>NW_006399777.1:10755549-10774533 GCF_000299155.1 Elephantulus edwardii
CCCCCGCACCTGCCTCCCCAGGTGCCCGCGCCCCCTCGCTCAGCCCCAGCCCTGCGCGCCCCTGGCGGGTCACGCACCCCCCAACTTCGGCGGCGTGGCGCTGGGGGCTCAGGGGTGCGCACCTTTCTTGTGGTTGGGGGAGCAGGATGATATGGGGGCGAATGACAGGCTTGGCGGCTCAGGACCCCGGAGCATAGAGCGTGGCTGGGTCGGTGTGCCTGCCCGGAGCCAAACCACTTGTGGCGCTTGTGGGCCAACTCTGAGAGTCCCAGCTCTTCCCAGCCTCCAATTGGCCTCCGGAGCCTGCTGTGGACACTAGCGGCCCAGGAATGAAAGTTCAGAGCATACCTGCCTTCCCCTTGACGGGAGCATACCAGGAATTGAAGTTCAGGGCATACCTGCCTTCCCCTTGAGGAGGGCACACCATTCCCATCCTCTGCCGCCCCTCAAAGAGGCACACTCCTGAGAAAGTGTGTGCAGGGCTGATGTTTCACTTCACAGGTTCAAGCATAGCTGCCCCATTTAACCAGTCTTTGCCCTGGAAGTGGGCGAAATTACCCAGAAATTAAAGATCATTTATATACTCGAAGAATTCTGCCCAGGTAATCTGGAGTTCTAAATTCCCCTTACTGTCACCCCCACTTCAAATTCTGTAGGCCCAGGGTTCAGGCTGCGAGAAAAAAAAGGGATCAAACCGCTGCCGTCTGGATTTGAAGGATACTTGGGGGGAAAATACCTTTAATGTTTCCTGCCTTCAGTCCCCAGTAGGAAAAATGGAAATGTTTTGAAAGCCATAGTTGCAATAAAATTACTTTGATGAAAAAGTGCGATGTGGTTTGTGTTTGTTTTTTCTTAATGGATATTCAAATAATCCTGATGTCCTTCAAGAAACACACTGAGTCTATCCCAGCATAATAGAGTTATGTCCGTTTGCGTCGTGGGAACAATGTGTATTTCTCTGCTGGCAGGTCTTGTAGATTCAGGCCTTTTTTATTCCGGCTCCTTGTGAGCCTCTGGTGGCAGGTTCCAGAAGCCGCTAGCTCGGCTGACAGCATTAGTTCCTCTAGTGGAACAGGAACTTGACCCCTGCGTCTGGGATGGGTCATGCTTTCCAAGCGCTTCAAGAATGCAAGTTGCTGGTCCCGAGACTCCCGGGCCTCCTCACCCCCAGACACCACTGACCCCGATTCCACTTGGCCTTTGGCGATGGTAAAACCCATGCTTTATTCTTGACTTGTCAGGAGGCCCCACTGTAGAACCTCCCGGTTCCTGTAACGGGAGGGAGAAGTTTCTGGGCTTGTCTCCAAAGCTGCCCGAGGATGTTTTGGTTGGTTTGGAGAAAAGCTTCGGAGTCGGCACCACTTGTTCCAAGCATGGAGTGCCCTGGTGGCTAACTGGGGAGAAAACCTGGCAACGGAGGAGAAGCCTGGCTCAGGTAGGCCTGGGAGCTGACAGGCAGGTTCTCACGAGGGGAGAAGTGAGGTGCACCACTGTAATTAGGGGCGACAGGCCTGGAGGGCGCAGGGAAACCTTGTTACTCATAAGGTAGGTGACTAGGCCCCAAAGCCTGCTGGATGTGTTTACTCTCTTCTTCCTGACTGCACCTCAAAGCTAAAGTCTCTGTGAAGTGGGAAACACCGTACAGAGAATAAATTATCACAAACACTCCAGGCTTCTCTTTGTCCAGCTGGCTTTCTTTGCTTTGGCCATCTCGTTTTGCCCGAAAACTTCTGAAATAAAGAGCAAAGGAAAACATTAAATAGCCCACATGGCTTTCTCCGGTTTTTAGACTCTCATAACAGTGCTGTGTGGTAATGTGGGAGGACAACTCGAATGCCATGTGATGGAAACAGAGCCACTAGGATTCATTTGAACTGGGCCTGGGAGGGCAGCATATGGGCTGCAGAAGGCGTATGGTGTCCAAGAGGACATGGATTGGTTTTCTTGTTTTACACAATTGAGGGCCGTGGGGGGAGAATTTCATGTGAGCCTTTGTGAGCAGTAGATATCACCCACATCGGCAGCCCTTGGGCCTGTGAGCCCGTTGGCCTGGCGGCAGACAACCCCAAGGCTCTTTCCAGGCCCATGTTTGCATCGGTCGGGGGTTGAATTGCCTCATTCTGTTACACGCCCTAAATCGTAACCCTGCTACCTGCACTTATACTCCCACTTGGGAATGGCTTATCCTGTCATGTTAATGAGGCAATATTAATGACAGGGTGCATTTTGCTCAATCCCTTTTGAGATATAAATAAATTTATAGAGCTGATTAGAAAAAAAAAAAAAAAGCTAGCAATCGCAAGGCAATAAATCTTGCTCCCATAAAGCAGCTGGTGGATTTGAACTCTGTGACTTTGGATTGGCAGCCTAATTCCTTATTAACAAATCTCCAGGGTTCCCGGGGAGGGGGGCAACTAACAAAAAAAAAACCCAGATGCCATGTCAAGAACAGAAGCTGAAAAGAGGAACTGGGACTGGCACCCTAAATTCAGATTTCTAACTCTAGGGGCTTAGTGGTAAAGAATTGTGCTGCCAACCCATAAGTGCACGGTTCGAATCTGCCAGGTGCTCTTGGACAATTTACTGCCTGTGAAAACTCGAGGGTCAACTATGAGTTGGTCCCAACACAGCACCAACAAAGGCGGAAAGATGCAGAAGTCGGCTTTACTAACCATTTCCTTCACGCCTCACCGGAATTCCAGTTCACTGTGCCCATAGTGGCCTTGATGCTCCCAGCTTTCTCCCGATGCGCCTGGGAATTCTAACCACCAAAGACCCTTGGTCTTTTCAGAAGCAGTCCAGTATCCTGTGGGCTAAGCTTTCTAGAGCTTTCTATCCTTGGAAACCCTGGAGACCAGTTCTTTGTCCTACAGGGTCACAGGGAAGAGGAACAGACTCCAGAGAAACGGGTTCAGTTAAGAAAGAAGCCCTGGTGGCGTGGTGGTTAAGCGATGGCCTTCTAACCAAAACCTCGCTGCCCGCAGGAGACAGTGGCGGCTGCACACATCGGCCCAGATTGACGCTCCAGGCGCCCTGTGGGGTGGTTCTGCTCTATCCTGCGGGATTGCTGGTGGTTAGAATCTGCTCGAGGGGCACATAGCAAGCTGGGAAAAGAAAAAGATCTTTTTCTTGGAAAAATACATCCACCCTCTGTGATATTTCTGTCACCGCTGCACTGGATAACTTAGACGTCCTCCTTGTTGCCACGACGTGTACGTTTTCACTTGGTGGCAAGTGAAGGGCTTCATCCCTTCATCTCACGACCACTGGAGCCAAAAGATAACGAGGACCCCACAAGCGCTGGAATTAGACGGGAACAAGTGAGCTGAGTTGTACCGAGCGGAGGGCGGCGCTGTGTCTTGTTGGCAAATGTGGATAGTTTTGTTCATCAGGAATAATGGTCATCTCTATTTTTTAAATGTTGCATTAAGCAAATGTTGATAGCTTTGCTCATCAGGGATAATGGGCACATCTATCTTTACTTTTTAAAAATGTTGCTGCTATTCCTGTCGGTTTCCGAGGTTTGGGGCATCCCCTTGAATTCTGCACGAGCTATGTACCTCACTTGCCCGCCTCCCTCCCCCAGCCCCCCTCCCCACTTTGCTGTGACCTCAGTGTTATCAGACGCTAATAAGAGGCGTAAAGTTCATGTCAGAATTTGCTCGGGGTCAATAATAATTAACAAATGGAGACATGAGGTCAGAGGCAGTGAGGAGAGGGAAAGAGGAGGGGGAAGGGCTATCAAGAAACACTGTGCTAGAGGGGTACCAGGAAAGCCGGAGTGTGGGGGGCGGGCCACTTTCTATCAGGGCTGCAGGAGGTTCCAATCTTGGCATCCCCACGCTGACTGTCCAGCTGAATGGCCCAGCCTTGGAGATCCCCATTCTGTTCACCACTTGTTCCTGGGGTTGATTTTGCTGGGAAGCCCCCCCGCCCCTGTTTCACAGTCCATCAGTAGAAATGCGGTCTTACCTGGCCTTCAGGCTGCGACAGAAGATAACACATTCACATTGAACTCGAATGTAAAGGCACAGTGGGTGAGAAAGATGCCCACATACATTTCTGTGTGAGTATGAACAGTCACGTGAGTCCAAGAGACGTGGCGGGTCAGGGTAAGCCTTCCTGCAAAGGGTGTCCGGGTAGAACTTGGGGGAAGAAGTCTGACACAAGAGAATTTTAAAAAGCCAGAAACTCAATTTGTCAATTTCAGTAGGGGTGGGAATGTGGGATTCCCTCCCTCCAGGAACAGGAAAAGTTCCACTAAAAGTACTCTCTCACGTTATCTCCTTTTTTAAATGTTCTTTCTTTGGATTGATGTGTTGTCGTTGTTGCGTGCTGACCCACAGCTGACCGTCCAGTGGGTTTTCAGAGGCCGGAAATTAAATGGAAGGTGTTTGCCTGGCGGATTTGAACTGCGAGCCTTCAGGACTGTACTGCAGCTTCTTAACACCAGGCTTTGGATTTCTAGTGGTTTTTATTGATCATGTACTGTCATTCTAAGTTATAAAAAAGAAACACTTTACATTATATTCATGAGTTTTACCATTAATTTTTATATTGTGTGCTGTCAGAATTAAATTCTGTTATAAAAACATTGAGGTCACATGAAAACATCAGTGAAGTGACACAATTTATATGTTAGAATTCACATTGTATTATTGTAGTTACAGAGCAAAACTTTTCATTGTAGAACGTGATACTGATACATGTACATCCAACCAATACTTTGCCTTTGTTTGACTATCAGTGAGGAAAAACTGAAAAGACAAGGAATTGGGTGGCCATCTCTTTCTATAACATTCCTTTTGGACTAAGTGGTTTGTTGACTAATATGGATAAGAAAGGCTCAGATAGAGTTTCTTGCTTGGTGCCTTCTTTTTGCATTCAAAACAAATTATGATAGGAATGAATGCCTGGCTTCGTGGAGTCATCAAATGGCACACAGATGTAACAAATTCACCTTGTGTTCACTTTGAGTCTCGCTCAATTTGGGGCCCACAGAAATTCTATACACATGGGTCCCCAAGGATGAGCGAAATAGGGAAGGACAGCGGTGGGCACACCTGTGGTGCCTTCTCTCCTCTGCTCATGTCCATGCTCCATGGTCTCGCGGACGTCACTTGTAAAGCACAAGTTCAACTTTCAAGAGAATTAACACCAAGGGTCAAGCCCTGAGCACCAGGCCTTTCTGAATGTGGTTGCCTATGCAGCTTCTCAGGTCATGTGTTCATGAATCTGGCCTTGGACAAGAACTTGACTTTTTAGTCTAGAGTGTGTTAAGGGTGCAGTCAACACTCTGATATAGCTGCTGGCCACAGCGTGCTCTCTCTCTCTTTCTCACTCTCTCTCCCTCTCTTTCTCTTTCTCTTTTCCCCTCTCCCTCCCTCTCCCTGTCTCTCTTTCTCTCCCTCTCTCTTTCTCCTTCTCCCTCTCTCTCCCTTTCCCTCTCTATCACCCTCTCTCTCCCTTTTTCTCTCTTCCTCCCTCTCTCTCTACCTTTCTGTCTCTTTCTCTCTCTCCCCCTCTCTCTCTACTTCTGTCTCTGTCTATGTCTCTCTCGCGCCCCTTCTCCCTTTCTTCTCTCTCTCTGTCCCTCTCTCTCCCCCCCCACACTTCTCTCTCTCTCTGTCTTTGTCTCTCTCCCCCTTTTCCCCCTCCCTTTTTCTCTCCCTTCTCTTTCTGTCCCTCCCCCCACTTCTTTGTCTCTGTCTTTGTCTCTCTCTCCCCCCATTTCTTCCCCTCTCCCTTTCTCTTTCCCTTTCTTTTCTATCTCTCTCTCTCTCTCTCCATCTACTTCTCTTTCCACCCCCACCCCCCATTGCTTGAGTCAGATCCAATGTATAGCTGCCCCTCCACTGGCTTTCTGAGGCTGTAAGTTGCACAAAGGAGATTGTGTGGAAGGCGCCACCTTTCTGTTAGCAACGCAACTGCCTGCAGACTGTGCCCTGAAGCTCCCACCATAGCGTGCAGGGTGCATTAAAACGAACACTTATTATGTTCAAGGTCCTATTGGAAGCCTTTCACAGATCTTTTATACTCTAAGAACCCCACGAAGCAGTATGATTATACTCTCTGTAATGGGAAAGATAAGGCATAGGAAAATTGAATTCTTGGCACATGCTTGGTCTGGGCCTGGTGATAGAGGCTACACCCTTCACCACCCCAGCCCGCTGCTGTATGAGGGAAAAATCAATCATGACACAGGTACACGGGGCTGGAAGGTGTGAGGAGGCCCAGAGCAGCGTGACTCATTTCTCTCTCTCCTCAGGATGACCAGTGTGAGGTTGGAAAAATACGTGTGTGTGGCTAACTGGAAGGGAATCCAGAAATTTCTTCAGTCACCTTCTCTTCCCTTGTTTTTCAGTCAGAGATACAGGTTGACTCACCATGTGAACTAGAATCAGAACATTCACTTTAGGTTATTACTGCGGACCCACAACAGGGAAGAACCGGCAAAGAAGAATCTACCTTCTTTAGGATTGAATGCCTGGAATGCAGAGGTTTGTTTGCTGCGGTTGTTGGTAATTATCCTAACTAACATACCTGTCGGCCAGGCATAACGAGCTTTCAAAACACCAGTTAACACAAGTAAAAGAGGTCCAGATGCACCAAATGGAATATACCTCTGAAATATAAGCTTAGATTCAAAACTTTCAGGATGATAAAATTTTTGATTCAGTTATAATTTACATAAGAAATGTGGGAAAAAACCCTTAAAGTGTTCAGTGCCATGAATTTTTGTATTTGTATACATCCACATACATAACCAGCACCTATAACAGGATTAAAAACGCATTAATAAAATAAATCTTCCAGCAGCCTACAAAATTTCCTGTATCCTTTTTCTGTAAATCATCACCCTCATACTACAGGTAAGTATTTTGATTTCCAGTCTGCTGCCAGGGGCATTTCCAGAGTACTGAAAAGCAACAACATCAGTCTGGAGACTAAGGTGTGCCTGATCTAGGCCATCGTCTTCACAATTACTTGTTATGAGTCAGAAAGCTGGACAGTGACTAGGGATGATAGGAGGAATATCGATGCCTTTGAGCTGTGGTGCTGGAGAAAAGTATTGAATATACCAGGTACTGCCAGGAGAACAAACAGGTTCATACTAGAGAGGGTGAAACCAGGCTGTTCTGTGGAGGAGAGGATTCTGAGGCTTCGTCTGAGATACTTTGGGCATGTTATAAGGAGGGACCAGTCCTTGGAGAGGGATGTCATGCTTGGGAGGGTGGAGGGTCAATGCAAGACAGGAAGACCCTCTATGAGATGGACTGAATCAGTGACTGGGGTAATGGAGGTAGGTGTGTCAGAAACAGTAAGATTGGCACAGGTTAGAGCAGGGTTTAGGGCTGTTGTACATAGGGACACTATGAGTCACAAACGGTTCGATGGCACATAACAGCAGCAACAACAACAACATCGTTGGTTATCTTGCCTGTTTTTATATTTCTTATCTAGGGAGCTCCCTCTTGAAACTGGATTATTTCTTTCAATATGTTTTTAAGATGAATCATATTATTGCGTGTGTTCAAAAATAGTTCCTTTTTTTCCAGTCTAAAGTTTGTCTTTTTTTTTGTAAAGTTTTTTTAACATTTAAATAAAATTTTTATTTTATACTGGTTTAGTTCTACTTTTAATTTCTGTTTGTTATTCCATAATATAGATATACCACAATTTGTTTATTCATTCAGATTTGGATTTTTTCCCCCTAGTATGGGACTATTACAAATAAATAATGTAAGTGCTTTACAAAGAAAGAAATTATAAATATTCCTAAATGTCCTTTTTCTTGTGTGTGGACACAAGCTCTTATATCTGTTGGACATATGCTCAGGAAAAGGATTTCTGGTCATATATCTTAATTATTCCATTTAAAGCCCTCTCAGGAACTTACTCAGTTATGAACAATGAGAAATTGGCTAATTCGACCTTGCTGACCTCTGCTCAGTCTTAAAGATACCGTGGAGAAAATCTTCAAAGTCTAGTGCAGCTTAGTTTGAGAGAGTAAATATTATCTAATATCAAAATGCTGCTGTTATGAGGCAACAAGCTGGAACCAGTTCACAGGCGACCCTCCAGCAAGTTTTCAGAGGCTGAAAATCACCTAGGAGGACCTGTCCCTTCTTCCATGAAGCAGCTGGTGGCTTCAAAACAGCTGCCTTTTCATTGCCAATGCACCTCCTTACTACCATAAGCCATCAGAGGTCCCTCACAGCTGCTGTAAAAATCCTAAACATCATCAAAATTCAAAATTACCAGTGCCATCTATAGAGAGCTCTGGTGGCCTAAAGGAGAGAAAGCTGCACTGTGATCCCAAAGGCACAGAGTTCAAATCTGCCAGCAGCTCCACAGAGGAAGGATGGGCAATCTCCTCCCATGTGAATAACTGCCTCTGAAAACCCACTGGATGGTCAGACATAGACTAACACATATCAAAAGCCTGGCCTAGTGGTAAGAATCTGCTCTGCAATCCCAAAGTTCCACAGTTCAAATCCACCAGCTGCACCACAGGAGAAGGATGGGCAATCTTCTGACCAGTGATTTATTTTCTCTGAAAACCTGCTCGAGGGTCAGTTCCAACCTTGTTGTTCCAACTCAACGGCACACAACGAGGAGAATTCAGAAATAAAGAAGAATCTTTATGATGATGATTTAAGGTACACTGAGAAAAGCTGAATGGCGAGAAGGTAAGATTAACAAAACGTTTCTAAGTTAAATCTTTATTTTCCACTTCCTGCTAGTTCTAAGATGAGCTGAGTAATTGCTAATTGGACTGTAATAATCTGTGCTCACGGGAATCACACAAAAATACTGTACACTGCTCAATTCTTCATCAATCACAGAGGAAGTTGGAGGCTTCAAGACGCTTCTTCCCAAAACATGTCAATTAAGTATAGTTCTCTTTATTTTGTGCAAAGTGTCAATGCAGTAAAGATGAAACTGTAATCTTAAAATATCCACTGATCTTGCTCTTTTTCATGGCATCAATTCTGATTTGTCCAGATACAATACACAGAATATAACACCTCATTGTAGGTTATTGTCAGAGCCTTGCAAATC
The DNA here is from genome assembly GCF_000299155.1 of Elephantulus edwardii. NCBI lineage: Eukaryota > Metazoa > Chordata > Mammalia > Macroscelidea > Macroscelididae > Elephantulus > Elephantulus edwardii. Next base: position 10,764,616 of record NW_006399777.1, read on the forward strand.
CCTGTGTCAACATGAATGCATCATACTTGGAACGACAGTCATAGTTTCCAATGCGCTTGGTTCTGTCAGCATAAATCAGATTCTCCGTTTGAGGGCAATATCAGTCTTGTTTATACTTTCTATTTTCACATGTCTCAGCTCTCTTCTGTGGGGCACTTACCTCATCCCAAGGGTGCAGAACATTGTGTAAACTATTAGTCACAGAGTTCCACAGATACCACGGCAGAACTTGCCATGAATGAATGCCTATAGGTCATGTAGTTGAAGGGCTTGAGAGGAAAATAAAAGATTGAGCTTCCATGCACTCAGATTTAAAGCAAAACCTTCCTCTGGGGTTCGTGCCAGATAGTGTAGTGGGTGTGTGTATTCCAAATTTGTGCCCTTTCTAATGAAGGCGTATTAGTCAAGTTACTTGGACTTTTAAAGCCTCGATTCCTGCATATGTAAAAATGGAGAAGAAAATCATGGCTTCTGGATAGCGATAACTATGGTCATTGAAATAATGGTGCCTGGTACATACTTGGTGGCCAACCAATACTGCGTGTGACTTTGTTTTTTAAATTCAACTCTGATTTGAAAACTTAGAAAAAATTATCTAGAACAATGACAAAAAAAAAAAATAAAACCACCTGACTGATTTCAACTGACTGCCACCCTTTAATAGATTAAAATAGAATGTCCTTGCCCATGGAGTTTCCGAGATTATAACCGTAGGTTGCCACATCTAGCTCTCGGACAGCAGCTGGTGAGTTCGAACCACCGACCATTTGGATAGTAGCTGACCACTTTGACTACTGCACCATCAATGCCACTCATGTTGAGAAACACTTTTTCTAATTAACCCATCAACAGTACTAACAACTGCCTCGTCCCTTGAATTAACATTATTCTAGGCTCTGGGGGCAGAGCTGCAGGCAGGACACAAACAATTCCTCTTCTTGAGGTGCTTACAGGAAGCTGGGTGGCACATTGGGCTACTACATGTCTGGCTATTAACGGAAAGGCAGTTCTCTCTGTGAAAAAAGATAGTCACCTCGAATTAAGATATAAGAGCCTCAGAAACCCAATAAAGGTCCGTCATGAGCTGGAATGGACAGAACAGGCGTGCATTTGATGTGGAGATTATGGTTCTCGCGGATGGAACTCTCCTGTGTTTGAGAAAAGTTGGCATACAAACAAATACACGATTGAATTCAGACTTGCACAAACAACATCTTCTGGAAAGAAACTCCCTTGCCAGTGTTTGCCTTCTAGTCTTTAGTGGTAGAGTTTTGAAGGAAATGACTCAGTTCTTAGAAAAACTTTTTACCAATAGTTTTCCTGTAACATTTCCTAAGCGCTCCTAAACTCTTAAATGAGAACGCTTTCCTCCAGCATCCAGTTTCTAGAATGTCTGGAATTTACTTGTCTTCCCTTCAACACAGGTGAGAGGAGTTATTGGGTGTCTCTAAATGCTGTGCTTGTGCTGATCTAATCAGAGCCGTGCTCATAATTAGTTGTGTGGCTTCAGCCTTGTAAAAGCTTCATGCTTCTCTTATTTCATTGTGAATAAATAAATGCACGTGTTGGGGGGGGGGAGCTAAATAGATCCTCAAATTTTTCCTCTTCTTACATCCTAAAAGATCTACTCCTTTTCTATGACCACAGAAAGGCCTTTGCTTTATAGAAAACTCTCTAGTCTTTCCTAATTGGTAAGGAGTTGCACTGCCAACCCAAAAGCTAGGGGTTCAAATTCACCACGAGCTCCACAGGAGAAAAATAGTTAATCTTTTCTCATGAAATGTATTTGTAGCCTATGAAAACCCACTGGAGGGTCTGCTATGATAACAAACAAAAGAAGCACCTGGGAATTTAATTTTTCAGAGCATTGTGTCTGATATTGTTTTCCCCTGGACCAAATATGATGAAAATGGACTTAAGTTTGGCCCGTAAGGGAAATTCCTTTAGGGAAGATAGGAGAGAGGTTACTTTCCACTTCGGTTATCTTTTTTTTTTTTTACTTTTCTGACAGTGCAAGAACTTTTATTAAAAACTAAATATAAAAACAATAGTTAAAAACAGTTTTGGATCACAGAAAATTTAAATATGGCCTGTATTTTCAATGATATTGCGACTCATAGCGACCCTATGTACAACAGCCCTAAACTCCGCTCTGTCCTGTGCCAATCGCACGGTCTCTGACACACCCATCCCAATTATCCCAGTCACTGAATCAATCCACCTCATAGAGGGCCTTTACATTTATTATTTATTATAAAGGTAGAAAAAGTCTTTTTAAATACGCACACACATATTTAATGGTTTTGTTATGTGCTTCACTAGTTTTAGTGGTGAGAATTCTCATATACTGTTGATGGGATTGTAAAATGGTACAATCACTCTGGAAGTCAGTTTGACATTTCCTCAAAAAGCTGAACCTAGAACCTCTATCTGACCCAGCTATTCCGCTGCTAGGAATATACCCTAAGGAAATGAGAACTGAGACACAAACTGAGACTTGTACACCAGTGTTCATAGCAGCATTATTCACCATCACAGGAACATGGAGACAGCCCAAATGTCCAAACACAACTGAATGGATTAAATTGTGGTATATTCTCTTGACATTTTTAACAACATTTCACATTAGTTAGATATGATAATCAAACAGCAGGTAGCTTTTATTTGTTAGGATGAACTAGTGCTTGAATTTGCCATCCTTTCTGCATTAATTGTTGTACCATCTAGTCAACTGTGACTCATAGTGACCCTATGCACAATAGCTCTGAACCCTGCCCTATCCGGAGCCAATCTCACTGCCTCTGACACACATAATCCCATCACCCCAGTAACTGTGGCAATCCATCTTATCCAGGGTCTCCCTCTCCTGTGCTGTCCCTCCATCATTCCAAGCTTGATGTCCTTCTTCAAGGACTAGTCTCATCTGACAATGTTCCCAAAGTATGTGAGACAGAGCTTCACAGTCCAGGCCTCCAGGAAGCAATCTGGTTTTACCTTCTACAGGACAGACTTGTTTGTTCTCTTGGCAGTCCATAGCATGTTCCATACTCTTCTCCAGCACCACAAATCAAAGGTATTGATTCTTCTTCTGTCATCCTTAGTCATTGTCCAGCTCTCTGATGTATAACAAGTAATTGCAAAGATTATGGCCTGAATCAGGCACACCTTAGTCTTTAGATGGACATCATTGCTCTTCAGCACTCTGAAGAGGTCCCTGACAGCAGAGTTCCCCAGTGCAATTTGTCTTTTCATTTTCTGACTGCTGGCACCATGAGTGTTGATTGCGGAGCTGAGCAAGTTGAAATTGTTAACAAACTCAATCTCTTCTCCGTCTATCGTAGTGCTGCAAATTGGCCTACTGGTAAGAATCTGTCTCTCGATATTGACCTGCAATTCATATTGAAGACTGTTGTGCTTGAACTTTGGCAGCAAGCTCTTCAAGTCCTCCTCAGTTTCAGCAAGTAAGGTGTGTCACATGCATAATGCAGGCCGTTTTTAATTCCTCCTCATAAAGTCCAGCCTCCTGAATGACCTGTTCCACAAACAGATGGAAGATATATGGAGATGGGACACATCTCTGACACACTCCTTTCTTAATTTTAAACCAGGCAGTGTTTCCTTGCTTTGTCCTGACAGCTATTTCCTGGTCTAATTATGAATTTCGCATGAGCACAATCAAGTGTTCTGAGATTCCCATTCTTCTCAATGTTACTCACAATCTGTTGTGACCTACACAGTCAAATGCCTTTGCAAAGTCCATAAAATACAAATAAACATTCTTTGGGTTCTCCGCTTTCAGTCAAGATCCATTCGACATTGGCAATGATGCCCCTAGTACCACCACCTCTTCTAAACCCAGCTTGTACTTCTGGTAGTTCTCTGTGGATATACTATTCCAGTCATTTTTGGATAATCTTCAGGATTTTGCTTGCATGTGATATTGGTGATACAATTTGATAATTTCCACACTCTGTTGAATCATCTTTTTTCGGAATGGGAATATGTATGGACCTCTTCCAGTCCGTTGGCCAGGTAGTTGTCCTCCAGATTTCTTCACACAACCTGGTGAACACACCTAGGGAAGCATTTTTTTATTGAAATACATCAATTGGAATTCCATCCCTTCTTGGGGCCTTGTGTTTTGACTGTTCCTTCAGAGCAGCTTGAACTTCCTCCATCACCATTGCCTCGTGATCATATGTTGTTTCATGAAATTCTCTGCCAGCCAATTAATTTTTGGTACAGGGACTGTGTACTGCTTTTATCTTGTTTCAGGTTTCCTGAGTCATTCAATATTCTGCCCATCACATCCGTAAGTATCGCAATTTGAGGCTTGAATTTGTTTCTCAGTTCTTCCAGCTTAAGAAATGTTGACGGAGTTTGTCCCTTTAGAATTTCTGACTAAAAGTGCAACAATGGATGACTGGAAACCCTAAGTCTCTGTAAACTTTCATTAAAATTAATTTTTTAAAAAAGAATTTCTGACTCTAGCATTTTGCACCAACCCCCATTACCCTATCTCAGGACAGGGAAGGAGTCAGAGCTGCTGTACGTAAGAGGGCCACTATGCATTACAGGTAACTCAACGGCACACAACAACATACTATTACAGGTTTGGAAGCAGGAGTGGCATCCACTTCCTAAACAACATGCCTCCGGAAACTCTATGAACTTTGATAAATGTTGAAAGTTGTAGAGGGGCTTCAAGCCTTTTGTTCATAGGGTCACTATGAGTCGTGCTTGACTTGAAGGCAATCAATAACAACAACAACAACAACACATTTCATGAAAATATTTTGTTTTGTCTTACCAATTTGCCCTTTGAAATCTTCTGTCCATCTCCTTTACTTTCCTGTATCCCCTTTGCTTTGGCTGCTTTGGGGGTCTAGAGCAATGTTCAGAGTCTGTTTTGACATCCACCTCAGTCTTTTCTTAACCCTCTGTCTTGGCCATGACCTTTTGTATTCTTCATGGGTGATGTTCTAGATATCCTCTCTCAGCTTATCTGGTTTTCATTCCTTAGTGTTCAAGGCCTCAAATGATTTTTAAATTCAAATGGGATAGACTCAAAGTCAAGTTTTTATTCTTGTGGATTTGTTATTTTCTTTAGCTTCCATTTGAACTTGAATACCAGTAGCTGATGGTCTGTTCCACAGTTAACACTTGACTGAGTTTTCACTATGTGATACTGAGCTTCCTCAAGGATTCTTTCCACAGATATAACCTTGATTCCTGTGTAGAACCATCTGGTGAAGTTCACGTATATTGTTGCCGCTCATGTTTTCAGAAAAGGTATTTGCAATGGATAACTCACTGATTGGGCAAAATTTTATCATTCTGTCTCCAGCCTCATTTCTGTCACCAAGGCCATATTTTCCGACTACTGATCCTTCTTCCTTGTTCCCAATCCTGTCACCAATTATTATTAATGGATTCAGTGGAAAAAAGTCTTTAAATTGGTCAAATTGTTTGACCTTTCCTTTCTATTTCTTTTAATAATTCTTAGTTGATCCTGCATTCATATATTACATTGAAAAGCAGGATAAAGACATTCTTATAATTTTTTAAGACAGTAGTAAGCATTTCCTCTGGGTCTGTTTCTCTCATCCCTTTATTTCTGATTGTAAAGAAAAAACTTTGTTTTATATTTTCAACCTATTGAATTGAGTGCCTTTTCCACTTCACGTGCATTTTCTTCCTTAGAGTGAAGACACATTTCCTCCCCCCCCCCCTTACTGATAAGATAAAATGCACAGATGGGTGGGCAGAGACCTCAGACCAAATTTCATAATCCCTGGCTGGGAAGATTATGGGTTTGGCTCCAGTTCCGATTACACCCCTGTCAGAGCTCTGCCTATGAGAAGAAAACTATGTGATGAAAAAGGAAGAAACATTTTGGATCGTTGGATCCTGCAAGCCCATTTTTTTCATCTATTGTTAGGTGCAGTGGAATTAACTCGGAGTCATAACAACCATGTGGACGACAGGACGACATGGTGCCCTCACCTGTGCCACCTTCACAGCTTCTGTCCTTGTTGCCATATTTGCATGCTACGAGTCAGTCCATCTCATAAGAGACCTTCCTTGTTTTCACTGACTTTCTGCTTTATTGAGAAGAATGCCTTTCTCCAGAGGGAATGGCCCCTTCCCATAACATGCTCAAAGTATATAAGACAAACTTGTAGCCCTCTTATTTCTCAGGAGTGTCTGTACAAGGAAGTTAACTTTGTCTTTTCTGTATCTTTATGAGGTAAGAGATGTGATGTGAATAGACTTTCACTTGTACCGAATTCTAAAAAAAATGAAGGCATTCTTACCTGGGAAAACTCATAAAGTGAAATCAAGCTGAAATAATGCACTCTAAGAAGGCATAAGCTCACTTGCAAGGCTGAGGCAAGGACTTGGACACTTTGCCAAATCAGATGTTATCAACAGAAGCAACAAAATAAAAGGAAATACTGTATTTTGTAAAATTTACAAAGTCCTATCTAATATTTCAAGTTGCTCCTCTCAATTCGAATCCATACACATAGTTCACTATAAACTGCTCAACACAGGCATGTTTTACTGGTTAAATGAAGTACTGGGGAAATTCTGTGGTCAAGGGACCTCTCCAGAGAACAGAGGTGCAATGATATCAGTCTAGAGACTAAGGTGCACCTGATTCAGGCCATGGTCTTTGCAATTACTTGCTATGCATCAGAGAGCTGGACAGTGATTAAGGATGACAGAAGAAGAATTGACGCCTTTGAGTTGTGATGCTAGAAAGAATATTGAACATACTATGGACCAATAAAAGAACAAACAGGTCTGTCTTAGAGAAGGTGAAACCAACTTTCTCCTTGGAAGCTAGGAATTTGAAGCTCCATCTCACAAATTTTGGGAATGTTGCCATAAGGGACTAGTCTTTGGAGAAGGACATCATGTTTGAGAGGGTAGGATGACTCAGAAGGAGAGGAAGATTCCAGACAAGATGGACTGACACAGTGACTGGGCTAAGGAGGGTGGTTGTGTTGGAGTCAGTGAGACAGGTCCAGGAAGGGCAGGCTTCAGAGCTGTTGTCCAGAGGGTTGCTATGAGTTACAGGGGACTCAGTGACATATAACAGCAGCAGTAAAGGCAGTTTTTATTTAAAGAAGCCATCTGGTGATACTTGAGTTTTCATTTTAAACACTGTTGAATCAGTATATTGACAATAGAAGCAATAAAATAAAATTATATTTTAAAAAAATTCTGAGTTTCTATATGTACCATTTAGGGACACTAATTATATTCTTCTGATTTTTCAACCACTAGTGGTTTTCAGAGTTATTATTTCTCTTTTCTCACTTGTTTCTCCATTAACATAAATTCACTGCTTCCTAAAGTTCCTTTCAATCTTTCGTCTAATCTTTCAAGTTGCTCCTCTCCATCTGAATCCATACAGAGAGTTCCTTACAATCAGCTCTACACAGATATATTTTACTAGTTAAGCAGAACTAAATGGAAGCGCTGGTCTTCAGAAGACTTCTAGGAATATTTTTGGTCTCAAGTTTAAACACTGTCCGAGGACAATCGTTTCAGAGCTTCATCCAATCTAAAGTTGGAGTTCATGATATTTTTTAACTTATAGTCTTTTCACTCTTGAATCAGGATTGTTCTATTAAATCTTTGTTGGCTTTTCATATGTGAGAAATCTCCCTTTTATTCTAATCTTTTACAAGAGTTTATTCAAGAAGCGGGGTTCTACATCTATAGAGATGATCCAGGAGCCCTGGTGATACACTTTGTAGGCAGTTGCTGTATTAACACAATGGAATAGCTCCTCTGGTGGTTCAGATGCAGCAGCTGCTCCATGGGAGAAAGATGGGCATTCTCCACCCATGTATTAACCTCTTCACACTCGCTATGAGTTAGTTCTGACTCAACAAGCCATGAAAGTTAAATGGAGAGAGGATTCTGAGGTTGCTTTTCTTTGTTCTATTGGCACGGTGTATTAAGTTGATTGATATTCTAATGTTAGACCAGTCTTGCATTCCTGGAACAAATCCCAGTTGCTTGTGGTGTATGACTGTTTTGATATACTTAGTGGTAGGGAGTTAGTTGCTCTGCCAACCCAAAAGCATGTGGTTTGAATCCACCGCTGCTCTGTGAGATCAAGAGAGGCAATCCCCACCCAGGCAGTTTCTGCCTCTGAAAACTAACTGAGGCTCAGCCATGAGTCGCTTCCGACATGATGTGACATCACAACTACAAACAACATAATTTTGTTTAGGATTTTTACATCTCTATTCACAAATGAAATTGACCTACAGCTTTCTGTTCTTTTAATAGCCTTGGTTTGAGTATCAAGGTTAAGTTCACCTCATAGAATGAACTGAGAATATCACTTGCTTCTTTGTCTTTTGGAGACATTGAAACAGAATTGTCAATTCTTCTCTAAATATTTGGCAGAATTCCCCAGTGAAGCCATCCGGTTTAGGGATTTTTTTAAAAAAATAATCACAGATTCAATCTCTTCATTTATAACCCACAGGTCTGTTGAAACTCTATCTTCTTTAGTCAGTTTAAACATGCGGTGGCTTCTAAGAATATTTCCTTGCCTTCTAGATTACCCAGTTGTCTGGGTAAAATACAAATTTTCAGAATAAACTGTCGTAATTCTCTTTTTATCTACTGCACCATTATAATCTGCCCTCTTTTGTGTCTTATTTTGGTTATTTGTATACTTGCTCTTTTTTTTCCTTTGTCAGTCAAAAGACTTGTCAATTTTATTGAGTTTTACAAAGAACCACCTCTGCTTTTACTGATTGATTTTCTTCTTTGTTTTCAGTTTTATTTGTTTATGCTCTAATCTCTGTTAGTTCCTTTATTTTAAGTTTAAGTTTCTCTTGTCCTTCTACTTCCCACAGTTATCAAGTTAGGCTGCTAATTCGAAGACTTTCTTCTTTTCTTCATGGAGGCATTTATTACTATAAATTTTCCTCTATATACTGACTTACCTACATCCTCTAAGTCATGGTGTGTTGTGCTTCCATTTTCATTTGACTCTCAGAAATACATTATTTCCTATCTTGACCAATGATAATTTAATATTTTAACGTTTGGAAAAGAGTCTTGAACATACCATGGACCGCCAAGAAAACAAATAGGTCTGTCTTAGAGAGGGTGAAAACAAGTTTCTCCTTGGAGGCTAGGACTCTGAAGTTCTGCCTCACATACTTTGGGCGCATGGCCAGGAAGGACCAGTCCTTAGAGAAGGACATCATACTTAGAAGGGTGGAGGAGACAGCACAGAAAAGGAAGACCCTCCAATGAGATGGATTGGTACAGTGACTGGGTCCATGGGGTTTGGTGTGTTGGAATTAGTGAGACTGGCTCAAGACAGAGAAGGATTCAGAGCTGCTGTACATTGGATCACTATGAGTTGTAGGCCACTCAATAGCACATAACAACAACCAATGTTAATTTAATAGTTTAATATTTAATTTAATTTCACTTATGCATTTTCTAGAGGGTTTCTTCTGTTATTTATTTCAAGCTTTACTTTAACGTGATCAGAGAAAATAGTTCATATAATTTCAATCTTCTAAAATGTATCAAGGCTTCCCCCAACTTAATACCTAAAATAAGCTCTATCCTGAAGAATGATCAGTGTGTACTGTAGTAGAACTTACATTGTGCTAGCTTGGGATAATGTGCTCTCACTGTTAAGTTTATTTTGTAGACTGTAATGTCATTCTGGAGGACTTTGTGAATTTTAATAATATCCACTTCTGCTGTCAAGTTACTGATGGGCAGCAGTGTCTTCTTATTTTTTGGTCCCTAACTTAGCTCGAAGTCCTTCATTTTCTTCTCTTCTCTTCTCTTCTCTTCTCTTCTCTTCTCTTCTCTTCTCTTCTCTTCTCTTCTCTTCTCTTCTCTCTTCTCTCTTCTCCT
>NW_006399777.1:10775118-10798915 GCF_000299155.1 Elephantulus edwardii
CAAGTAGCCTGGCTTCACCCTCTCCAAGATGAATCTGTTTGTTTTCTTAGCAGTCCATGTTATATTCAATACTCTTCTCCAACACCACAGCTCAAAGGCATCAATTCTCCTTCTATCACTCCTAGTCATTATCCAGCTCTCTGATGCATAGCAAGTGATTGCAAAGACCATGGCATGTATCAGGCACACCTTAGTCTCCAGACTGATATTGTTGCTCTTCAGTACTTTAGAGAGGTCTTTCACAGCACACTTTTCCATCAAAATATGTCTTTTAATTTCTCCGAGTCTTACCAAGAAAATAATTTCTCTGAAATCTGGACCTCAGGTGATCTTTCAGGTCATAAGCTATAAAAAGTTGTTCTGTACAATTCAAGATGTATTGAAGACTTTCAGTCATATTACTAGCTGTAAAAAAATCAGCTCTTGCTGTTCTTTGAAGCACGCGTTTGTTTCTACCCCAGGGCTATTGTACTTGCTGTCCTCTGACTGCAGCTGTCTTCCCAGAGCTGCTTCATTCACTTCCCTGAAATCTATGAATGTCAGAGAGACTGTCCCCAAATTTCTACCTGACTTTACCAATCACATTCGCCCAGGGTCCTATAAGTGTCTCCACTTGGTGCCAACTGTTAATTATTCAACAACAAAGGCAAAAAATCCTGGCAGTTTGAACCTACTTGGTGGCCTCTGGAGACAGATCAGGTGATCAGCTTTGAAAACTCTTTGGAGCAATTCTGCCCCATGCCTGTGGGGTTGCCAGGAGTTAGAATAGGCAGCGCGGCGAGTAACAGTAGCAGGAAAGGAGGAAAGGTTCTAAAGTTGGTAAATGTTATTCTTAGGACAACACCCAGAATTCACTGTTCTGAACCAGTTCCTTTAAAATTAGATTCAGATCGAGTTCCAGGAATGGCCATCATGCTCAAACTGTGATGCCATCCAAGAAGTTTGGCAAAATGCGGCCATAGAGCTCTTTAGTGGGTTTGCTCTCTTACACTGTCTGACTTCTCAGAATGTCTTGCGTGCTACTTCATTTTGAAAAGCTCTAAGTGGACATACTTTAGAATGCAGTGATTTCCAAAGCACTGGGAAAAAAACTCGAACAACAAAACCCTCTTTTCCACCATAAACCATCTTAGAAAATTGTGTGTTTGACAAATAATGCCAAACTCACAAGTTATAACTAGCGTTATTGTTTGAGTCCTCAAGAACCAGTCCCCCTGGCATCCCATCCCTGGCATCCCTCCATGGAGTGTCCAACTCGCTAAGTCTTTACTGACGAAGACAGCCTCATTCTTCTCCCATAGAGCAACCTATGGATTTGAACTACTGACCTTTCAATCAGCCTATAACGCATAAAGCACTATTCCAGACGGTTCTCTCTTCCAATTCATCTAGTATTGTCATCTGTGATTGTATCAGTTAGCTTTGGCTGGATAACAAGCCATTCCTAGACTAGATGCTTGAAGCAGAAATCATTTCTCATGTTCCTGTGGGTCAGCTGGGCAGCTCTTACTATTTAAAACTGAATACTTTGGACATGTTGCAAGGCGGGACCAGTCTTTGGAGGGGGACATCATGCTTGGGAGGGTGGTGGGAAGGCACAGGAGAGGAAGACCCTCGAAAAGATGGATTGATTCAGTGACTGGGGTAATGGGGGTTCGTGTGTTAGAGATAATAAGATTAGTACAGGACAGAGCAGGGTTTAGGGCTGTTGTAGATAGGGTCGCTATGAGTCTCAGGCGACTCACTGGCACATACCAACAACAACAATCTGTGACAATCAATCCCTCTCACATAGCACCTCGTTGGCCTGGGGTGCAGGACCCATGCTAGGATGGCCCAGCTTTGCTCTCCAAGGTCTTTCTCTCTCTCTTCTAACAGGCCTCGACCTGGGCCTCTTGCATGGTTAACAGCAAAGCCCAGAGAACAACAAAGCATCAAGTTCAGAACACAGGCACTTGTCAATCACTGTTTATGCTTGCTAACATTCTATTGGCTAAAAGCAAGTCACGTGTCCAATCCCGAGTCAAGGTATGGAAAATAGGCCATGTTCTCTCGAGAAAAGGCTCTAGAGGACCACGCAGCTAGCATGGGATTCAAGCAAATGGCTAATGTTTGAAGGCACAAGCCAAAGATGGAATGGAAGAATGATGAGATAAGAATAATCCTAACTTCCTTCCTTCAAATTGACCTCTCTGAAATGAGCAGCCTCTTCAGGATTATTCTTCTTTCTTTGTGCCACTTGAAATTCGTCATTCACTCATTGATGCTAAGTCAGAAATGATGCAAAGTCAGAAATGATGCAAACCGTACAAAGTGGGTTTTCGGAGGCTGTAATTCTCACGGGAGGAGAATGCCCATTTTTCTCCTGGGGAACAACTGGTAGATTTCAACTACTTGCCTTTGGACTGACAACTCCATCGTTAGACCACCAGGGCTCCTGAAAAGGAAAAGATTGTGAAAGAATGTAAAAGGTTCATCCCTATAGCACGCATTTCCCTGCACCAAGATTAGCCAGAGACTTTTCAGAGTGCGTCAGAGGAGACATCCTCAAGCAAAGATTGTTGATGCAGATATTGATGTAGCTAGAGCCTTGTGAGCTGCCAGAAACAATGCCACACATCCAGACAGGCTCTAGCGTGCCCTCTTCAGTAGGCTAAACGCACCAGGGGAAAACGGATCTACGACAAGTAACACTAAGTGTTTGTACACAGAACAGCGGTGGGAATGGCGCACTCACCTTATCACGGAGAACGCAAGAGCCATACTTTAATCGCCTTAATACCTTTGACAAGGAGCAAGTCACTTTTATCTCACGTAGGCATCCTTCACTGAGTGCAGAGTAGGCATCAGGTGGTCAGCCCTCGAAGAATAATGTAAACAAAATGAGATGAGTGTTCTCTTTGTGAAACTGTGTCAAGTGGGATACTAAAAACACTCTACCTAGCTAGATCTGTAGGGACATGTGGACATATGAGCTTAGACACACACAGAGAAAGGGTAGGGTACTCCGGTGAGCCAGTGAGGGCATGTATGATAGATGGAATCATGTTCCCCTCACATGCACATTGAAATGCTAGCCATTGCCATGTAAATGTGGTCATTAACGTTGTTATGTGTTTTTCAGTTGGAACTAAATCCAGTGATTTAATTCCTCCAGTGAGTTTTCAGAGGCTGTAAATTACACGGAAGGAGATTGCCCATCTTTCACTGTGGAACACCTGATGGATTTGAACTAGCTGGATTTGAACCTTCAGGCTGACAGTATAACTCCTTATCTCAAGGCCACCAGTGTTCCCTGCAAATATGATACTGGTCAAAAATAGACATTTTTTTAAAAATTCTGTTAACGAAGTCATTTACGTCTTTAGCTTTTGTCCCTCGCTTATTGCGGTTGAGTCAGACCTACTGATGGCAGGTTTTAAAAGGCTGTAAATTTCACAGGAGGAGACTGCCCATGTCTTCCCTCAGAGAAGCTGGTAGATTCGAACCATCTCTCTTCGGGTTGCACTACAACTCCTTGCCCCGTAGGCCACCAGAGCTACGTTGTACCTATGAAGGGTGAACCTTAAACCTAATTGTTTCTTTTGTTATTGTTCTTGTTATGTATAGTTGAATTGCTTGTGATTCACAGTGACTCTGTGTATATTAGCTTGGACAGCTGCCGTATCCTGAGGTGACCTTATTGTCTCCAACGCACCAACCCACATTACCCCAGTCACTGAAGTCAATCCATCCTACGAGGGTCTTCCTCTCTTGCGCTGTCCCTCCACCCTCCCAAGCATGATGTCCTTCTTCAAGGAGTGGTCTCTCCTTGCAACATGCCCAAAGTATGTCAGACAAAGCTTCAGAATCCTTGCCCCTGCCTTCCTCCTCCAGTCACCCTCCCCCAGTTGTGCTTACCAATCTTTCTCTTATAGAGGTGGTGACTTAAAGTTGTAGCCTGAGGCAGGGGGTGGCCACACAACTCCTTACCACCAAGCCACATGAAAGTGGTCAGTATAAAGAAATGATAAAGGAAGACCAGCATAGGTAGCCGTTTAAAAACATAATTATAAAAACATGAATATTGGGAATATATCCCAAAGAGACCATAACTGCCACCCAAGCAGATGTATGCACACCCATATTTATTGTGGCTTTGTTCACAATAGCAAAGAGTTGGAAACCACCCAAGTGCCTATCAACAAACGAATGGATAGAGAAGCTGTGGTATATTCACACAATGGAATACTACACTGCATTGAAAAACAAGGAACTCATGCAATATTATTCAAAATGGGTGACCCTAGAGAACACTATGCTGAGTGAAATATCTCAGTCACAAAAGGACAAATACTGGATAGTGCCACTGTTGTAAAAAAATGCTTAGGGTATCCAGAGAATTTTATCTAGGCTACTTTCCACTACCTTTTCCCTCAGTAAACCTTAAAGTAACACCCCCAAAGCCCTTCTATTTGTAACTCACAAGTTTGTTCTCTCTAGGTTTGCTCCCTTTCCTATAGGTAACCTTAACACTGAGGTTTACTCCAGACCTGACCCTGAACGCGGTGCCAGTGACAAAAAAGAAATACTGCTGACAGCTAAGGAAGCAAAGGAGGATGGAGCCTCTGGGTTCAACCAGCCATCCCCACTGGACCCAACTGAGAAAACACTTTGCAGTCCAGAGGGGAGCAAATGACAGGAAAATATCTTCTAACAGAGCAAGAAGGCAAGCAGCTTTAACCCAAGACCACCAGTAAGGTGATAAAGCGTCCTCTCTTCCCCCCTTCACATCTACGTCCCTGTTCAGCATGAAGAAGCCAGAGAGTCTGCGTCCAGTTCCCAAATCAATAAAACAGTTGGTGTAATCACCATTGGAAAATGCTTACCATTCCCCTGAGCATCTGGTCCCCACTGGATCCTTTTCATTTCCTTCACCTGCTCCCCCCACCGACCAAATTGTGCAGCTCTGCAACTGCACCCCTGCAATTTTCATCCCTGCCCATCCTCACCCTTCTGCCCCCAACCCTCACCTCCTTGTACCCCCAATATGTTTTTCCCCAATAAAATTTTTTAAAAAACCCAACCAAACAAACAAAAAAACCAAAAACCTGGACTGACATTGGGGTTGGGGGAAGACTGAGAAAGAGGGATAAATAATGTGTTCTGCACTGAAACAGATGTGGGAGAAGACTCTTTAAAAGGGATATGTGATTAGGTATTATTGTCATGACAGGAGTCCAGAGTGAAGGCTGCACAGTGGAGTAGACCTGGAGGAGGGATTGTAAAACAATGAAAGAATTTTTCTTTACTTTTCCAAGAAGGTAGTGTACTAGAGGGGGAAGGTTGGGAGGGGAGAAAAGTGAAACAATGAATGAATGGAAATCCAAAGTCTCTGTAAATTTTCATTAAAATTAATAATAAAAAAATTAAAAAACCCACAAATATGTTATTGTGTACCATTGAGTCAGAACTGACTCATACCTGACCCTCCAGTGGGTTTTAAGTAAATCGCATGGGAGGATACGGCCCACCTTTCTCCTGTGTTGCAGCTGGTGGAATTGAACCATATCCCTTTGAGTAAACAGTGTGTTTCCTTACCATTAAGTCCCCTGAACTCCCCAAGAACACCCACATAGAGCAGAAAGAGATAGATGGGTAGAGTCAGACACAAAACAGAAACAGAAATCATGAGCAAATCAGAAAGAATGGACCAAAGTCATGAATAACACAGAATAAAACGGCTGGAGAAAATTCTGGAATATGCCCATAAAAAGAAATGAATGAATGAGTAAATCATTGTGAAATATATAAAACCTTTAAGCTAGAATCCTCATCAATCTTCTCTAATTGGCTTTAATCCCCCCCCCCTTTTCTTTTTGTCAGCCTGATGGATTTGAATTAAAAGTGGTTTAGAGGAACATCTGGTTTAAACTGTTGTGTTTGAAGTCTACGCTCTACAAGCAGAATAAACAGCAGAGGGACGACATGTACTTTGCTAAGTAAAGGACTTCATTTATCCATCAGCTTAGACACTATTAGTAGGGGAAGAACAAATTCCATGGGGCGTAGCGATGCTGTGTTCCATTTGACAATCTGCTACAATTAGGTATGATGAAGAAGACAATTTGTAAAAACTAATGTACAAGTGGTCATGATTAATTATGATGAAACGGTCCATGCACTTGAGTTCGTTAATGAACACAAATGTTTTCTCTTTTCCTACTGTCTAGTTAAGCTCCGCTCTTAAGATGAGGCCTTTTGTAAGGACCATAATCCAGTGTTCATAGTTCAGCATGCTTTTTTGTCTTTCTCCATTGTACTGACACTTAAAACAAGATTGTAGGTCAGTGTCTCCATCCAGGACTATTATAGTTCTGGGCTGAGTCATTATAATTTTTGTGAGAGATTCTGCTTTGCATTGTAAGTCTTTGTGTCTTTGTGTAGCATCTCTGGTTTCTACCCATTAGATGCCACCAGCATCCCCTCTTCCTTTAAACCTCTCTGATATTTGTGGCAGCCAAAAATCTCTCCAGACATTGTCTTATGTTCCCAAGGGGCAAAACGATGCTTGCATGAGAACTACTGTCAGTACACCCTTGCCTTCTGTTGTCAGAAAACGTGAGTTTTCCTCGTGCTCCCTAAATAACTGTCTAGATCAAGAAACTTCTGACTGGTGCGTTTTGGCTGCTTGCAGAAAATAGAGCAAAATGTGGACTTTATTAACAATGTGTGGAATTACACCTAGAAGCCTTGGTGGCACAGTAGTTCAAGTGCTCAGCTGCTGATGTGAAGTTCAAACTCTCTGAGCCACCTGCCACAATCTACAGCCTTGCATCTGAAGAATAAGGTTTGAAGCACTAAACACCAATGGTCAGAGACCAGCTCAGTTGTTGGATGCCATCCACAAAGAGGGTAAAAGGTCACTACAAAGACAGAAGAGAAAGAAAGGCTTGGATTTGTTTTTCATTTCTTTCAGCTTGAGAAATACTGAGTGAGTGCTTCCCTTTTATCCTCCAATTCTAGGTATCCACATATTCTGTTAGTTTGCCTTGTTGCCTTTTGAAATCATCTGTTCATCTCTGGGTTGTTTTGGGGGTGTTTTTTTCCCCCAGCATGTTGGGTTTTTTGTTGTTGTGTTTTTACCCCCCTTTCGTGTTGACTTCTCAACACTTCAGTGCAATTTTCAGGGTCTCTTCTGACTTCCATTTTAGTTTTTTTTCTTTCTTTTCTGTCTTTGTAGTGAAAGAAGTTCAAACTGCACTGAAGGCACTGGTGAAAAATAAGATTCCAGGAATCTATGGGACACCACCTTATGTGTTTCAAATGACAGATGCAGCCCTGGACCTGCTCACCGTTCTAAGTCAGGAAATTGGAGAAAAGCACATGACTGACTGACTGAAAGAGAGCCATACTGTTCCCATTCCCAAGTAAGGTGACCTATATATACTGTGAAAACTATAGAACAGTATCATTAATATTGAGCTCTGGTGGCCTAGTGGCAAGAAGTTGCACTGTAATCCTGAAGGCATGTAGTTCAAGACCATCAGCTGTTCCATGGGGGAAGGGTGGACAATCTCCTCCCATGTGCCGAACTATCTCTGAAAAACCCTCTGGAGAGTCAGTCCTGGGTCGGTTCCAACTCTATAG
Organism: Elephantulus edwardii; assembly: GCF_000299155.1. NCBI lineage: Eukaryota > Metazoa > Chordata > Mammalia > Macroscelidea > Macroscelididae > Elephantulus > Elephantulus edwardii. Next base: position 10,782,748 of record NW_006399777.1, read on the forward strand.
TGTAAAACAAACACTGCTGAAAATCATTCAAAAACTGCCAGACATTCAAACTGGCTTTCGAAGAGGCTGTAGCCACATTGGTATCATTTGTTGTTTTTGTTATGTGCCGTTGAGTCGCTTGCGACTCATAGCAACCGTATGTACAACAGCCCTAAACCCTGCGCTATCCTGTGCCAATCGCACTGCCTCTGACACACCCATCCCGATTACCCCAGTCACATTGCTGATGTCAGATGGATCCTGGTTTAAAACAAAGAATACCAGAAAAATATTTATTTGTGTTTTATTGACTATACAAAGGCATTTCATTTTATCGATCATAATAGATTGTGGCTAACACTGAGAAGGATAGGAACCCCAGAAGACTTGATTGTGTTAATGTGAGACCTGTATTTAGTCCAAGAGGCCTCGGTGCACAATGAGCAAGGGAATACTAACAAGGTTGGCTGGATTGTAAAATGGTGCACCCACTCTGGAAGGCAGTTTGGCGCTTCCTCAAAAAGCTGAACATAGAAATTCCATATGACCCAGTTATTCTACTACTTGAAATATACCCTGAGAATATGAGAACTGAGGCACAAACTGGGAGTTGTATACCAGTGTTCATAGCATCATTATTCACCATCACAAGAACGTGGACATGAACAGCCCAAAAGTCCAACCACAAATGAACGGATTGAGAAATTATGGTACATTCACACAATGGAATACTATGCAGCACACAGGAGCAATAACTTTGTAAATTATTGCCTAACTTGGGAGGGACTGGAGAACATTATGCTGAGTGAACTAACTCAGTCCCACAAGGATAAATATTGCATAGACCATTATTGCAGAAAGAGTGTAAGGATCCAGGAGGGGTGGGAGAGGCTGGAAGCAGAAGGATGTGGATGTGCAGGGGGAAGAGGGGATTAAGCATTGGATTGTACAATTTGATGAGTGGGGCGGTGAGGGAAATTGAAAAAGTTTGTTCAAATTTGTATTAGAATTTTGTAAATAGACTAGTAAAAAAATTAGTAAAGGTGTACATGAGGGTTCTAGTCTCTCTTCATACTTATAAAATCTGTATGCTGAATAAAGTATTTAAGAAGTTGTACTCTATGAAGAAGATGGCATCAGGATTGGAGAAAGGTTCATCAACAATGTGTGTTACGCAAATGACATAATCTTACTTGCTGAAAGTGAGGCGGACTTGAAGTACTTGCTGCAGAAGGCTAAACACTGCAGCCTTCGACGTGGACCGCATCTCAATGTCAAGAAAATAAAAATCCTCACTGCTGGACCAATAGACAGAATCCTGATAGATGGAGAAAAGATTGAAACTGTCAATTACCTCCTTTTACTTGGCTCCACTATCAATAGACTTGGTACCAGCAATCAGGAGATCACGAGACGTAGTGCATTAGGAAAGTCTGTAGTCAGGAATTTCTGTGCAAAGTATTCAGGAAAAACAATATCAGTTTGAGGACTGATGCATGCCTGGTTTGGACTATGATGTTTTCAGTTATTTGTTATGCATCTGCGAGCTGGACAATGACTAAGGAGGACAGAAGGAGAATTGAACTGTGGTGTTGGAGATGAGCATTGAATATCCCATGACATGCCAAAAGAACAAACAGCTTTGTCTTGGAGAAGGTGTAGTGAGAATGCTTCTTGGAGGGAAAGATGATAAAGATTTGTCTCACATACTTTGGGAACATTGCTAGGAGAGGCTGTTCCTTGGAAGCAGACATCGTGCTCTGAAAGGTTGAGGGCCACTGAAGGAGAGGAAGACCCTCAGCCGGGTGGATTGACACAGTGACTGCAACAATGGGCTCGAGTGTGTTAGAGTTTGTGAGGGTGGCACAGGATAGGACAGGGTTCAAGTCAGTTGTTACAAGATCACTAAAAGTCGTACCGGACTCTATGACACCTGACTCTAGCCCTTGTTGACCTACTGGAGAAAGAAAGACAATCTCTTGCATGATTTATTGCCTCTGAAAACCCACTGGAGGGTCAGCTATGAGTAAACTCAACAGCACACAACGTAGGATCACTGTGATTTGGAATTCATTGGACAATAATAGTGGGTTGGTTTGAGTGGGCTATTATTTAATCCTTATATATTCTAAAACAATGTTATTGAATCACAGTTCTAATACTTTCCTCTAAATATTATTGGGAAAGTCTGCTGTTAGGGACCTCTCCAAATTACTGAAGAGCAACGATATCAGTCTGGAGACTAAGGTGTGCCTGATACAGGCCATGGTCTTTGCAATTACTTGCTATGCATCAAAGAGCTGGACAATGACTAGGGTTGATAAAAGGAGAGTTGATGTCTTTGAGCTGTGGGGCTGGAGAAGAGTATTTAATATACCATGAACTGCTAAGAGAACAAAAAGGTTCATCCTAGAGAGGGTGAGACCAGGCTGCTCCTTGGAGGCAAGGATTCTGAAGCTTCGTCTGACATACTTCGGACATGTTGCAAAGAGGGAGCAGTCCTTGGAGAGGGACATCATGCTTGGGAGGGTGGAGGAACAGCGCAGGAGAGGAAGACCCTCGATGAGATGGATTGATTCAGTCACTGCGGTTATGGGGATAGACGTGTCAGAGTCAATAAGATTGGCAAGGGATAGAGCAGGGTTTAGGGCTGTTGTACACAGGGCCACTATGAGTCTCAGGTGACTCGACGGTACATAACAAACAACAACAGCAACTATCAAGTTGGAACCTGCTCTTAGCTGACCCTCCCAGCGGATTTTCAGAGGCAGTAAATCCACGAAAGGAGATTGCCCAGCCCTCTCCCTTGTAGCAGCTGGTGCATCCAAACAGTGTGTCTTTGGGTTGGCATTACACCTCTGTACCACTAAACCACCAGAGATTCCTATTTTAAATATAAAAAAAGAAGAAGAAGAAAAAGCATGTGCAGGCATGAAATATCCAAATAATCTAATTTTTAAAAATAATGCCTATAGATACATGCACTCAGATATAAGATAGTTTTACAAATATGCAAATAACTTTCGGAAAGGAAAAAAAGACAAAAGCCCATTGTCTCATTATACATCACCTACAATACCCTTGTTTGTCAGTCAGTTCCAAAAATTACAGCAAGTAACATCATAATCCAGGAAATACACAGCCTAGAGTGTATTTGAATTTCCTACATCACCTCGTTCTCTTTCGCGGGCTCCTCTGAACACAGAGTTACTTTATTTAAATGAACAGTTCCGTACTTTCTCTTGCCTCATGATTCTCTATTACTCAGTGGAAACATTGCAACACGAAACAATTCATCTTTTCAGAATCCATCAGCTGTTCAAGAACCTAATCAAGTTGAAAGGAGTCTTTTAAGAACGTTCATCTTCCCAGGCTGTGGATGAGACACTGTAATGTAACTGGCGGCTGCTGCCAGCACCATTAAGTCATGAGAGACGCAGAATCTGACTCACCCAGGAGATATCAGCTGCCCATTGATGACGCATTGGCAGGGACTTGTCACTGGGCCTGTACTACCCACGACTCGTTAACAAAACGTTTACTTCAGAAATCAAAGCCTAAGTCAGGGAAACACAGGTGATTCGGAATGATAAATAAAGAACGTAATCGACCTCAACTTAGCTTCAAGGGAAGACAATCATTGACCATGGGAAATAACTGCAAACCAGACAGGCTGTCAAAGAGAAAAAAAAGAAGAAGATTATTAAAAGGATTTCCAAGCTTGTGGGGCAACCCAGAGAAATAAGATGTAGAAGAAAGTAGTAAAAGATGAGAATTGTGTTTTTGTTTATTTGTTTGTTTTCTGGAACATTTTATTTATTTATGTATTTATTTACTCATTCATTCATTTATTTATTTATCTTTTTATGGTGAGAAAAATTTGTATTTAGAATTAGCCAGCTGCTGGACTCAGTTTAGATGATCCCAATTTTGTTGGCAACATCCAAAGCATCACAGTCAGGAGCAAGTCGAACATAGGCCTTCTTTTCTCCATCAGGCCTGATCAAGGTGTTGACCTTGGCCACGTCAGTGTCATAGAGCTTCTTTACAGCTTGTTTAATTTGGTGCTTGTTGGCCGTGACATCCACAATGAACACAAGTGTGTTGTTATCTTCTGTCTCCTTCATGGCTGACTCAGTGGTCAGGGGAGACTTGATGATGGAATAGTGGTCAAGCTTGTTTCTCCTGGGCACTCCTCTGGGAGTATTTGGGCTGCCTTTGGAGTCTCAGGGTCTTAGGCCGCCGGAAGGTGGGTGACGTGTGGATCTTCTTTTTCTTGTGGCTGTGGCTGCCCCTCAGGACACCTTCTTGGCCTTTAATGCCTTTGCTTTGGCCTCCGTTTTGGGAGGGGCAGGGGCTTCCTTCTATGCTTTTGCCACCATCTTCATAGAAAGGTGGAACATTTTCTTTTTAAAATAATTTTCTCTCTCTTATTTTGAGTTATCCTTACCTATTCAATCTGTATGCTGAGCAAATGATTTGAGAATCTGGGCTCTATGAAGAAAAATGTGGCATCATGATTGGAGAAAGACTCCTCAATAACCCTTTTTTATGCAGATGACACAACCTTACTTGCTGAAAATGAGGAGGACTTGAAGCACTTGCTGCACAAAGCTAAACACTAAAGCCTTCAATATGGATTGAATCTCAACGCCAATAAAACAAAACTCTTTGCTACCTTACTGCTAGGCACCATCACGATGGATGGAGAAAGGATTGAAGACTGTCAATGACTTCATTTTACTTGGATCCAAAATCAACACACTTGGTACCAGCAGTCAGATCAATAGATGTCTTGCACTGGAAAGGACTGTCATCATGGACCTCTCTGATTTATTGAGGGGCAATCATGTCAGCTTGAGGACTAAGGTGTACCTGATTCAGGCCATGCCTGGTCTTTTTAATCATGTGCCATGCCCCTGAGAGCCAGACAGTGGATAAGGATGACAGAAGAAGAATTGACGCCTTCAATCTGTAATGTTGGAAGATGGTACTGAACACTCTATGGTCTACCAAAAGAACAAAGGTGTAGCCAGAGTGCTCCTTGGAGGCAGAGATGATGAAGGAACTTTGTCTTGCATACTTTGGGCATGTTGCTAGATGAGGTTATTCTTTGGCTTGGAAAGGTAGAGAAATGGTGAAAGGGATCACGTTGTCTGACATGGTCACTAATAGCAATGAACTTGAGTGTGTCAGAGATGGTGAGGACGCCACAGTGTTCAGCTTGGTAGTTCATAGGATCGCAATGAGTTGTACTTGACTCAATGGTCTCTAACAACAGCCATGGGAGTAACAAATCAGAGATATGTTAACACAGTTGTTATAACACGGAGATGGCATTAATAATTAATTGAACAGTTGAAGATATTAGAAGAGAATAGATGGCATCGTATGATTTAACTTTCTATTCACTTGTGGCAACCTTTCTGTAAGTCACAATTTAATAAAATCTACACAGTTTACTCTGAGATGTGAATAATAATTGAATAAATGGCAGAGTCTTACTACAGTAGCATGCAACAGCTGTGGAAGTAGAAGCCCGGACAACTTCATTTCTCTGAAGCAGAGATGTAAGAGAAAAGGGACTTCGAGAGCCTAAATCCAAACCATAAGAGAAGGTCTCTAACTTTTCCAGTGATCTGCTTATTCTTGGTCAAGTTGGTGCGTCTTAGCAAGTTAGATTGCTTGGTTTCATATTGCTTTGCAGAGAGGCAGTAGCAATCTGGGTGAAAAAGTCAGCATATGGAAGGGTGAGAGTTTGGGAAGGATTGTGTTCATAGAATTCTGAATTAGCGAGTTAGGGTTACTTGACTGCTGTCTTGGAGAAAAGGTCTTTTTTAAACTCAAAAAAAACCCAAATCCCCAACACTCTAAAGAAGTCACCTTTCTAGGCTTAGTTTTATGCTACAGAACTTTACCGTGTGATCATAACTAGAAGGGAATCTGAGTTTATGATTAGAAGAGTTCTCTCACCCGGGCTTCCAGACCTCTCCTCTGATATTAACATCAAATGATCTTTTTTGTTTGTGGGAGGTTCCTTTCATTTTTATTTTTTTAAATTTTATATTGTCTGCTCACCACTTTTGTATACATTGTGTTTCATCTTACATATGTTGGGTATCTTGTCAGGAGGGTTCAGTGCCTGTGGAAGGACATCATTTTGGGTAGATTGTCAGTTAAAGAAGAGGAAGAAACTCAAATGGATTGACATGGTGATTGCACCAATGGGGCCAACAGCACATAACAATCACAATAAAGGAAATAAGGCTAGTCTGACAGAACTGATTCTTGAAAAATCCATCCTGTCTTGAAAAATTCCACTCCTCTCTCCTTTAGGGGTGTAATCCCATTGGGAATAAACTCAGGAGGGTTGTTCAGGTTGATTTGAATTTCAGAAGTCAAAGGTCATATTTTCTTATCCCTTCTGAAGTAAAGAGAAATTACTTGGTAATTTCGGTCCGAAGGGGAGGTGTACTGATGTGCCCCTGTTCCCAGAGATGAGAACCCAGGTAACTGAGTGAAAATGTGCCAAGTTAGAGACCCAAAGGTCCGTGGTTGGAATCCACCAGCGGTCGGTGTTTCTCCAGTCATGAGTTAGAGCCTCAGAGGACTCAAAAGAGAACTTCTCTGTGTTAGACGTGGCTCGAAGGTAGTGGGTTTGTGGGTGCTCTACAGAGATAAGAATGAAAACAAAGCTTTTTAAGAAAATGTTAGTCAAAATTAGACTAAAATGAAGAGTATTTTTCACCTGAGGTCTCTTTCGGGGAATACTCATTTAGCTGGAGTCTTTACCTTCCTAATCATGGCAGAAGGAGCTCTGTTAGTGTTGAGTGGTATGTGGTGCCAGCTGAAGGTCAGGGGTTGGAATCCAGCCTCTGGAGGAAGACAGACAGGCTCCTCTTATAAAGGCTTGCAGGCTAGGGAACCTGATGAAGGGATGTTATGAATTCAAACTGGTTTCAGGTTTCTTCTTTTCCTTCTTTTTAAAACAGTTTGCCAGTTACAGGGAGGAGATGTCTTGAGTGTCGTTTGTACCGTCGGTTAAGAACTGACCCATTGCTGACCTTCAGGGAGTCTGCAGAGGCAGAAGATCACACGGGAAAAGATTACCCATCTTTCACCCTCTCATCACCTTGTGGGTTTGAACCCTGTGCCTTTGGGTTGGCACCTTATCAGTAAGTCACCAGAAGAGTTGCCCTCCAACCTAGACGGCCAGATTAGAAATATGATATTCCTGAGGGAGATGTTAGCAATGCCGATTTGAAGCCTCACCCACTTACTCAATCAGAACCTCTAGACAGGGCAGCCCAGAGAACAGTGTTTATAGGAAGCTCTTCACGTGACTCTAACGCATCCTCAAGTTTGAGGATGAGTGTTAGAGAAGCAAGCACGTATTTGGAAAGACCATATTTAGTTTTTCAGTTTCTCTAACTTAATATTCACGACGATGACCATAAGAATGGTAATGACGGTAATAAGAATGATTACAGGAATAATTTTTTTTAAAAAAGGTTAGTCTATATATGTGTAAGACTGTTATTGTAGAATGAGTATAAGGACCCAGGAGGGGTGGGAGAGGCTGGAAGCAGGGGGATATGGATGTGCAGGGGGAAGGGGGATTAATCACTGGGTTGTACGATTTGATGGGTGGGGGGTGAGGGAAATGGAAAGAATTTGTTTGAATTTGTATTAGAATTTTATAAATAAACTAGTAAAAAAGAAAATAAAATGTAAATAAAAGGAAGAAAAAAGAAAAGAAAGGGAAGGGAAGGAAAAGAAAAGAAAAAAGAAGAGAAGAGAAGAGAAGAGAAGAGAAGAGAAAAGAAAAGAAAAGAAAAGAAAAGAAAAGGTTAGTCTAAGACTTGGGCAGAGGTGGAGAATACCCCAGCTGTCCACCTTTTCCAAAGAGCTGTAGTGCTTCACTAGTATCAATTATTCCTTCACCTTTCAGACTGCTAGCTCTCATTTGGGACTCTGGATTTTAGAATTTGCTAGAAAGTCTTAGAGAAACTAAAACTAAAATGCCATCAGGGAAAAGCCTCGCAGAGTTATGGAAGCAGCAAGCCCCTGATGCATGCCTCACTTGTTTGTGAGACATCACTGTCTTGAAGGATGGCTGATAGCAAAGCTGTTGGACGTGGTTGTGGAGGCCGGTGAGCCAGGCGCCCAGTGCCTCCTGCAAGCTCTCTGGGCAGCTGGATCAGGTTAGATGCAATGTGGGGGGGAAAGGGTCAAACTTTCCAAGGGCATTTCTCTCTGCAAGATCTCAGACTTCTAAAACACATCCTCAAGAGAACTCAAGGGATGTCTTGGGTCTCATCTTTGTCCATATACACCCCACCCTAATTCTACCCCACTAACTCAACAAATAACTCACTCCAGAGTGAAGTCATAAGCACAAAGTGTTAGCATTTACAATTATATTTATAATATACTGCAAAATGGAAGGCTGTGTGGCTGGCGGGGTCACGCAACTGGGTTCCCTTGCACCACAGAGATGATTTTAGCGTGTTTGCAGGACTTCTCAGGGAGGTTGATTTTGAGAGAGCTTTTTTTCTGAGCCGTCACTGCGTAATTACTCCTGTGCGAACTACCTCAGGTCTCACCTAATTTAATTATCACAAGAGCCCGCTGAAGCATTGTTATTTTATACTTGACATACTGAAGTTGAGGGGAATAAAGCAGTTTAAACAAGGTCTGCCATTCAGTTGGAAAGCTGGGGTAATAAGCTCGACTCTGAGATGAGTCAGCTCAATCTACTACCATGTCCTGTTGCATTCTAGAATCAAGGTGGGGGGGAACCCATTTTAAATTCCTTTGATATGTATTTATTCTTTACTTCCACTTCTTAAATTTGCCTCATTCTTGGCACCACAGAAGAAAAGCTTTTATCCACCATCTCTGTGGTCTATGATCTTCTGACCACTCCACCTTGTGAAATTCTTCTTTTCCGATCTCCATCAGAGCTCTGGAGAGAAAATTCCAAGGGTAATTAGAGACTGATTTTCCTCTCAAGTGAACGCAAATATTTTATCCATTATTTACATATAATAACAGACTATTATCATAATTATACACTACAGCTTTGAAACTGGAAAAGACTCTCGTAGGACCTTGTCTAGATTGTTGCCATTCAGCGCGTGGAGAGTAGACCAGCCATGGCAGCGTCATTCTGGCAGCGAGGTGGAAACGGAGAAGCTCAGGGGTCCCTCCTCACTCCCGAAACTGCTGAGTCAGAGGCATCGCTTCAACAAGACCCTCAGATGATCTTGAAATATGAGAATCGCTGGTCTACATAGATTAGTTCTGTCATTTTATATGACGAAGTGGAGGTCCAAGAAAGTTGAATGTAACAAATTCACTTCAGTTGGAATTGCTCCTGTCTTAGGTATCTCCTGTTCCGTAGAACAGAAACGTCACAAGCAGGTGGCTTTAGCAAACGAAGTCTATTCTTCCACAGCTTCTTGCTGTTGTTCTTGTTAGGTGCCCTCAAGTACAACTCATAGTGACCCTCTGGAGGACAGACCTTGCCCTATCTCATGCCATCTTCATCATCTTTTACACACTCGAGCCCCTTCCTGCAGTCATTGTATCAGTCTGTGTGGTTGAGAGTCTTCCTCTCTTTCTCTGACCCTTCAACTTTGCAAACATCATGTCCCTATCCAAGAAATAGTCTTGTCTAGCAACATACTTAAGCTATGAGAGACAAAGCTTCAACATCTGCCTCCAAGGAACATTCTGGCTGCACTTTCTCCAAGACACTTTTGTTCTTTTGGCAGTCCACGGGGTAGTCAGTACTCATCTCCAGCACCACAGCTCAAAAGTATCATTTCTTCGGTCATCCTGATTCATTGCCAAGCTCTCTGATGCAAAGTAAGTGGTTGAAAAGACCATGGGCTGAATCAGATGCACTTTAGTCTTCAAACTGGCATCATTGCTCTTCCATATTTTGGAGAGGTCTCTTTGACAGCAAACTCATCCAGTGCAATTCACCTCCTGATGTCCTGACTGCTGGTACCAGGGGGGTTGACTGTTGAAATCAGAATTCAGAGGAAGCCTTCATCTCTCTGTCAACTCTGGGGGGGAGTTCCTGATCTCCTGTCAACATCTGTGGGTCCAGAATTCCCTAGAGGTCTACATGTATCTTAGTAACCATCTTCTCCTGAGTCTAGGATGTTCTCAGTGCAGGGACCCTGGGCCTAGTAGGTGCATTCTGTCCCCAATTCTTTGTTCTTGATGGTAGTGTGGTCACACTCTTGACTCCCTTCTCTTTTGTCTCTTGAAAGAGAAAAGATGGTACAGGCCCCACCCCAAGAAAATTCCTCTTACGTGACTTGGGGTGTGGTCTGAGTAGGATCGGCACGTCTCACCACCATCCTGCTCATTAAGGAAACACAGATAGCCTACTATTCATTAATATCACCTGATCCCTCCTTTGTAAGCATTTATTGTTGTCTGTACCATCCAGTCAGAACCAACCCCTAGCTGACCCTCTAACGAGTTCTCAGAGGCAGTAAGTTGCACAGGAGGAGATTACCCATCTTTCTTCCACGCAGCAGCTGGTGAATTTGAGCCACATGCCTCTGGGTTGGCAGGGCAGTTCCTTACCACTAGGCCACAGAGCTCTCCCATAAATAAATGCTCAGGGATAAGTATCTATAACACATTACAAAGTGGAGGGTTGTTACATCAGATCACAAGATGCATGGCCACCGTGTAACACTGGAAGTCATGGCTTCACTAAGGAGTCCTGTATTTTGGGAGTCGATAGGCCCCTCAGTGACAGACCTCCAATGGAATACAGCTGCTGCTGATTGTTTTGATACCCACAATTACAGAGAACATACTATGCTCTGGACATGGTGTTAATCAGGTGAAATGAATCACATTTCACTCACAATACCCTATTGACTCAATGCTACTCTTATCTCTATTTCTTTTTTTCTCTCATGGAAATAACCAGGGTCAGAACCGCTTGTGCTCTTGGCTTGTGAGTACACAAAAGAAATTAAACATGGAGTTTCACGTTGAGTTGGTAAGAAATGTATTTCACAAATTAAATAGGACTTCCAGAACATTGACATCTGCAAGCTTTTCTTTATTATTCTTTCACAGGTTTAAAAAAATTTCTTTATTTACTTTACATTTTATTTTTATTTTATTATTTTGTGTGTGTACCATCAAATCAGATCTGATTGATACAGGAGGAGATTGTCCCTCCTTCTCCAGCACAGCGTCTGGTGGATTCAAACCACGTACCTCTGGAATTGCAGTGCAGCTTCTTGCCACTAGGCCACCAGCACTCCCTTCTTTCACAGGTTTTTAATTGAATTAAAATCAAATCTGACCTATTGTCAGTCACTCCTAGTGACCCTTATAGAATGGAATAGGAGAGATTAGAATGGTCCCGTAAGATCGGAAAGATTGTAAATTTTCACAGAAGTAGACTGCCAACACCTTTGTCTCTGCGGGAACGGGTATGCTCAAGACAACATTTTGAATAACAGTTGAACCTCACTTAACCAATGCAATTCATTCTAAGGCTTCACTTAAAAGAACTCATTAAGAGAAAACAAGTAGGATTGAGTTTCATGTCAATAATTCTTTCAAGTCCTCAGTTGAGAAATATTAAACCAGGAAACATCTAGAAATGAATTAAAAGCTCTAGCTTTTCCAAAGCTCTATATTCTAATGTTGTTGTTGTGATGTGTCATTGAGTCTCCTGAGACTCATAGCGACCCTATGTACAACAGCTGTAAACTCTGCTCTATCCTGAGCAAATCTTATTGTCTCTGACACACCTATACCCATTACCCCAGTCACTGAATTAATCCATCTCATTGAGGGTTTTGCTCTCCTGCACTGTCCCTCCACCCTCCCAAACATGGTATCCTTCTCCAAGGGCTGGTCCCTCCTTGCAACATGTCCAAAGTATGTCAGACGATGCTTCACAATCCTTGCCTCCAAGGAACAGCCTGGTTTAACCCTCTCAAGGACAAAGCTGTTTATTCTCTTAGCAGTCCATAGAATATTCAATACTCTTCTCTAAGACCACAGCTAAAAGGCATCAATTCTCCTTCTACCATTTCTAGTCATTGTCCAGCTATCTGATGCCTAGTAAGTGATTGCAAAGACTATGGCCTGTATCAGGCACACGTTAATCTCCAGACTGACATCGTTGTTCTTCAGTACTCTGGAGAGATCTCTGCAAGCAGACTTTCCTAATGCAACATGTCTTTTAATTTTCTGGCTGCTGGTGCCAAGAGTGTTGACTGTGGAGCCAAGCAAACTAAAGCTGTCAACAATCTCAATCTCTTCACCATCCATCACGATGCTGCCAAACAGCCCAGCAGTGACAATCTTTGTTTTCTTGATATTGAGCATCAATCCTTACTGAAGGCTGCAGTCCTTGCCCTTCTGCAGCAAGCACTTCAGGTCCTCCTCAGTTTTGAGAAGCAGGGTTGTGTCATCTGCATAATGCAGATTGTTGATGAGCCTAACTCCAATCCTGATGCCACATTTCTCCTCACAGAGCCCAGCCTCCCAGACAATCTGCTCTGCGCATAGATTGAAATGGTATGGAGATAGGACACAATAGAAGAGAATAATCTATCTATGGAGCTCTGGTGGTTTATTAGTCTGTGGAGAGCTGTATTCCTAACTCAAAGACACCTCGCTGGTGGTTCAAATCCACCAGTGACTCTGCAGGAAAAAGATGGGCAGTCTCCTCTCTTACGATTTACAGCCTCTTCTTTTGCTTTTCAAGGAGAGGAGTAAACCAGGGGAGAGGGTAGGGGTGGAGTGGGTGGGGAGAAAAGTGTAACAATGAATGAATGGAATTCCAAAATCTCTGTAGATGTTCATTGAAATTAATAATAATAATTAAAAAAAGAAAAACCACTGAAGGGTTAGATAGGAGTTGGTTACAACTACATGACAATGAGTGAGTTTTCTCTCTCCATGTCTGTCTGTCTATCTGTCTGTCTACCTGTCTGCCTATCTCTCTACCTACCTATCAATCTACCTATCTATCATATTGAAATTTGTAAGAGCTGGAAGTTGACAGAACCGCTTTGTTTTCCTCAGTCTTGCAAAATTTCTGTCCTTGGCAGTATCCAATCATACCACTTTTCTTTCCGTTTTCTCTCTGTGATAATTTTTAGTTTACAAAAGTTCCAGATTTTGCAGGGTTTAATGTCATTTGAAAATGAAGAGCAAAGATGATGGAGCCATTGTGCTTGGGGTCTGTTTGCCCTTCATCTCAGTAACAGGTATTCTTTCCTACAGCAGTCTGGAGAAGAAAGCCAAGGGCCCCCCGTCGTCCACTCCGTCTCTTACAGGTTAGCTGTCTGGTCCTTCAGGCTGTCCCTCCGGACTCCTCTCTCTGTCACTGCACGAGCTGTGGAGGGAGGAGAGGGTTGGTGAGCCCCTCCGCGAGCATTCAGACATTAAAAGTGTATTAAGAGCCGTTACCACAAATCCACGTCTTGGATAATGAATTACCCTATGCTTTGTTGTGTTTCTCTTGAAAATTCAACTTGGAAGAAGTTGTTGCGAGTAGCAACTTTCGCATTCTGATCCACTTTATATGTGAAACACAATCCATGAGTCAATCGGAAACAGGCTCTGTTATGCTTTGATAGAGTTATAATATATTTTGCTGTAGCACCTGAAAAAAAAAGATGTTTGGGAATAAAATTGCTTTCCTTGCACTAAGCTGATTAATCACTCAAATGCTGTGTACACACTCATATTTGATAAACAAAAATAATATGGGGGGAAAGCCCAGATTTACAAAGACACTTAAATCAGATTTTGGTTTTAATTTGGGTTGACTATAATGCGTTGTTAAGATAGTATTACATTTGCTCACCAGCCACTATTGACAGAACTTGGCTGTTACATATAAAGAGGCAAACGGTGTATCCTTCTGTTAAGGTCACTTGTGGATCTGAGCAGCAGACAAACACTCCTGAAGTTGTTGCCACGTGAATCATAAGTAATATGATTGCATAGACCTATAACATCACCAAGTAAGACACTCCACACTGTTTACATGTGAAAACAACATCTGTCTTTTTATCTGTTGTTTGTGTTGATGTTATTGGCTGTCAATTCAATCCTGATTTGAGGTGACCCAATGTGTCACAGATGGTAATTGCTCCATACAGTTTTCTAGGAAATGTGACCTCTGCAGAGTTCCAGGCCTGTCTAGTGAGACACTTCTGGGTGGTTTTGAATGGGTGACCTTCATTCTTACAGTCAAATTTGCTGTTGTCAACAGATCTGAACCCTGTCCTATCTGTGCCGTTCTTATCATCCTCAACACATTTGAGTCTGTTGCTGTATCCGCTGTGCCAATCCACCTTGCTAAGGGTCTTCCTCTTCTTTGCTGAACCTTCATCTTTCCAAAGATGATGTCGCTTCCCAAGGAATAGCCTCTTCTAACAACACATCCAAAATATGTGAGACCAAGGTTCATCATCTTTTCTTCCAAGGAACATTCTAGTTGCACTTTCTCCAAGACATATTTGTTCTTTTAGCAGCCCTTGAGATATCCAATATTCTTCTCCAAAACTACAATTCAAATACATCAATCCTTCTTCTGCCATCCTTCATTCATTGTCTCCTAGATACATAGCAGGTGATTGGAAAGATTGTGGCTTGACTCAGGTGCACCTTAGTCTTTAAACTGACATCATTACTCTTCAAGACTTTGGAGAAATCTCTTATCAGGATCTTCTGTCTTTTTGTAAATTTTTAAATAAAGGTTATTATCTATGTATTTGTGTTTACACACCAACAAGCGTGCACACGCACGCACGCACACACACTCACACTCACATGCACACACTCACAACCATGCAGTGTTCATTTCCAGTCTCCAGGATCCGTAAAGTAAGAGGCCCTGCCTTGTTCACGTTTTAATTTCTTCCATTATAACCACATGCCTCCCTTTCTTAATAAATACTAGTTGAACTGAGATTACCACACTTTCATGACATAGATCTGGAATTCTGTTGTAAACTTTATTTAACAGGGGAATGGAACAGCTTTGTGAGTTTTGTAGGGTCGTAATTTTCAATCTCCTGATTTTTGTGATGTTTAAGCGCCGGCTGTAATGCTGCCTAGTTCTGTGAGTTTATTTCTTTGGTTAAAAAAAAAAACAACTCCCCCCAAAAATCCAAATGAATGAATTGTGATTGAGCTGTGGAAGCCAGTTGCATGCATATGTAATCGGGGTTCTAAATTGCCACATAAACACAGCTGCGATTTCAGAGTGTGGACTCCAGAATCACGCCGACTGGTGAGCGGGCATGTGAAGCTCTAAATTTAAGAGCATTCTTATGAGCTGCGATAGACAATCATCCTGCCTTATTTAAATCTCCAGGCAGCTATAAAACTCACGCTTACTTAAATATTCAAGTTTCTTAACTCTGCTCAGATATCAACAAGCGAGTTCAGCTTGATCTTGGAGACCGACAGATTGTACTTTATGGCATGTCCTTGGCATGAAGTTAGTAGGAAGTTAATAGAGTAAGAACAGTTATGTTTACATTGTGTAATTCTAAGACTTCGATTGGCACAGGACAGAGCAGAGTTTAGGGCTGTTGTACACAGGGTCGCTATGAGTCCCAAGCGACTCGACGGCACATAACAACAACAACAATTGTAAGACTTAGGCACAAAGTCACAACTTGATTGTCGCATTCTAGCAGGATGATTAGGCCCAATGAGGAAGATGAGAAGAAAACATTTCTACCTGTATATCTACCTACTTCTATCTGTACATAAGCAACTCTGGTGGGATAGTCTTTAGATAGCTGCAGTGCTAATCCAAAAGTTAGGCTTTCAGGCAGTGTAACCGACCAGTCATTCCAAAGGGGAAGGGTATAGAGGGAGCTCTGGTGGCCTAATGGTAAGGAATTGCACTGCCAACATAAAGGCGAGAAGTTCAAATCCACAAGGATCTAGTCTCCTTCTCCCTTGCAATTTAAAGCATTGTAAACTCACTGGAGGGTCGGCTATCGAGGATGGATGATAAGGTCAGCTACGAGTCACAATGAAAGACACATTGCACATTCATACTGGAAGTTCTGTGCCTGAATTTTAAAAGCATGAAGGTAATGAGTAAAATGAAATTAAATTTCCTGATCACTTATAATAGACAGAAAGAGAGCTTTAAAGA
>NW_006399777.1:10800619-10820994 GCF_000299155.1 Elephantulus edwardii
TGGGCTGATTTCAGGGTTCTCAATTCTATTCCATTGATCTATGTGTCTGTCATTGTACCAGTACCATGCTGTCTTAACCACCATGGCAGTGTAGTAGGATTTGAAATCAGGGAGTGAGATGCCTCCTACCTTTTTTTCTATTAAGGAGTGCTTTGCTTATTCAGGGCTTCTTTCCATTCCAAATGAAGCTGGAGATTACCTTTTATATCTCCTTGAAGAATGGGATTGGTATTTTTATTGGGATTGTGTTGAATGTGTAAATTGCCTTTGGTAGTAATGCCATTTTCACAATATTGAGTCTTCCTATCCATGAGCAAGGTATATTCTTCCATTTCTCCAGGCCTCTTTTTGTTTCTTATGGTAGTGTTTTGTAATTTTCTTTGAATAGATCCTTTGTGTTTCTGGTCAGATTTATTCCCAAGTATTTAGCCTTGTGATTCGTTATTGTGAAGGGTATTGTTTTTCTTAGCTCCAGCGCTGCATTCTCTTTGTCACTGTAGAGAAATCCAACTGATTTTTGTATGTTGATCTTGTATCCTGCTACTTTGCTGAATTTGTCAACTATCTCCAATAGTTATCTTGCTGAGTCTTTAGGGTTTTCTAGGTATACTATCATATCATCTGCATAGAGAGATAATTTTACCTCCCCTTTGCCAATTTGGATAAGAAGTAAGGATTTTGAAGCTCTGTCTCACATATTTGCTGCATGTTGCCATGAGGGACCAGTGCTTAGAGAAGGACTTCATGCTTTGAAGGATGGAGGGACAGTGCAAGAGAGGAAGACCCTGGATGAAACGCATTGACACAGTAATGGTAATGGGGTTATGTGTGTCAAAGACAGTGAGACTGACTCAGGATAGGGCGGGGTTCAGAGCTGTTGTGCATAGGATCACTAAGAGTCACAGTCAACTTGATGGCACATAACAACAGTATAACATTCTTTTCAAACTTGCCATTTATATATGTAGGAGATCTTTAATAGAACTATCACTAATGAAAAACAGATATGATCATCCTTCATTACTATGTTGTTGATGTGTGTTATTGAGTTGGAACCAACCTATAGCTGACCCTCCAGCAGGTTTTCAGAGATGGTATGGATGGATGTTGGTGGGAAGGATGATGGGTGGTGATGGTATAGATGGACGATGTGTGGGATGGATGATGGGATGGATAGATGGATGATGGGTGGGATGGATGGATGATGGGATGGATGGATGCTGGGTGATGATGGGATAGATGGATGATGGGTGGGTTGGATGATGGTATTGGATGCATAGTAGGTGGTGATTACTTGTCTTTCTCTCTTGAAGCAGCTGGTGGATTTAAATTGAGTGATTTTGGATTGGGAGTACAATTTCTTGCCTCTAAGCCACCAGAGCTCCCTTCATGACTATAGTTTTATGAAATATTCATGTACAGAAAAGAAAATCCAGGCATTTTTAGATAGTAAATGGAGTGCAAAATCTTATACGACCTTAATACTGATGCAAGCCCTCCGGCAAGTCAGCTGAGCCAGTTCCGATTTATAACCAGGGAGCTCTAGTGGTGCACAGTATAGAGTGTTGTGCAACACTCCCAAAGGTAGTGCCTCTCTGGTTGTTAGAACCCGCCAGCTGCTCTGTACTCTGTGGGAGACAGATGGACAATCTCCTCCAGTGTGATGCAAGGCTTCTGAAAGTCGGCTCTGAGTCAGTTTCCACTTGATAACGAGTTTGAGTTTTTGAATACTGAGTAAACTTAAAATTGAAAGAAGGGGATATCAATTATGAGTTGGTCATTTTTCCATAGACCTTAGTTACCAGAAAAAAGGGAGAATCTGGTAGCAAAAGTTAAAACAGGATAACTTGGGTTAAGGTATCTAACTTATCATTAACCCTGGTTATGTATAAACCCAAGTCCTTCTTTGCTGAGTAATCAAAAATGTTAGGAGTTCTATTCTCCCATCTAACTCCATAAAACTCAATCTAAATACTTGAGATATCTTGAACAACACTGAACAATAAATACTACAGAAAGCAACAGGCATTCCAAACCAGGACAGACAGGTAGCCTTTAATCCAAACCCTTTCAAGTCAGATAGATTTGGGGAGAAATTGTTGTGTTGGGTTATTCCCCTAACGGTCCTGGGGTTATCTGTGCTCACGGCTTTTCCAAGGGAGGCCCAGTTTTCCATATCCTAATTTTCTCCCTCAGTCCTCTGAAGTTACCCTTCATAGGAAGCCTTTGGTGAAGAATCTTGGTCACAGGCTCTGTGATCTGAGAACCTGAATTCAGACATTCAGTTTCGAAGTTGAAGAATTCTGGGTTTGTATTTGGATCCTCCCTAGTGAGTAATTGTATGACATTCAGTTGCTTTCCAGGCCTTTTTGCTTCTGTGTTAAAAAGATCCAGTGTGAAAAACAATGTATGTGAACTTCATGAACTTTGTATGTAAATCAGTATAGAATAATAATAATAATAAAAACCCCAACCCTAACAACGAGGTATATTAAACTCTGGCCTCTGGGGGTCAGCCTTCAGGATTAAAGGGGCCCCAGTGGTGGGGACTGCCCAGGGCTCCCTTTGATCTTTCTAGACTTGCCCTCTGGCCTTGCACCTGTTCATATTTTCATGCTCTCTCTTTCCTTTGTTGAGACTCTGTGTCTCTAACACCAGGCTCCCTCATCAATGGCTGGAAATCAGAGATTTCTTTTTTTTTTCAAGTGGTAAAGCACTTGGCACAACGTGGAGTTCAGGCATAAAGCATAATGAGCACTAATTATACAACCAAGTGTGGAAATACCCCAGGAGGAAAGTGTCTGTGAGTTCAGAGGCCAAGAGGGATGGGTGGTCCAGGCAGGGGCTTTCCTGGGACTTCCCCTCACAAACACTAGCAAGGTGAACTTGAAGACCCTGCAAAGTGCAGCCAGGTTCTCCCCTTGTTCAGGGAGCCAAGTCAAGTGGGGGCTGATAAAGGGAGAAGAGATCTGGGGCCCCGTGCAGATGATGCCGTGCCTCCGCCCGAGGATGAAGGTGCTATGTCATCCTTGAGCTCTTGTTGTTTACCATCAAGTCAGAACCAGCCCATAGCTAACCCTCCAGCCGTTTCTGTAATGGTCCCCAAACTGGAAACCACCCACATTTTCAGAGTACGAAAGAGCATCGATGTCAGTCTGGAGACTAAGGTGTGCCTGATGCAGGTTGCTGTCTTCACAATTACGTACTACACATCAGAAAGCTGGGAAATGACTAGAGATGTTAGAAGGAGAATTGATGCCTTTGAGCTGTGGTGCTAGAGAAGAGTACTGAATGTACCATGAACTGCTAGGAGAACAAACAGGTTTGTGCTGGAGAGGGTTAAACCAGGCTGTTCCTTGGAGGCAAGGATTCTGAAGCTCCACCTGACATACTTTAGACATGTTGCAAGGAGGAACCGGTGCTTGGAGAGGGACATCATGCTTGAGAAAGTGGAGGGACAGCTCAAGAGAGAAAGACCCTCAATTAGATGTTTTGACTCAATGACTCAAGTAATGGGGATAGGTATATCAGAGACATGGTTGGCTCAGGATAGAGCAGGGTCCAGAGCTGTTGTACGTAGGGTTGCTATGACTTGCAGGCAACTTGACAGTACATAACAACAACAACCCACATGGCTATCCAAATAAATTGGAACGACAACGCGTAGTATATTCATACAGGAACTGCAACACAGCAAAGAGAAGAACCTTAAATCTCTTTCTCTCTCTCTCTCTCTCTCTCTCTCTCTCACACACACACACACACACACACACACACATTTTGTTAACTTGATGTTAGTGAAACAAAAACAAACACAAATGGACTATGTCTAATTCCATTCCGTCTACTTAAAAACAAAAACAAAAACAAACCCCACACCAAAAATACCCCAAAACAACGCCACAACAAAAACAAACAGAACAATTCAATGGTATTGAGTTGCAACTGATTCATGACAGATCCTCCAGTGGTTTTCAGAGGCTGTGACTCACACAGGAGGAGATTGCCCATCTTTCTCCTTCAGAACAGCTGGTGGATTCGAACTGGAGAGGTATTACCTTTTGGGTTAGCAGGGAAACTCCCAAATGGGCAAACTGTGCTGGAAGCCTGGCAGTGGTGACCAGGCGAGGTGGTGGGAAACTGAAAGGGTCTTCATACACTCATCATGTCCTGTTTCCTGTAGAGCAAGTGTGTGCATCTGTGAACATTCACCAGCCGTAACTCTGCACTTTTTGGGGGGAGGGGAGAATATATGTAATACTTCAATAAAATTGACATTAAGATTACACCTGGGTTTGCCTAGAAAAGTGTAATATTTACCTCAAAACAGAATAGAGACTCCGAGGGCTTGGTCCTTGGACAGAGGGGCCCTTTCTCCCCTCGGCTTTTGTTCTGCTCCCTCAGTCCAGAGAAGGTCAGGGACTTCCAGACCTCAGTGATGGGACAGCCTAGAGGTTGGGCAGGGGAGCAGCGAGGGGCTGGCGAGCTCCTGGGCTGGAGGGGCGGGGTGGGGGTGGGGGACCCCGGCCCGGGCGGGACTCAGAGGAAACACAGCTCACTCGAGGGGCAGATCTTCACCCCAGGTCTCAGAGGTCTCGGTTTCCTAGGGTTCCTAAGTTTCTCACTCCTCGCTCAGGGTACGGACCATCCACAGAGATCCTGGACTCTTAAATCACAGTCGCTGGGGGTCCCAGGTCCTTTCTCAGGGTCCCAAGTCCTCACTAGGAGTCCTTGACCAAACATCTATTGGAGTCCTTTTGGGGTCCCTGATCCTCACTCAATCCAGACCTTCAATCTGAGTCCTCCGGTGCCCTCTCTTTACTCGGGGTGCCCCTCCTCACTTGGTGCACCCTGGTTTCCCAAACTGCAGATCTGTGGGGAAGTTCTGGGCACTGTCCCCCCTGGGTGGTCACAGTCTGCCCCCGGATCTGGGGCCTCCTCGGGCGCAGGGGCGGGTGGCAGTGGCCTGAGGGCGGACTTGGAGAGGGTCGCAGTGTCCCCCGGGGACTAAGGCCCGGGCTGGCTGGAGCTCTTCCACTGCTCGGGCCAGTCCTGCTGCCCGGAGACAGGAAGGCGGGGCAGAGCGCTTGTCCCCAAGTGACCCGCAGCCAGGCCTGGGACAGCGTGGGGGAGGGGAGGCCAGCGCCTGGGGAGAGAGGGGGAGAGATCCCCGGACCCCAGTGCCTGAGCCAGGGCAGAGACAGGTCGACTGGGAGGGCTACTCAAGGATCCCCAAGGGAGGGGGGGGGTGGGGAGAGACAGGAGAGGGAAGTGGGGAGAGGGGAGAGAAAGAGAGAATATGAATATGTAAGAGAAAATGGCAGAGAGAGTGACACTGAAGAGAGATAGAGGGGGAAAAGAAAATGACAGAGAAAATGAGAATGAGCTTGACACAGAGTGAGAGTGACACAGAGAATATGTCAGAAAGAGCAGAGAGACAAAGAGAAGAAGCAGGGGCGGTGGAGGAGGGTATTGGGGGCGTCCAAAGAGCAGAGCAGGTGAAAGGGTCCAGGGAGCTCTGGAGCACAGGACCAGCGGTGGGGAGAGGGCTGAGGAAGTAGCCAAGGAGGGAGCAGGTCAGGAAGTGGCGTGCACTTTAGAGAAAACAGGAATTGCCGTTGTGAAGAAGCGCTTGGGGCCCTGTGGGTGCCAGGTTTTATTTTCACGCCACTGGGCTGTGCGTGTGAGACATCTCTAGTGGGCAGGCGGTGGGACTTTTGTATAGTCCTCTCAGGTGGGTCAGTCACACCTTTACCTGAGTACCTGGACTTTGCACCGCAGCCCATCGCTGCATGGGCTCTCAGACTTGAAGAGAGCCCCACAGTGTGGCAGAGAACCAGTGCTCCCCCTCTACCCTTGCTGGATCTCAGGAAGGGAGCTACTGTAAGTAGTAAACAATATTTGTGTATCTGCAATCTCTTAGATGTTAGTTTTGGGGTTTTGTATTAATTTATTTTATTTCATTATTTTGTGTGTGTACCGTCAAATCAGATATGACTGGTACAGGAGGAGATTGTTCCTCCTTCTCCAGCAGAGCATCCGGTGGATTCGAACCAAGCATCTCTGAGATTGCAGCTGCACCTTCTTGCCACTAGGCCACCAGAGCTTGGAGCTAAGGTTCTGGACCTGGGCGGAGCTTCCTGGGTGGAACATATTCCAAGTTCTTTACTGGAAAGTTCAAGGATCCCTTTCCTTGCTTTGCCCAATGTTTGTTTTCCTCTGCCTATACTCCCAAGCCTCCCTCCTCATTGGTTATGGTGAGGGCAGGAGACAAAAGCTAGAGTGTCTAGGGAGATAGCTGTTTGGGTGTCAACCATTACAACAATGTCCCTGATGCAGTTTACAACCTATGAAAATCACTGGAAGTTCAGCTATGAGTCAGAGGAACACCACAACATAGTTGTTGTTGTTGTTATGTGCTATTGAGTCGCTTGCAACTCATAGTGACCCTTTGTACAAAAGCCCCGAAATCTGCTCTATCCTGTGACAAACGTATTGTTTCTGACTCACCTACACCCATTACTTCAGTCACCGGGTCAATCTATCCTCCCAAGCCTGACGTCCCTCTCCAAGGACTGGTCCCTCCTTGCAACATGTTCAGTGTAAGTCAGATGAAGCTTCAGAATCCTTGCCTCCAAGGAGCAATCTGGTTTCATCCTCTTTAGGATGGACTTGTTTGTTCTCCTGGCAGTCCCTGGTATATTCAATACTCTTCTCTAGCACCACAGCTCAAAGACATCACTCTCTTTCTGTCATCCCTAATCACTGTCCAGCTTTTGACGCGTTGCAAGTAATTGCAAAGACTATGGCCCGGATCAGGAGCACTTTAGTCTCAAGACTGACATTGTTGCTCTTCAGTACTCTGGAGAGGTCCCTGACAGCACATTTTCCCAATGCAATTTGTCTCTTGATTTCCTGGCTGCTGAAACCAGGACTATTGACTGTGAAGCCAAGCAAACTAAAGCTGTTAACAATCTCACTCTCATCACCTTCTATCATAACATAGTAGAGGGAATCTTAATTTGAGTTTGTCTGTGATGTCTGAACAGTCAGTTCCTGAAAGCATGAAGGAATGAGCGAAGGAGTGAGTCCTAGAATCAGGAAGGCCTGGGGCAGTCAGTCTCACGCTTTTCATGCTCAAAAACTTCTTCCCGGCTGGTTTTCAAAGGCCAGTCAGGTTTAAGTGTTACTGTGCCAATGACCTCTGGTGGCTTAGTCTGCACCAAATCACACTATTAACCCCAAGTGCCTTGGATCCTTTGGTAATTGGATGAGAGAAGGTGGACCATCTCTCCCCCTTTGGGGATTTACACCCTTGGAAACCTGATGGAGGGTTATTAAGGGTCAGAACCACTGGACAGCAGTGAGTTTGAAGTTTCTCATGCTACGCCTTGGTAGAGTAGTGCCTTCCAACTGAAAGACCGGCAATTCAGATCCATCAGCTATTCTATGCTTGAAAAATGGGCAGTCCCTTCAGGGAGCTCTGGTCATTTAGGGGTAAGGAGTTGCACTGTCAACCCCAAGGTGCATGGTTTGCTTCTACTAACTGCTTGATGGGCAGTCAACCCCTGTGTGGTTTACTGCCTAAGGAAACCTGCCGGAGGGTCGACTATGAGTGGATTCTGACTTAACAGCAATGAACAACAACGACTGCTCTTAAAGATTTCCAACCTTGACCAAAGGTGTCTGTCAAGGGGACCCCCTTGAGTGTGTGAGTCACCCAAAGGACAGAGAGGAATTTGCCATCCATCTCAGCCCCATGTCACTCATTTCTCTTTACTTGTCTCCTTTTTCAGTAACGAAGGAAACCTAACCATTTGCCTGTATCATCTGCTTCATGTTTCCCCCTTAATTACAAGTCTGGACAAAAGAACACGATGGAATGTGTTGGAGTACTGTCTGGAAGCAACGTATTGTCATTGAATCAGAATCAATGGATAGTTGATCCTCTATAGGCTGTAAAGGATGTGAAAACTGCTCCTCTTGTCTTCTACGGAGCTGCTGGTGGATTTGAACCACTGGAGAGTGCAACTCCCTACCTGCTAGGCCATCAGAGGTCCACAGAAATGTATATCTTTAAAACAAATGGAGGAGGAGGAGGAGAAGAGGAAGAAGAAGGGGGAGAAGGAGGAGGAGGAGGAGAAGAAGGAGGAAAAGGAGAAGGAGGAGGAGGAGGAAAAGAAGAGAAGGAGGAGGAGGGAGAGTTAATCTCTTGTTTTGCTACTAATGAGCTGGTAAGTAAATTATTTTTTTTCCCAGTCTTATTTTTTTTTTTCACCAAAAGGTAAATGTTAGCATATATGGCCTCATACCTAAAGTCTATCATTCTAAGTGAAAAATTTGATGCAAAGTAATTCCATTAGGTGTACGGTTCTGTACTTAATTCCCTCCCTGCTTTAAGCTGCGAAGATATCTACACATATATTTCTTCCACCCTAAATCCCTTTAATCCTCTCCTAATGCTCCGAGTGCAGTGTGGATGTCTGGCAGGCTTTGCGTTCTGTTTATACCATTTGCTAACACACCAAGGATTATGATAAAGTGGGAGGAGGAAGAACTATGGGACGGCTTGGTCCCGGAGAATCTCACACTTCTCTTTCCGTTTTTTCTACTCTCATTAGCACACAACTTTTTAGAAGTTGGCCTGGGCACAGCAACACTTTCACACATCCCTACTAAAATCCATGTTAATCTTTCTCACGGGATGTAATTCAGGGGAATTGACATTCTAATAAAATACTGGCAAGACACAATCACAGTTTGGCAGGGATGCATAATTAAAATAGCACTATGCAGTTGCTTAAACCTCAGATAATGGCTTGCCTACATATTCTGGGGTGTGAGTTTACAGGTTTTTCATTCCTGGATGTTAAGAGAACATTGTAAAACTATCCTTTGGTAAACTGGGCTGTGATCTTACTTTGTCAGAGCTAGCAAAGCCAGTTAACTTTTGGACTGGCCTTGGGCAGTTATTTAGTGCATCCCAATTGACTCCGAAAATCTCCTTTTCTAGTGGTAGCTGAATGACATTCCTCTGTTAGCACAAATCATTTACTTAGAGTGCTCTGAAACAACTGCATTTGATATTTGGGAAATTGAAAAGATTGTTGTGGCTGTTTGGCACCATTGGATAGACTACTACTCACTCATAATGACCCTGTGAAAAGCAGAGCTGAGCCTTGAGCTATCCTGTACCATCTTCACACTCTGTAATATGCTCAACTTCATTGTCAAAGTCACTGTGTCAAATCTAGAGAAGAGAAAAAACTGAAAAGTTTTTCTCTAGTAACAGGAGAAGGAGAAAGCTGCTAATCCAAAGACCAAACGTCTATGGTGGTTTGATCCACGGGTAGCTTTGAGAAGAGAAGATGGTCACTCTCCTCCCATTCTATTCAGAGCCTCAACAAGCCAAAAGGAAGGTCAACTCAGAGCTCTCAACGCCAATGAGATTTGGGGTTTTCCAGACGAGAGCATTTTTCTTAGATAGTGAATCACAGGCTTTTGAGTGGTTCGATTTTTCAACTTCTTTGATACTAATAACTCAAATCTGCTTTAGCATTCCTATGTTACCAAAGCTCCAGAACTATAGCCTTCAATATGGATTATATTTCAACATCAGTCAAGAAAATAAAAGTCCTAACCGCCAGAACAGTGGAGATTGAAATCGTCAACCATGACATCTTGTCTGGATTCACGATCAGCAGACTTGGTAGCAGCAGAGAATAAATCAAAAGACACACTGGGGAAGTGAGCCCTCAGGGACCTCTCCAGAGTACTAAACAGGAACGAGGCCAGCTTAAAGACTATGGTGTACCTGAGCCAAACCATGGTCTTCTCAATCGCTTGCTATGTGTCTGAGATCTGGACAATGACAAAGGATGACAGAAGAAGAATCGAGTCTCTTGAGTCATGATGTTGAAGTGGAGTATTGACCACCCCATGGAGCACCAAGAAAACAAACAAATGTGTCTTGGAGAAAGTGAAACCAGGGTGCTCCTTGGAGGCCAGGGTGCTAAAGCTTCCTCTCACGTACTTGGGGCATGTGGTCAGGGGAAGCCAGTCCTTAGAGAAGAACATCATGCTTGGAAAAGTGGAGAGTCAATGGGAAAGAAGAAGACCCTTAACAAGATGAATTGACAAAGTGACTGCAGCTATAGGTTCAACTCTAGCAGAGATGGTGGAGGAAAAGGCACGACAGGACAGAGTTCTGATCTATTGTGTGGAGTGTTACTGTGAGTCGCAGTTGACTGGGCAGTACATAACAACAATAACAACAATACTACAGAAGAATTATGAATTACATGCTCTGTGTTCCTACATTCCATTGAAAACGTTTGCTTGCTCAGTGGTTGATACTTTCGTTTATGAATGAATGTGAAGATAACTTACATAGCCCCACCACTGATTTTCGGTTTGTGGTGGGAAAGACTTGACATTTTGATGTAGGAACTGGAGCAAACAAGTGGGCTTCTTCCTGGATTCCTACGTGTTTTAGGAGGACTTGGAGCACTGAACTCTGCCTCAATTAGGAGATCATTTCTACCTGTTCCTTTACCTACAGCTGTCAGTTGATTCTGCCTCATCGCAACGCAGTAGAGCAAAGGAAGACTCTCCTATTGGGTCTCTAAGGCTGTAAACCTTTACAGAAGCAGACTACGACCTCTTTCTCCCACTGAGAGACCGACAGCTTTGAACTGCCCACCTTTTGATTAGCAGCCCAATGATTAATCATTGCAAAATCAGGACTCCTTCACCAGGTGCCATGTCAGTGGACTGACAAATTCTTAGTCAAGGAAAGGAGAATTGGGAGCAAAGACCAGGCAAGTCACTTCTAAAGTTGTCATCAAAGAGCCTTTCATTACTTTCATTCAGGACCGCTAGAATAGCACACCTCATCATTATCTTGAGCTCACTAAAGTTAGGCTCCAGTCCACAGGGTGACAGGGTCTCCATATATCCAAGTATTCAGTCCACATCTTAGAGAGAGACTGCTTCAATTTCTTTCTCTCAAGATGAAATACTACTCAGTAGCCAAGCCTATGAGCCCAATAGCATGTACAGAGAGCAGGTAGGAGAAAGGACAAGAAAACAGTAAACCGTAAAAAGAAGGAATGAATAAAACCATAAAAGAAGGAATTGACTAAAAAAAACAAACCCTCTCTATGAATAACGGACATTATTTATTTTCCTTGATCAGGCAATTCTTGATTAATGTGCACAGAGAAGACCCCTTCTTCCTTCACCCTTTTAAGATAGAGTTCCAGGTTTCTTCTGTGCCCATTAATGACTGTGTGCATTAGCAGCTAGGGCGAGGGTGAAAGGGTTATTACAGTACAGCTCCCCTACACTTCGAGCACTAAGTAGGCTTGGCCATGGGCACAAACTTATTGACACTGCACATTTGTGATATTAACCCTCTCTGACTTCCTTACCGAGGTCTGAGTCAGGAACACCTCAGAAAGTAGCTGCAGCTTATTGCTGGTGGCATTGAGAGGGGCTGAGATGTTTCCTGGGGCTCAAGGCACTGAGTTGAACCACCCTTGAACTCTGAACCACATCTATTCCCCTAAAAGAGAGAGACAAGTCCTGAGACCAGAGGGGAGGAGGAGGTTTGAACCAGAAAGGGGATTCCTATAGAAAGGGGACCCTGGCGTTCATCCTGGAGGAGACCTGCCTGTTTAGATTGCTTACCACTGGGATGAAGCAAGATAGCACTCACAGCTTAAAAAAGGAGGAGAAGACATCTAGGATCTGTGAGGCCTGCTCATCTGTTTCTAGAATATTTCGCTAAGAGCAAGGCTTTATGTTTACGAGAACCCACAAGCACTTTTATTAAAGCACTGAACTCTTTATATCAATTTTAGTTTGGGTGAGAATTAAATAAAAACCCTACCTCCCCAAGAAAGTAGTACCTCATCTTGGTTATGTTAGGGAAAATTGAGTCCTGCAGACTTAAAACAGAAAGGGAGCTCACAAGGCCACAGACTGTGAGGAGTGGATAGTCTTGGGATGCAAATTCACCTCATGAGAGAAATCGCATGGCGTTTTCAGGATTTGGGGCAAGCTAGTCCTCCAGCCGGTGATAAAAGTCTCATTTGGTTTATAGTGAGAACTTCTGACTCATCAGACCAATAACATTTAAAATGTGCGTCACAACTCCATTACTTCTTTTAATTAGGCAAGGTAAGTCATAGGCACGGTTGCGGAACGTTGGGGAGAAAGGAAGGCCTTTGGCCAGGATGGATCGCCTAAGTTCCGGATAAGAGCAAGCTTCCCAATGGCCATTAATACGGGATAGAGAAAGTTCCCCTGTGTTTGGCTGTACCAGCTTGAAAAAGCTCACCATCTGGGAAGACGGCTGCTGCATCTGTTGAGCTGGGAGTGGTCCGCACGAGGCTGAGGTTCTCCTAACCAATTCGTCTGTCCCATGTCTGTAAGCCCACCCTATCTGGTCTTCCTGTGTGTATAAGTGCAGTGCAGTCCCAACAAAATTGAACTGGATCGACTCTGATTCTTTCCCAGAGTGGTGTATCTCCATCATGCTTACTCCCATCAGGGTGTTACTGTTAAGTTGCTGGTGAACTGACAAAGACAAGGAACAAATGAAAACCAACATTAAACTCATTTAGAGTTGGTCCCACCTCATCTCATGGTTACCTCCATCAGGGCTTCCGAGGCTGCAAAGCTTTGTGTGAGAAGACTACCTATCTCTCTAGTGAGAAGTGATTGTCAGATTCAAACTTCCAACCTTTTGCTCAACAGTCCAATACATTGCCTACTGTGCCATGAGGGTACCTAATACATAGGTTTAAAAATAAATGACTCCCTCAAACAAACCCTAACTGCTACTTAAATAGGTATATGCACACCCATGTTTATTGTGGTTTTGTTCACAATAGCAAAGAGTTGGAAACAACCCAAGTGCCCATCAACAAATGAATGGATAGAGAAGCTGTGGTTTATTCACACAATGGAATATTATGCTGCATTGAAAAACAAAGAACTCATGCAATATTATTCAAAATGGATGACCTGGAGGACATTATGTTGAGTGAAATATCTCAGCTACAAAAGGAGAAATACTGCATGGTGCCACTGTTGTAAAATGGGACTGACATTGGGGGTTCGGGGGAGAATGAGAAAGAGAGGATAAATTATTTATACTGCATTGAAACAGATGAGGGAGAGAACTTTTTAAAAGGGCTATATGATTAGGTATTATTGTCATGACAGGAGTCCAGAACAAAGGCTGCACAGTGGAGTGGACTTGGGGGGAGGGATTGTATAACAATGAAAGAATTTTTCTTTTACTTTTCAAAGAGAAGTGAGAACTGGTGGGGGTGGGGCGAAGGAATGGGCAGGGAGAAAAGTGCAACAATGAATGAATAGAAATTCAAAGTCTCTAAATTTTCATTAAAATGAATAATAAAAAAAGTTAAATATAAAAAAATGGCTCAAAGAATACTCCAAAACAGCTGTTCAGAATAGAGTGTGTTATTCTGTGTCATCCGGTCAGAATAGATGCATCGCTGACCCTCCAGTGGTCAGGGGCAGTAAATCACATGGGAGGAGACTGCCCATCTCTCTCCTGCAGAGCCCCTAGTAGAGTAGAACCACATACCTTTAAGTTAGCAGCTTAATTCCTTAGCACTAGGCTGGCCTTGAGATAAGAAGCTACACTGCAGTCCCAAAGGCACACAGTTTGAATCCTTCAGGTTCTCTGCAGCAGAAGGATGGGCAGTCTCCTCCCTCGTGAACAACGGCCTCTGAAAGCCCGCTGGAGAGTTAGCTGTGAGTTGGTTTCGACTCAGGTGTACACACCACCACCGCCACCAAACCACCAGTGTTCTCTGAAAGGGAGTGGAAACTTAACAAAACAAAGCCCCCAACTCACTGCTGCTCAGGTGACTCACAGGTGACCTTTCATTGGATTTCAGAGGCTGTCATTTGCCTGCGAGGAGATTACTCATCTTCCTCGGTGGGAGTCCCTGGTGGATTTGAGCTGCTAGTGGGGTATGGCCTTTGAGTTCGCAGTGCAACCCGCTCCGAATGGTGTCATGACACCACCACAGCTCACTTGGGAGGGTGTTATTGTTGTTGTGTGTTGTCCAGTCAAAACCACCTCAGCTGACCCTCCAGTGGGTTTTCAGAGGTGGCAAATCACACGGGAGGTGATTGCCCCTCTGTCTCCCTGGAAGGAGCTCGTGGACCTAAACCACATGCCTTTGGCTTGTTATTCTCAGTCATGTGGTCATTCTGGCACTCTGGTTGTTCCTATGTGAACTCTCAATCCCTTAGAATCTCTTCCATGTAAGTGGAGAGGAGAGGACAAGTTGGAGGGGACACTGATTTCTTAAATGGACACTGATTTCTTGAATGGACACTGATTTTGTAAAACGTGCTATATTTACATTTGTTCATTTGTTCATATTCCGGGACCCCACTCCTGGCAAGAAAGCATGAGTAACACAGCCTAGTTATAACACAGAGGTGCTGGCATGTATCCTCAAGTCAGAACCAAAGCACAGCTGACCTTCCGGGGGTATTCAGATGCAGTAAACAGAATGAGAGAAGAGTGTCCATCTTTCTCCTGTGGAGCTGTGGGGGGATTCAAACTGGATGCCTTCAGGTTGGCAGCACTGCTCCTTACCCCCAGGCCACCAGATCCCCTCGTAGACAGAGGAAGAGAAAGAGAGAAGAAATGTATCTGCTGGTGGATAGTTAGTTATCTGCTTTCTCCACTTCTTCCTGTTATTCCAAATGTTTCAGCCATACTGACTTTTTTTTAATGCTTATGACACCAGCAGCCAGGAAATTAAAAGACCTATTGAGATGGGAAAGTCTGCTGTTAGGGACTTCTTCAAAGCACTAAAGAGCAATGGTGTCTCTCTGGAGACTAAGGTGCATCTGATACAGGCCATGGTCTTTGCAATCACTTGTTATGCATCAGAGAGTTGGACAATGAGTAGGGAGGGTAGAAGGAGAATTGATGCCTTTGAACTGTGGTGCTGGAGAAGAGTATTGAGAATACCAGAGACTGCTAAGAAAACAAACAGATTCATCCTATTGTTGTTGTTGTTATGTGCCATCGAGTCGCTTGCCAGCCATAGCAACCCTATGTACAAGAGCCCTAAACACTGTTCTATCTTGTGCCGACCTCGCCGTCTCAGACACACTCATCCCCACCACTCCACTCACAGAATCAATCCATCTCATCGAGGGTCTTCTTCTCCTGCACTGTCCCTCCGCTCTCCCAAACATGATGTCCCTTTCGAAGGACCAGTCCCTCCTTGCAACATGCCCAAAGTATGTCAGATGAAGCTTCAGAATCCTTGACTCCAAGGAGTAGCCCAGCATCACTCTCTCCAGCACAAACCTGTTTGTTCTCCTAGCAGTTCATGGTATATTCAACACTCTTCTCCAGCACCACAACTCAAAGGCATCAATTCTCTTTCTATCATCCCTTTTCACTGTCCGACTCTAATGCATAGCACACGATGGCAAAGACGATAGCCTGGATCAGGTGCACCTTAGTCTCCAGCCTGACATCATTGCTCTTCAGTACTCTTGAGCGGTCCCTTACAGCTGACTTTCCCAATGCAATTCATCTTCTGATTTTCTGGATGCTGTTACCAAGAGTGTTGACTGTGGAACCAAGTAAACTAAAACTGTTAATTATCTCAATCTCTACAGAGGGTTAAATCAGGCTGCTCCTTGGAGGCAAGGATTCTGGGGCTCCATCTGACATACTTTGTACATGTTGTAAGGAGGGTCCTTGGAGAGGGTCATCATGCTTGGGAGGGTGGAGGGATGGTGCAGAAGGAGAAGACCCTCTATGAGATGGATTGATTCAGTGACTGGGGTAATCGGGATGGGTATATCGCAGACAGTGCGATTGGCACAGGATAGAGCAGGGTTTAGGGCTGTTGTACATAGGGTCACTATAAGTCGCAAGCAACTCGATGGCACATAACAACAACTATATGAAAAGCTATGCTAAAAATAATACAAGCACATAGTTTTCTCTTCAAATAGCTTCTTTCTCCTTCTGTGGAGTAAAATTATGTCTCTTATCCAACAGTTTGAAAAAGAGACATCACTTCCATCTTTGAGATGACGGAAGGGAGGTTTGGAGCAGTTAAGACATTTTCTCAAAGCAGAACGGTATAAGGGAACTCACAGGTCCAGCACCACTGTTGGGTGACAGGTTTCCTCCCTGAGCTGGGATGTGGCCTGGATGGGGAGGCTGAGGCAACACTTCATATGCAAAGTCTTTCCACTTTGCTACCTCTTCCTTCCTTGCCAAACCGCCCATGAAAAGCTGAGGGGAGAGGTTCGTGGAAAGGGGAGGAGGAGGGAGGTGATTAAATCACCTCAAATCGGTTTTAAAATCTCCATTTTCAAAAGCTTTCTGTCTTGAACAAAGCCTGAGTCTGTGAGGCACACTGGGCCAGCTTTGGAGCCAGCAAAGTAACAGAACGCAACTTCTAACAGACTGGCTGGAGGTGCTTTGCTGGCAATTGTATTTAAATTTCAGTTTTGTAATTCTAGCTGAACCCACCTAAACAAAAGGAAGGCAGGGGTATCAGTGCACATTTTTGTTCTGTCAGCCACCCCGGGGGCTAGAAATGGAAAATTTTGTGTGACGGTTTATTTTTGCAACTTGAAATGTTTCTTCTTCTTTGAAAAGCAAGACAGCCGAACAGAGCCTGCTATTTGGGCCAGCACAACAGCAAACTTCAGACATGAGAAAGTAAAGTTTTCATGGTTTCGCAAGATCCCCCACACTGTCCATATATATTTATTTATATTTATTACTTTGAAGGCTCCATATTCATATTTTATTATACAACAAGTGTGCTACAAACAAATGAACTTTGAATTCTCGAAATTTCGAAATGAAGTCGTAGCCTCTGGGGCTCTCGTCACTTCTCTTTCACAGCAATGCAATATCCTGCAAATAAACAAACAAGGGGGAAAAATGCGGTCTGAAAAGCTTCAAGTTAGGTAACACACTTGGACAAGGAAAGTTAGCAAGCATCCATTTTAATTAAGCCAGCGTCTGCCATTGAACATTTCTCTTCAAGGAAAGGGAATTATAATTTTTTTTTAATTATAATTTTTAAAGTGTAAGGATCTAGATTTGCCCAATAAACGATCAATTTAATGCCACTGATGGAGACGTGAAAATGGGCCCCAAAGTGCTCCATAAAAAGAGAAGGCTTTTTAAAAAAAAACTTCCCCACGAGGCTCTGTTTATCTTGACCTGGCAAGGATGGTGGATTTCAATTTAGGGCTGTTTTGCATACAGAAGTTCAGACTTGCTGATCTGGGCCAAATCTGTCTATCCAATTACTGGGTAAGAGAGCTGCCTGTAGCTTTAGGCAAAACCTGTAATCTGTAAGACTGTATAGTATCGGTGACAGCCTAGCGAGATGGAAGACCCAATAATACAGTGGCTGTGGCCTGCTTGAATGAGGCACAGATGCCTAGACTTCTGTGCAAATAACTCGTATCCAATCTAACACTAAAGACAAAATGAAATACATGGAGCCTTGAAACAATACCACGGGATGTGTCTGCATTTCTTTGTATACAGGAGGGTTCACAAATATTATAAAAAATATTCTTAGCAATGGATAGCAGATCACTTAACTAAGCACTAGTCTGGGTGTTTTTTGTTACATTTAAGGAATGTATTAACAGAAATTGAGTCTGCATATGCTTCCCAAATCTGTTTTAGTGCCTTTGTAACATTGGTAAAAGTTTCTTTTGTGTAAGTTGTTGGTGAAGTTTGGCAAAGTTACTATTTGATTCTAATTTAACACACACGAAAATACAATAATGGCTTCAAGTCAAGATAGAAAGTTAAACTTTACAGAAACAGGAAAGATAGATATTTTTGTATAGATACAAAGAAAACACACACACACACACACAGTGATACCAGTTATCAAAGTTCAAAGAAAAGAAAACTTATCACGTTAGAAGTCAGGATGGGAGTTATCGCTGGGGAGGGGAGACCAGGTGGGCTTTGGGGTACTGATAATGCCCCATTTCTTGACCTGGGTCATGGTTATTCAGGTGTGTTACTTTTGTGATAATTCATTTATGATTTGTGCACTTTTTGAAGTGTCTGTCATTAACCAATAAAAAGTTAAAAATTACATACAATGTAATATTTGCATTTTAAGCAAGAAATAGGAGAATGGGCGTGACATTATTGACCCAAACCTTAGTTTTATAATCACGAAATACAGAAGTAGTCAAATAAAGACTTTTTTTTTCTAGAAAGGAATTTAGATTATTGCCCATTTGGTTTTGAAAAAGATATTCGTTTTACTATAGAAAAAAAGAAAATTGGTTTCATCTATATTGGATTGCAATGGGAAAGAGTTGTTTTTTTCGTTCTCTCGTGTACAGAAATATGGGCAAAAATAAGCTCAGGGCAGGATATACTTAAGAAGATATTTTAATTCGTGTTATCAGTATATCTCATAAGGAACTTAAAACCACTGTAAGAAAGGTTTTGCTGGGCCCAGCATTTTTAGTGGTAATGAAGTTCCATGGCCATTATCAAGACCATCTGGTAATCAATACCTGGGCGAGCTACTCCAGGAGAAAGAAAAACCCTGGTAAAATGTTTCCATTTATAGTCCCTCCTGCTCTTCAAAGATGCAAGCAGATAACAGAGAACTCAGTAAATGTATATTTCCATAGTTAAACAGCCATAGTGTTTAAATGATCAAGGTTTAACTTAATATTTTGTTTGCTTTACTTTCTTTAAAAATAACAGTAATATATTTCAACGTGTTTACAAGCATACCCCCTCCCCCTCCGTCCCCACTAGCAAAGCAAAGGACTTATTTCTTCTATTGATTTCATCAGTGTGGATTGAGGGGTATTTCGTCTCCAGACTATGAGAGAACAATGTTACAGGGGGAAAGAATGACTACCAGGCCCTAAGATGCTTAGCGTCTTGGAAGAAGACTATTCATCCATTGATCTGTGAACAGCTGGAAGGTGCCAAGCTCTGTCCTAAGTTCTGGGACCAAGGGGAGTTTATTCCTGGTGAATCTCTGATTCCAATCCGACACCCAGCATTCTAGCTAGTTTGCTCCCTTTCTAACTCCTATTGTGGCGGTTGTTGATGGCTTAGCGACCCTATGAACAAAAGGCCTGAAGCCCCTCTACACCTATCGACCTTTATCAATGTTCATAGAGTTTCCGGAGGCAGGTTGTTTAGGAAGTGGATGCCACTCCTGCTTTAATTATCTTCTTTTTATTCCTGTATTGAACCATTTCATAACCAACATTGCTACCTCCCTGGTAGATACTGTTTCTATCTCATCTACCAGTTGAAGGATGTGCTCTAACCCGTTAAATCAGGAGGCCCTATTTAAGTAGGGCACTGACCCACTGAATTAGGCTCTGACTCACTGACCGAGGCTACTCTTTCACAGGTAGGTAACACCCTTGCCGTGTCTAATGTGTGGCTTGAGTGTCCCAGCTGGTTATACCCGCATAACTCCCCTCACTCTTTGCACATACCTTTATGGCTTTGACACTCCATGGTGGACGACACCCTGTGCTCACTCCTTCTTTTCTCCTGTCACACTCTGAATGTCACACATACGAGGCTATCTTTCTCCATAGGTCCCTGTTTCCTCCATTTCCACATTTCCCTTGCATGTTTTCCATCTCTAATTTTCTTTATTATTTACTAGATTTCTACCTAGTATTTCCCAACATTCCGAAGATCTTTTAAGTTGTAGAGAAAATTGGATGGTGGCAAACTCTCCCAGCATTGGTCAATCTCTAAATATTTTTTGAGGCAGGCAGCCTAATGGTAAGAAGTTGTGCTGCAACCTCAGAGGCAGGTGGTTCAAATCCCTACGTAGCTCCATGGGAGAAGGATGACCAGTTTCCTCCTATGTGATTTCCAGCCTTGGAAAACTCATTGGAGGATCAGCTTTGACTTGGTCCTGATGCAACAAAATATTGTTGTTATGTGCCATCGAGTCGTTTGCGACTCATAGCGACCCTATGTACAAGAGCCCTATAAACGCTGTTCTATCCTGTGCCAACCTCGCCGTCTCTAACACATTAATTCCCACCACTCCACTCAGAGAATCAATCCATCTCATTGAGGGTCGTCCTCTCCTGCGCCGTCCCTCCACTCTCCCAAACATGATGTCCCTCTCCAAGGACCAGTCCCTCCTTGCAACATGCCCAAAGTATGTCAGATGAAACTTCAGAATCCTTGACTCCAGGGAACATTCTGGCTTCATCCTCTCCAGGACAAACCTGTTTGTTCTCCTAGCAGTCCATGCTATATTCAACACTCTTCTCCAGCACCACAACTCAAAGGCATC
>NW_006399777.1:10823539-10826232 GCF_000299155.1 Elephantulus edwardii
AAAAAAAAAAAAAGAATCCCAAGTGATCGACATTGTCTATGCGATCATGATAACCATGTGCTCGTGAATCCGACAGGACTGAGGCAGACAGGTAAGGAGTAACTCCAACAGACTGCTAGGTGGCAAGACAATGGAAGTGTTCAGAGGCATCACACAGCACCTACCCAGCTTCAGAGCCAAATAAGGTGTGAGCTTCTTGTTAAAGTCATCAACAGTGTTGGCAGGGTCACTATGGGCAAACTCGGGGACAGGTCCCCCGATGAACTTATCCTCCTCTTCAAAGATCTTGACGTTTCCCTCGACGGCCTGGTAGTGAGGAGCCGGGCGCATCAGGGGAAGCCTCGTTTAGGACCACGTTGTCTTTGATGTCCTTGATCCCAGAGGAGTACAGGTGAAGAGCCAAGTACCTGTTCGGGTATGGACCTCCCAGAATGACACCGGCAAGCATAAACGCCTGTCCGAGGCACATGCACCATCACCAGGCTCTTCTCTGGCCGCCTGGTACCACTTTATCCGGATCCACCGCCACGGCATCGGGGGGCATGAGGAGCGCTTCCTCACTGCTCTTGGCCTCTTCCTTCTCGGTCTCCTTCTGGACCAGAGCCGAGTTCAATCTCACCTTCACCTTGGTGCGGTCAGGGGCTCCCTCATAGCAGTGACTGGGACAGATTTTTTTAAAAAGATGTCCTCCCTTTTGAGTCCTTTGAAGATTTTTCTCTTTGCCGTGGACTGTGGACTATGGTGCATCAAAATACGGTATTTTATCTTCTTCTTTTAAAAATGCTGCTTGGGGGCACATTAAGTTCCTCGAACCGAGATGTTCATAACATTCTTCAAAATTGCAAATATTGCAACCAGTCTATGTTGTTATGTATCGATGAGTCATAACAGACCCATAGCTGACCCTTTCCGCAGGCTTTCAGAGGCAGAAAACTGCAAACAGATAGAACAATGACCGAGAACTACCAAAAGTTCAAGCTGAATTAGAAGAGGCCATGGCTCCAGGGATGTCATTGCTGATGTCAGATGGGTCCTGGCTGAAAGCAGAGAATACCAGAAGAATATCTATTTGTGTTTTAT
Organism: Elephantulus edwardii; assembly: GCF_000299155.1. Lineage (NCBI taxonomy): Eukaryota > Metazoa > Chordata > Mammalia > Macroscelidea > Macroscelididae > Elephantulus > Elephantulus edwardii. Next base: position 10,824,620 of record NW_006399777.1, read on the forward strand.
TGACTATTCAAAGGCATTTGACTGTGTGGATCCTAACAAACCCTGGCTGACACTGAGAAGAATGGGAATCCCCTAACACTTATGCTTCTAGGAAACCTATATCTACACTAAGAAGCTTTTATCCAAATGGAGCAAGGGAACACTGCACGGTTCAAAAATCAGGAAGGATATGTATCAGAGATGTATGTTTTCTCCATAACGATTCAATCTGTATACTGTGCAAGTAATTCATGAAGCAGGATTCTATGAAGAGGAGGGTGGTATGAGGATTGGAGGGAGACTTATTAATAACCTGTATTATGCAGATGACACAACTTTGCTTGCTGAGAGTGAGGAGGACTTGAAATGATGGCTATAGAAATTCAAGGAATACCACCTTCGGTATGGATTACATCTCAACATCAAGAAAACCAAGGGTCTCACAATGAGGTCAACAGACAATGTCATGATAGATGGAAAAAGGACTGAAGATGCTGACGATTTCATCTTGCTTAGATGAACAATCAACACTTTGGTACTAGCAGACAGGAGATCAAGAGACTTAATTGCTTTGGGCAAGTTCACTGTCAGGGACATCTCCAGAATACTTAAGAGCAAAGACGTCAATTTAAAGACTAAGCTAATCCTTAATTCAGACTATGATCTTTTCAATCACTTGCCATGCATCTGAAAACTGGACAATTTATAAGGATGACAGAAAAGGGATTGATGTGTTCGAGTTGCAGTGTTATAGAAAAGTATTAAATATTCCACAGGCTGCCAAAAAAAAACCCAAAAACCCAAACAAACAACCCAGACCAAACAAACCCCAAACAGATCTATCTTAGGAAAAGTTCAACATGAATGCTTCTGGAGGCAAAGATGGCAATCTTCATCTCTCATACTCTGGGCATGTTGCTTGTTGAGGTTGTTAGTTGCTGTCAAGTCATAGACAAGTCATAGCGACCCTATGAACCAAAGGCCTGAGCACTGTTCACAGAGTTTCTGGAGGCAAGTCATTTCAGAAGTGGATGCTGCTCCTGCTTCCAGGAGTGTTGCTAGGCATTCCAGGCTTGTTGCTAGGAGAGGCTAATCCTTGGAAAGAAGACAGGAGGTCCACAAAAGCGGGGAAGACCCCTCAGTGAGCGGACGGACACAGTGACTGCAGCAATGGACTCAAGTGTGTCAGAGACGATGAGTGTGGCCCAGGCTAGGTCAGAGTACAGGGCTGCTGTTCACAACATCACTATAAATTGTACTTGACTCCTTTGTATCTAACAACAACTGTTTTATAACAGTGTGTTTTTAAAAATGGATAAATATTGTGGGGGGAAATGGAACACGCTAAGAAAGATAGATAATGCTAGGGGAGAGAGGTACATATTCATATTGCAGATCAAGAAACTGGCATGTTATTTATCATAAGTTGACAGAAGAAGAATTGATGCCTTTGAGTTGTGGTGCTGGAGAAGAGTACTGAACATACCATGGACTGCCCAGAAAACAAACAGGGTCTGTAGAGACCAGTCCTTGGAGAAGGACATCATGCTCAGAAGGGTGAAGAGAAAGCAGGAGAGGAAGACCCCAAATGAGATGGATTGATACAGTAACTGGGGCAATAGGGGTTGGTGTGT
>NW_006399777.1:10826857-10828642 GCF_000299155.1 Elephantulus edwardii
ACCACAAGCAAACAAAGGCCAGTGAAAAGGTGTTTGAGTAGAAATGGGCTTTTCACACTAGCTAAATATGGCTGGAGTCAGATTATATGGGAGATACCAGGCTACAGACAGCGTTGGAAGCCAAAGCAAGAAGTTTGCCCTTTCTTCTGGGGGCTTTGGAAAGCTACCAAAGGATTCTACACAAGTGTGGCGTTTTACCATAACTCAACCTCAGAATCACTCTTTCCTCATCTCTAAAGCTTATTGGAAATAATAGCAACTATTCTTCAATAAATGAATACTTTTCACAAAGGGTTCAAGTTTTTTATCCATATCAAAGGCCAATGCCAACTGCCTAGTATAAGAAACCCTTGCAGAGATAATATTTTTCAAGCAAATTTGTGGACCGCCTCTCTTCTGAGAGATAAGTTGATCTCAGTGTAATAAAGGAACTTGTTGATGACGTTCTAAAAACAGAACAGAAGACCTTTGATTTCTCAATGATCACCACTAAAAGCCATAAAAGATAGAATTGTAATAGAGCTTTGTCAATACAAATATGACTTTATATATATAATAAGTAGAATACGGATAAAAAATTGGGTTGAGTGAATGAAATGATTGTATTGAAGGGTTTGTAAAATCACAAAAGAAAGAACAGGAAGAGAATGAAAGGAAGTCTAGTAAGTGAAAAATTCAGCCTTTTCATTCCATGCCAGATGGGTCATATATTTGAAAAGGTTGATTAAAAAATCCAAAACATTATAACTGACTCACCTTGATTCAGTAAGCATTTATTGAATTCCATGCTATGTAGGAAGAGAACAAGAATAATAATAGATGGCTAACACTGTTTCTAACAGCTTTTGTACACTTCCAGGAAGCAGATTCCTAAAAGATGACTTGTAAACACAGACTAAATGAATGGCTTCCACTTTGAGAGAGAATAAATGTGAACGCTTTAGCTGTGTTTAAAATATATATCTATATTCCAAATGAGGAAGAAACAGAACTCCATGGGAACTGTAGAAGAATACATTCTGAATGGAGGAGAAGATTTTCACAGAGTTTGGACTAGATTGAAGTTTCAATACATCTTGCACGGTTGGAAAAGGTAGAGAGGTTAGTTCAGGAAGGGTGGAAAATTAATGACTGCTATGAAAGCGTTGTTTTTTGTTGTTGTTTCTTTTGTTATTGTTGTTTTTTAATGTGGAGTGTTCTTGAGTTGCTAGAGCTGAGGGCATGAGGGGAATATGTGTGGAGGGGTAGGAGATGTGGTTACTGCCCTGCCCTGATCCTCATTGACATACCAGGCATCTCCCCGCTATTGTGAGTGTGGCTTCTGATGGTACAGCTGCTTTCAACGGAATGAGAGGTATCTTAGTAGAGAGCTCTGTTAGCTTATAGCTAGTGACTGTTTAGTCCAGTGGCAAGAAGCCTGCACTGCAACCCTGATGGCACGAAGTTCAAATGCACCAGCTTGCCTGTGGGAGAAGGATGGGTAGTCGTCTCCCGTATGACCAACTGGTCAGCAATGGGTCGGTTCCGACTCAGTGGTACACAACAAGTAACTAATTGGCACAGGAAGGCATAAGACTAGGAGGCTGTGGGCAGGACTTACCTCCAGGGATGACTGGTTCTGGGATACAGTTCATGCTCAATGTTTCCTGCCGAATCGGGTTAAAGCTAGACTGTAGTTGACACAACACACTTGCTTAACTTCTCTGTCCCGTAAACTATCCTCTTTTGCTTGACCTTGATCTTGTGAGAGCACGCTTCTGCCCCGAATCTATGTGCACAAAAATC
>NW_006399777.1:10829212-10830438 GCF_000299155.1 Elephantulus edwardii
CATTAAAATTAATAATAATTTAAAAAGGAAGTTTAGTTTCTTGTATAAGCACTGACGAGTTTTGCGTAGAAAAACTGATCCAATTTTGGTTTTGTTTTGTTTGTTTGAGAATACAACTCTGACAGCAATTTAAATGAAAGTAAGGGATAACATTACTGTGGAATATTTTAAAATGTAGTAAATGATTAGAGAGCTCTGGGGGCCTAGCCATAAGAAGCTATGCTGAAATCCCAAAGGCAAACAATTCGAATCCACCAGCTGTTCTGTGGGAGAAGGATGGGCAATCTCCTCCTGTGTGATTTACAGCCTCTGAAAACCAGCTGGAGGGTCAGCTGTGAGTAGGGTTCACTTGCACACCAAATAACGACAGCAATAAGTGATTGAATGGGAGGATATTGGGGGGAAAGATAAAAATTTTCTTTTTTTTCTCTGTAAATTCATTGTTTTTTAAAAATCTCTTTTTTAATTTTAATTAAAGTATACAGAGACTCTAGTCAAAGTTGTTTAATTTTTGGTGCTGAAGGGAAATCAGTATGAAATGTCCAAAATGAGGCTAGAAATTGATATACTGTTCACTGAGTATAGATTCTGTTATTATCACTCACTAATTGACTATTTGGCCACACTGCAGTCGACCAATCAGAAAGACAAATAAGATTCTGTCCGTGGATGACATAAGGTGGTAGCAAACATTTCGACAGGAGGGATTAGGTGCTGTAGTAAACTTAAACACAAAATAATCAAAGGGAAATGTATTACAATCAAAAGGAAAACTCAATAAAACAAAACAAAAAAAAGCCTAGCTAAGGGTATAAAACCAATAGTTCTCTTCTATATCCATAACAAATTATTGGAAAATGAAATGTAAATCCAGACAATGTCTACAAACATGTAAAATAGTTAAGACTAAGCCTTGGTAATTAGAAAAGATGAAAGGCTATTTTCCCCCATTTTTAAAAATTTATTATTAATTTCAATTAAAAATTACAGAGACTTTGGATTTCCATTCATTCATTGTTACACTTTTCTCCCCTCCCAACCCTTCCCCCCTAGTACATTACCCTTTTGGAAAAGTAAAAGAAAAATTATTTTACAAAAATTGTTTTATAATCCCTCCCCTCAGGTCCACTCCACTATACAGTCTTCGCTCTGGACTCTGGTCATGACAAAAATACCTAATCACATATCCCTCTTAAACAGTTTTCTCCCTCATCTGTTTCAATATC
>NW_006399777.1:10831108-10840702 GCF_000299155.1 Elephantulus edwardii
AACACAACAAGGCTTTTAATGGAAAAAGAAGAAAAAAAAAATACAGAAGGATGTAAAAGAACATCAGAATAAATATACGCACACAATGTCCTTGTTGGAAGACCCCATCGAAACAATGTACATCCGTCTCTAATCAACTCTCAACTGAATGAAACTCCACGGGATGGAATTTTAACTTGGATGGAATTTTGGGAAAACGTGATACATTTATTTAAACATTTATCTGGGGGAGAAAACACAACCTTTTGATTATTTTGAAGTTGAATGGATATAGCACTCACTGTTCCGGACACTTAAGCGAACGAGAAGTGATTATAACTTAAAGATATGCATGTTGTTGCTGTTCGGTGCTGCAGAGCTGCTTGAAATCATAGTGCAGAATGAATGGAGATCCTGACCTAATGCCGAGTCATCTGCACAATTTCTGTTCTGCTTAAGCCCATGAGGAGCTTCCTTTTTTCAACCTTCCTACCCTTTTCCACACATTTAAATCCTTCTCCAGAGAGCAGCCCCTCCTGATAACATGCCCAAAGCTTGTAAATCAAAGTCCCACCATCTTTATTTCTCAAGAGCACTCAGTCTGCAGTTCTTCCAAGAGAGACATGAAGCTAGCCTGTTGTGTAATCCCTACCGAAAACAGACACGCACTGCAATGAACACAACACAGCACTGATGATGGAGAGTTGTTTGTTGTTAAGTGTCGTTGAGTCGTAGATGACTCATAGCAACCCTCTGAATGAAAGACCTGAACACATGGATATCTTTCACCATTTCTCCAAGTTCATAGAATTTCTGGAGGCAAGCCATTTCCAAAGTGGATGCCACTCGTACTTCCAGGCTTCTTTTAATCGAGGAGCTCCACCAAACACTGTCCACCATGGGTAACCATTATCACATTTGACACATTACTGTCACAGTTTTCAGCATCACAGCAACCACGAGTTACCTTGGTACAGCAATGCACAGACCAGTGCTGTACCACTTAGAAGAATGTTTGACAAAAACAATTTAAACCAGGCCGAAGGGCCGCAGATTAAAATGACCCACCTTGGGCTTGGTAGCATAATTTTCTGTCCACTAGGCCAATGTAGCTTTCTCTATGTTGTCGTTGTTATTGTTGTTAAGTGCCATCGAGTCGTAGACGACTCATAGCGACCCTATGAACAAAAGACCTGAAGACTTGTATAACTTTGGTCATTTCTCCAAGTTCATAGATGAGTAACATTTTTTCCCCTGAAACTACAAAATAAGTTTGAATGTGAGGATGAAAGTTACCCTTCCCCATTCAAGTTTGTATTTAAGTCATCCAGATAAGTCTTTATTCGTTTCCTGTAAGCCTTCATATGTTATTAGATCATTTAAAGAAGGAAAATATCTTTGAAAGTACTTTATACATGATTCTCTTCCCCCCCCCTTTTATATAAGATTAAAGTATGTGAAAGTTGAGCTAGTGTTTCCATGAAATTGACTGGTGGCCCTCAAAAATAGTTCTGGAGAATTTATGTTAATTATTTCTTGAGCATCAGTATTTGTATTATGATGTTTTAAAATTCTTTACTTAAATTATATAAATACATTATTAATGATTGGTAGGTATCTGAACTCACTTCTGAATCTTAAAGAGCTTGACTTGTCTGATAAAAATACTGCAGTATATTATTCCACATGCTTTTGTATTTGCGTTTTGTTGACAATATCTTAACCTCTTGTTCTGGTATCTCATTATTGTGCCTGAATTTCAGTAATATATTCTAATGTGTCTAAAGAGTATGATTCCAGGACTATACTCACTGTGGAAGTATGCAATAAGGACATCTTAATAATTATTACCTAAGTGAGCTGTGGTGCTGGAGAAGAGTATTGAGGGTACCAGGGACTGCTAGAAAAATAAACAGATTCATCCTGGAAAGGGTTAAACTGGGTGGCTCCTTGGAGGCAAGGATTCTGAGGCTCCGTCTAACATACTTTGGACATGTTGTAAGAAGAGATCGGTCCTTGGAGAGGGACATCATGCTTGGTAGGGTGGAGGGACAGAGCAGGAGAGGAAGGCCCTCTGTGAGGTGGATTGATTCAGTGACTGGGGTAATCGGGATGGGTGTATCGGAGACAGTGGTATTGGCACAGGACAGAGCGGAGTTTAGGGCTGTTGTACATAGGGTCGCTATGTGTTGTAAGCGACTCAACGGCACATAACAACAACAAGAAGTATATTTTAGGAACTGTTTCTCAGAGAGTAGAGATAGTAAGAATGTGTGAAGTAAGTGAAAAATAGAAACAAAATCAAGTGCTTCTGGTAAACAATCTATTTTACTATGTCTTACCAGATTGTGCGTATGCCTAGTACATGGTATAAAAATATTATATTCGTTACGTTCTACTATTTTCTATGTCATGTCTTTATAATGCCCTGCCGTATGGACAGCCTTGTCGCAGAACTGACCTCTGCATTTAGAAAAAATAAAATAGAGAAGCTTAACATAAATAGTGAATTACTTGATTTAAAGTTTCTTCGCCGGTATGACTTCTCAAGCTAATGAATGTGATGAATCTTTTGACGTGTAGTCCATCAGTTGTACATACATTATCTTGAAACAATATTTAACTGTATAAAAAAGATCAAGAGTAGGATCTACAGACAAACTGAAATATTAAGCTCTGCTTATTTCACCAAATCCTGTTGACCAAGTATTATCGCTGTAAGTTCTTCCCACATTGTTTAAGATATGTATGACTGGTTCTTCATTAGTTTGTGTTTCCAGTTTATGAGTTAAGCCAAGCCATATTTTACACTTAAATACATCATATTTTACATTTAAAGACACCACATAATTCCTATGATGTCAAATGAGTGGATCACTATGATGTTGAGACTCATTTGATCATCTTTTGAACTAAGAAGCACTTGTTGTTGTTGTAAAGTGCTGTCGAGTTGCAGGCAACTCATAGCGATCTTATTAACGAAAGTTCTGGACACTTCCTGTATAACTTTTGTTCTTTCTCCAGGTTCATAGGATTTCCAGAGGCAAGCTATCGTGGAAGTGGATGGCACTCCTGCTTCCAAGCTTGTTTTAATCGGGGAGCTCCAGCAAACACTGTCCACCATGGGTAACAATATTCGGCTTCACAGCAACCTCGAGTTACCTCTGTACCGCAAGTGGACAGACCAGGATTACACAACTCTGAAGAATATTTCACCAAAAACAATAAAAGGCAGGCCTGAGGGCTGAGGAGTAGTCACCCAACTTTGGCTTGGGAGCATGGTTTCCTGTCCGCTAGGCCAACTGCCACGCTCTCTTTCTCTATGCTGTTGTTGGTGGTAGTGTTGTCAAGTGCCGTCCAGTAGCAGGCGACTCATAATGACCCTATGAATGAAAGTCCTGGACACCTCCTGTATAACTTTTGTCCTTTCTCCAGGTTCATAGGGTTTCCAGAGGCAAGATATTGTGAAAGTGGATGCCATTCCTGTTTCCAAGCTTGTTTTAAATTAAGAAGCACAAGAACTAGTAAAATTGTTTGACATATTTGACAGCTTCAGATTCTCAAGAGCAATGATGTCAGGCTGGAGACTAAGGTGTAATTGACCAGGATATAGTCTTCTCAGTTGCATATTATGCATCAGAGAGCTGGATAGTGACTAGGGATGATAGAAAGATAATTGATGACTTTGAGCTGTGGTGCTGGAGAAGAGTGTTGAATATACCATGACTCCTAGGAGAACAAACAGGTTTGTCCTGGAGAGGGTGAAGCCAGACTGCTCCTTGGAGGCAAGGATTCTGAAGCTTCATCTGACGTACTTTGGGCATGTTGCAAGGAGGGACTGGTCCTTGGAGAGGGACATCGTGTTTGGGAGAGTGGAGGGACGGCGCAGGAGAGGAAGACCCTCAATGAGATGGATCGATTCTGCGGGTGGTGTAGTGGGAGTAGGTGTATTGGAGACAGTAAGGTTGGCACAGGACAGAGCAGGGTTTAGGGCTCTTGTACATAGGGTCGCTTTGAGTCACAAGCGACTGGACGGCACATAACAACAACAACAGCATTGTTATATTTTTTTCCTTTTTTTCACTTCAGCTAGGAATGGATGTAGAATTTCGATCAGATTCTATTTGTGCTGTTATTAGTATGAGTACAATGATTCGCGTCCTTTGAACTGAATGTTCAACAGGAGTTTTTTTGACTCATTTCATTGCTTGTTAATTTTTTTTATTATTTTGCACTGGTTTACCTACAAAGTTCATATTCATTGTTTTTCACACTGGATCTTTCCCCTTTCCTTTCCCCATGGCTCCCTCCAGCCATCAAATTGTGTGACCCTATGATTAAGCCCTCGCCCCCTTGGATCAGACTCATTCTATAATAATGGTCTTAGACTGTATTTGTCTTTATGAGACTGAGTTAGTTCACTTAGCAGAATGTTTCGTTACATTTTTGAAAGTGAATTTTTAAATTGTCTTTAGAAATTAACAAATCCTTTTTACCTGCTGCAAGCTTTTGGTTTTGTGCTTCACTTAATTCTGCTATTTTATTTTATCTAGAAGTAAAACTATGCCACTTTTAAAATATGGTTGTACTGAAGCAAATACATTTAGGTAGTTTAAAAAAATGAAATTTCCATAATGATTAAATTTTAGAAAAAAATTGCATTCAAATTTGGTTGTTCACTTAGGAAAATTATATTGGAAAATTAGCAAGTTTGGAACATGTAATTTTGGTTTTCAAATGTGAGATAGTAAAGAGAAATAGGACAAGGAAGTTCAAAGTAATTTCAATCATTTATTTAATGTTTTTGTGGTGAGTCCTGCACTGACCCTCCTGAGTGGTTTCTGTTTGGAAATAATTCTTAGAATTTACACATTAGCTTTTCATCTTTTGAGGCTGTGTCTCCACAGGTCACTGAACGACAGGTAATTCTCAATGGGGCGAGAGAGATCACTAAGAGCGGGATATTACAAATGGACACTCAAATGGAAGAGATCTTTTAGTTCACATTGTGCAAGGGAGGACCAAGCTACGTCATGGGCCACGTGATCATAATGCTGCTGGCACTGTCCTCTATGGTCAACAAGAAGAAGCCAATGTGAGGATGTACATGACCATTCCGATACGAAGAACAGATAAAACCATTGTATACAAACTGTGTGAAATGGTATTCATTTAATTAAATGCCCTACCAGTTGCCTTCTATGTCAGCATTCGTTCTTCCTGTGTCCTGGGTTCTGTGCCTTTGTTTTGATCATCTTTTTCTCTTTCAAATGGTCATTGAGTTTCCAGACTGACTCATGGTGGATGTTCCGGTAGGTTCTTGGACTCTGTAAACTGCCCAGGAAGACATTGTGGAGTAGCTGATGAATTTAAACAACCAGAGAGTCATAGTTTTCAAATCAGCGATGCCCTACAGACTAGGCCACCAGAGTTTCCTAGTGCCCCTGTTTTGGTCATACCCTAAGCAAGTGTTTCCCTTGCTTGTTGGATAATCTGTTCCTGCTTACAGGACATCTTGCTGATTTACTGTAATGCAACTAACTGGCATGGAAAACATGCCTTTTAAATAAGATATGAAATTTAGAAGCCACGAAGGAAGATATACCGGATTTGATCACATAATGTTTCGAATTTCTGTACTCTAAAATGTTTCTTTTTTATTTTATTAGATATTGACAAATTAACATATCTATAAAATATATGTTAATAGTAACATATGTTAACAGTAATTGAGAGAATAGTGGTAACATCCAAAGAGTACTAGAAAATTAAAGACATCTAGACAGTAAAATATAAGAATAGGCAAAATTATGAATGGTCAATAATCACATATAAAGAGACTTGGCTTGGTTCTTTTTTTTAATAGGTAGAAAATAAAGCAAGATATAAACAGTGTCTACAGCAATGGATTCACATATGTCTAAGATGGTAAGTGCGGTGCAGGATAGGATAGGTCTTAGGTGTGTTGTTCAAAGGGTTGCTATGAGTCACACTTGACTTGATGGCACATACTGACGACAACATATCTTAATTGAAAAAGACTGCACAGCTAATTCCCTCAGAGTAGCTAATGGATTTGAACTGCTGATCTTTTGTTTAGCGATAAAACACAAAATGGACTATGCCACTAGGTCCACTTGAGTATCAATTTCCAGAGCAAGAGGAATAAACTTTTTAAGAAATAGAGACTAACACTGCAATTGTGCTTCTGAAGTAGCTATCTAGTCTGTGGTCAAATTATTGTAGAAATAAAGGGAATACAGTTGTCTTTAAAAAGAAAATAAAACAAGATATAGTTTTCTTCTATTCTCATAGGCTGCTGTTGGAAGCACAAATCAGTGCAACTATTTTCGAGGCAATGTGTTACTGTCTAATACAATAAAAATCTGTTTTAGGGAGTTGTCACCACTTTCTCAGACCTATCTCAAAAGTGTTTCTGGTTCTATATGATATAAAAACAAAATAAAACAAACTTCTTCCAAAAATAACAACTGATAGGCAACATCATGACACGTAAAGAAAAGATTGAACTTGTCAGTGACTTCATCTTACTTGGATCTATAATCAATACATTTGGTACCAGCATTCAGGAGATTAGGAGATATACTGCATTGGAAAGTCTTCAGTCAGGAATCTCTCTAAATTACTGAGGAGCAACGGTGTAATTTTGAGGACTAAGGTGCACCTGAATTGGGTCATGGTCTTCTTTTCACTTTACTGTGCATCTGAGATCAGGACAATGAATAAGGATGACAGAAGAGTGTCTTTGAGCTGTCGTTTTGGAGAAAAGTACTGACTATCTCCTGGACTGCCAAAGAACAGATATGTCTTGGAGAAGGTGTAGCCAGAGTGCTCCTTGGAGGCAAAGAAGACAAAGCTCAGTCTCACACACTTTGGGGATGTTGATTGTTGTTGTTGTGTACCTTCGAGTCAGCCCCAACTCATAGCTGACCCTCCAGTGGGTTTTCAGAGACAGTCAATCACACAGGAGGAGATTGCCCATCCTTCTCTCAGGTGGCAGCTGGTGGATTTGAACTGCGTACCTTCAGGTTTTGCCTCTAGGTCAAGAGAGCTCCTACATTGTCAAGCACTATTGTTGTTGTTGTTGTGTGCTATTAAGCCAGAACTGACCCATAGTAGACCGTCCAGCGGATTTTCAGAGACAGTAAATCGCACGAGAAGATATTGTCCATCCAGCTCCTGTGAAGAAGCTGGTGGATTAGAGACTGTTCTTTGGAGAGGGACATCATGCTTGGAAAGGTGAAGGGACAGTGGAGGAGAGGAAGACCGTCAATGGATTGACACAGTGACTGCAGCAGTGGGCTTGAGGGTTTCGGAGATAAGGACAAGACAGGGCTCAGATCTGCTGTTCGTAGCGTCGCTATGAATCCTACTAGATTTGATGATGACACTTAACAACAACAAAAACAAAGCCACTGCTGTTGAGTATATTCTGACTTTGGCAACCTTCTGCTGGGTTTCTGAGTTCATGAATCATAACTGCCCATCTTTCTCCCTCGGACCTGCCACCACGAGGGCATGAAAGCATCTAGGAGGTGACTAGAAAGGCTGGCTGGATGGAAGAGATGACAGTTGTAGTATTGCTATCACAGCGGTAAGCTGCTCATAGGGTGTTCTGTGCTGAGGACTTCAGCTTTCCCATGCATGAGTCCCACCTGTTAGGAGTGTCAGACAATCAGGCAGAAATAATAAATGTTGTTGTTATGTGCCATCGAGTCACTTGCAACTCATAGCGACCCTATGTACAAGAGCTCTAAACGCTGTTCTATCCTGTGCCAACCTAGCCATCTCAAATGCACTTATTTCCACCGCCCCAGTCACAGAATCGATCCATCTCATCGAGGGTCTTCCTCTCCTTCGCTGCCCCTCCACTCTGCCAAACATGATGTCCCTCTCCAAGGACCAGTCCCTCCTCGCAATCTTCTTAAATAACAGAACCATGCCCGATGAAGGTCTGATAGGCAGAGGGTCATAGTAGGAGCTGGAGATATGTTCCTGATGTCCACAGATAGATCTGAAAAGAGGACTTCACAACCAATCAATCAAAACCAAAGCCGCTGCTCTCAAGTTACCTCTAAGTCATAACCAGCCTCCATTGGGTTTCCAAGTCTATAAATGATAATGAGAGGCCACTGTCCATTTTCTCCTGAAGAGCTTCTGGTTAATTCAAAACACCAGATAAGCATAGCATTTAGGTCAGCAGGGCAAAGGAACTGACCCACAGCTGACCCTCCAGGCGTTTTCAGAGGCCAGGGGAGGAGACTGCCTGTCTTTTCCCATGGAGCAGCTGGTGGATTTGAACCTCATGCTTTTAGGTTGGCAGAGCAACTCCTTATCCCTAAGCCACCAGAGCTCCTTTATAAGCAATGGTATAACATGCAGTCTGACAAAACGACCTCCCCTTCCCACCTATTTCCAAACTTACCTTCAATATGGGTCAATTTCTTTTTAATAATTTTAATGAGCATTTACAGAGATTTTGGATTTCCGTTCATTCATTGCTGCACTCTCTCCCCGCCCATCCCTCCACCCCGACCCAGATCGCTCCTCTCTTTCAAAAGTAAAAGAAAGACTCCTTTGCCCTGGTACACAATCCTCCCCCCCCAGCACTCCTCCCACCACCCCAAGTACATTCCATTATGCAACCTTAATTGTGGACTCTTGTGATAACCATAATACCCTATCATAAATCGCTTTTAAATTATTCACTCCCTCATCTGTTTCAGTGTTGATCAATTTTAATAATGTAGTTTTTAAACCTTCTGAAAGGTGAACACATGAAAGAGTGAGGGGGAGGGAGGAAGGGAGAGAAGGAAGGAGAGAGAGAAAAAGGAAGAGAGGAAGAAAGAGAGAGGAAGGGGGAGGGAGGGAGAAAGAGAGAGAGAAGGCAAGAGAGAGGGAGAGAGGAAGGGAGGGAGGGAGATATATATTTATTTAAATCCTGGAATCCAAAGACTGATCCTTTCTGACAGTTTGAACCCACCAAGATTTCTCCAATTATGACAGAAGAGCTACCTCCTCAGAATAGACTTTACCTTAATAATGTAGGCGAAGTAAAGCTTTCTGGACAAAGAAGGGCCCAATTCTCTCGCTCCCTCACTCTCCCTGCCACCTTTCTCTCAAAGATAGACAATCTCATCTTGTATCATTTACAGATTTAGAAAACTGCTGGAGAGTCAACTAGGAGTTAATTATGACTCCAGGATAATGGCATGAATATTATTCTTTGATTTGCATGATTTTGAATTTAAAGAAAAAACATTTGAATTTGAACAATGAGCTTGAGAAACATTTCTTGTGCACTTTTGCATTCTTTTTTTCTGTGAAGGACCCACTTTTCCATTGGCTTGGTCCTACAGATTCATAATAGTTGTTTTTTTGTGTTGTTTTACACAAACAGATCCTAGAGAGGATGAAACCAATTTGCTCCTTGAAAGCAAGGATTTTGGAGCTCCGTCTCATAGATTTTGGGCACGTAGCTAGAAGGCGGAAGGAGGAGTGGCATCCACTTCCATACTAGCTTGCCTCTGGAAACCCTATGAAGCTGGAGAGAGGATGAAAGGCAGCCAAGCGTTGAGGACTCTCCTTCATAGG
>NW_006399777.1:10841147-10851525 GCF_000299155.1 Elephantulus edwardii
AAACAAACAAACAAAAACACAAAAAACCTCCACAACAAACAAATGTAACAAATAAAATAAAACACAACCTAAACTCAGTCCTGTCCAGTTGGAACAAACTCATTACTTCCTCTCCACTGAATTTCCAATGCTTCAAATCACAAGAGAGGAGACCACCCATCTTTCTGCATCAGAGCTGCTCATGGAGTCCGCAGTCAGAGAAGTTCAACCTTGGGGTCACCAGTGCACCTCCCTGTGGGCTATGCCACCAGACCTCCCCTCAAGGAATTGACATGGCTGTAATAAGTTACTAATCCGCCTTTTTTCTAACTATTGATTTATTTACCAAATATTTTCTCATAAAACATCTTCACCTCAATTTACTAACATATCATGTAAATATCCTTATGTGTTTAGATCTGTTCCTCTTTTCTGTTTTACTCCTATGTCTGTGTATTCTCCCACCAGCAAACAGATAATTTCTGACCTAAGTTATATGCAAGTTATGACCAGTTGCTCTTAACAATTTCCCCCTTTTACAGCATCTTTTCATTAGTATTACGTATTTTATACAGTGCGGCAACATGCCATTTGCTGTTATTATCATGGTTAATGGAAAAAGTTAAATGTTATGGTTCTGATTCAGAATATTGCTGTCTAGTAGACTCTCATCTGATCTATAATGAAGTCAGTCTCATGGAAATTGGGAACTACCCTTGATACTATTTTAGTATTGTGAATTTAAATATTTAAATATGGAATAATTGCTCATTTTTCATTACTCTTTTCTTTTTGTATCTTTTTTTCTTTCCTCATATTTTTTCACATAGTCACTCTTCCAAATAGTTTCTTTGTGTTTTTCCTGTTTTTAATAGGGCTCCCCTCAATCTCAAACTAAAGGCCCAAATCTTTAGTATTATGATTTTAAAAAAATTGGTTTGCATAAAATCATTCATAGAACTTGTGTTTTATATATAATTAATTACTATAGATCTATTTGATTGGGACACTATTAAATTTAGAGAGTCCATTATTGATATGGCTTTATCTTTTAAAGATTTTTCTATCCAATGTTGGGCTACATTTTTCCATTTACACATTATTTTGTGGCCCCGAGAAGGAGATTGATGTTTTCTTTCAATTTTTGGAATGTGCATATATTTTTGGAAATCTGTCTCTAGACTTTTAATATAATAAGTAGAATTATTAGACTCATTAGATAATTTACTGGTACTTGTACGTAAAAACTACCAGCTTTGGTGTAGTTCTTTTTAGTCATGTCTGTTAAGCTGTTTCTAGACAATATTTTGTTTGTCTTTCTAAACAGGTACACTTTTAGTTGTATAAAATTAAGAGAAATACTATCTATTCAAATGATACCCTACACTAAAAATAAGAAACTCTCCCAAACTACATTTGAAAAGGTAGGAAAACACTATTTATAGAGATTTCCTCCAAAGAAAACCACAGAGCAGTCCTTGTGAAAATTATGCAAAACATACTGAATAAAATCTCATTGTTTCTACATTCTCCTCCTTCAATCGATGCCTTTGAATTGTGGTGTTGGCCCAGAGTTCTTTTGGACTGCTAAAAGAACAAACAAGTCTGTTTTGGAGGAAGTAAAAACCAGGTTGCTCCTTGGAGGCAAGAATGACGAAACTTCGCTTCACATACTTTGGGCATGTTGTCAGGAAAGGTCAGTGTTTAGAAAAAGGCATCATGCGGAGAAAGGTGAAGAGTTAAATAAATATAGACCTGTGACAAGGCAGATTGACACAATGACGGTAACAATGGACTTAAGTGTATCTGTGATCGTGAAGGTGGTAGGAATCATATCATGAAGATAAGGTTCTGGTCTAGTGTTCATAGGGTTGCTACGAGTTATAGTTGAGTCAAAAGCCTAGAACAATGACAACATTTTTCTCTTACATTTTTTCATACATGCTGGAGAGTCCTCTGAAAAGAATTACACTCTGGCCTGTCTCTTACTGATGACTTTAGTTATTCCTCGCTTAAATGTATAGTTTGGTACTTAGAGAAAAATGAGAAATTGGAATGTCTTTTCTTGTCCCTGACATGCAGGGTGAATTTTCTGATTTTTTTTCCCACTGGTAACCACGATGGGTCAGATGAATTTCAGCATCTTGTCAAGAAAGTTTTTAACCACTCCTAACTCACAAAGAGTTATTTTTAGAAAGGAATGTAATCTGAATACTTTCAAAGGTCTTGTTTGACATTCTTTGAAGCAATGATTGTAAATTTCTCCTCTTCCTTTCAATGGATTATTTTAAATCAATAATAACCTGAGTGTTTAATTACCCTCTCTTCTATGTTTTTACTGTATTGTTTTTGCTTGTTTTATTGATTTATAAACTTGCCACAGTGAGAGAAAACAAACAACGTGGCCACAGCGCAGGAGAGGAAGGCCCTCTATGAGGTAGATTGATTGAGTGACTGGGATAATTGGGATGGGAGTGTCAGACAGTGCGACTGGCACAGGACAGAGCGGAGTTTAGGGCTGTTGTACATAGGGTCGCTATGAGTCGCAAGAGACTCGACGGGACATAACAACAACAACAACAACAACAACATTGCGTTGATCCTGACTCACAGAGACTCTCCCTTGGGAATCCAAGGCTGGAAATCTTACTGAAGGAGATTGTGTGTCTTCCAAGGAGCAGCTGGCAGATTCGTACTGCAAACCTTTTGGTTAGGGAGCTCTGGTGGCTTCGTGGGAAGACACTGCACTTCCCAACCCGAGGCAGGCAGCTCGAATCCACCAGCTGCTCTGTCGGTGAAAGGTGGGAGATCACCTCCTGTGAGATTTACTGCATCTGAAAACCTGATGGAGGGTCAGCTATGAATCAGTTCTAACTTGATAGTACCTCATAACAACAACAACAACAACAACCACTTTTCAGTTGGCATTCCAATACTTTACACACTGTACCCCCGAGCTTGTACAAGCAAGATGGTTATAATATTTCTCTTATTGTATCTCTATCTGTATTTTTATTATTTTCACAGTATTTTGCTGAAAGCATTTGGAATATTTCATCTTTATGTTTTTGAAGGATGTAAATAGGCAACTAGGTTTTTTTCCTGATATTTGAAGGTCAAAAAATTAGAGGTTTTTTTCCCTCCCCACATAAACCTATACCTGGAAAAACACTGACAGGAAGCTCATTAAAAGCAAAATGCTTGACTTTGGATAGAGCCTCGTTAGTGATTTTCCTCTTATTTCTAAATAAGTTTTCTAAATTTGGGGACTTTTTATAATAAAAAGATACTAAATTTGATGAGTGTTGGTAGCACAGTGGTTAAAGAGCTTGGCTGCTAACTAAAATGTCCATAGTGTTGATGACCAGTATTCTGCTGGAGTGAGATGAAGCTGTCTGATTCCGTAAGGATTTATGGCTTTGGAAACACCATGGGACCGTTTGCCTCCAGAGTATAGATTTATTTTGAGTCAGAATTCATTCAAAAGGAATGGGATTTTTATAGTCAGTATAAGGAAAAGACCAAAAGAGAAGAGAAGCTTGGAATATGCTTTGCATAGGAAAACTCGCAGCCAGAAGCTTATTTACAAAGTGACTGTAAAAGTTTAAGAAAGAAGTGGGGGGAGGGTAGAAGCAGAGGGATGAGGATGTGCAGGGGGAGGGGGGATTAATCATGGGTTGTACAATTTGATGGATAGGTGGGATGAGGGAAATTAGAAGAATCTGTTCTGGAAAACAATATATTTGAATTTTGTACATAAACTAGTATAATTTAAAAAAGAAATAAAAATTTTACAAAATAAAGAAGAAAGAAGTGGTAAATGAATCTATTTAGACCATGATCAAATAGGAAGATTAGTAAAGATGTTAGTTAAAGCCTTGAGTCTGAGTTAATTTGGGCAAATTGTAAAGATAAGAGAGAAATTATAGAGTAAAAAATGTGTCCTATTCGTAATCGTTACGTGTGGACTGATTGAGTGAATAAGCCTAGAGAAGACATGACAAGAAGCCAGAGAGAGTCTCAGCAAAAGATGAGGAGAAAAGTGACAAGAGAAGCCGGAATAATAAAAAACCAAAATAAAATTAAAAGATTTATGCAAAAAATGAAGAATGAAAGGAACTTTGAGAAAGAACAGATAAAGGCTGTGTAGAAATATTTTTGGCCAGAGATGATAGAAGGAGAGTTGATGTCTTTGAGCTGTGGTGTTGGAGAAGAGTGTTGAATATACCATGGACTTCTAGGAGAATGAACAGGTTTGTCCTGGAGAGGGTGAAGCCGGGCTGCTCCTTGGAGCCAAGGATTCTGAAGCTTCGTCTGACATACTTTGGACATATTGCAAGGAGGGACCAGCCCTTGGAGAGGGATGTCATGCTTGGGAGGGTAGAGGGACAGCACAAGAGAGGAAGACCCTCAATGATATGGATTGATTCAGTGATTTGGGTAATGGGGGTAGCTATGTTGGAGACACTAAGATTGGCACAGGATAGAACAGGGGTTGCTGTACGTAGATTCACTATGAGTCACAGGCTACTCGATGACACATAACACAACAACAAAGATAATGCTACCAATAGTGTTCATTTTGGAGCTAAGTGGAATTAAACTGTTGACAACCTCTGTCTTATCATTCATCTATCATAAAGTTCGACAGAGAGAGCTACATTGGCCTAGTGGACAGAAAGTTATGCTACCAAGTCGAAGGTGGGTGATTTTTAATCTGCGGCCCTCAGGCCGGGTTCAAGTTCTTTTCCTGTCAAACATTCTTCTAGGTGGTATAGCACTGGTCTGTGTGTTGCTGTACAGAGGTAACTCGTAGTTGCTGTGATGCTGAACACTGTAACACTGATGTGTCAAATGTGATAATGGTCACCCATGGTGGACAGTGTTTGCTGGAGCTCCCTGATTAAAACAAGCCTGGAAGCAGGAGCGGCATCCACTTCCGAAATGGCTTGCCTCCGGAAACTCTATGAACAGTGCTCAGGCCTTTCGTTCATAGGATCACTATGAGTTGTCTACGACTCGACAGCACCTAACAACAAAAACAACATCAAGTTACCCATTGGTCAAGTGGTGAGGATTTTTATTTTTTCTGGATATTAAGATATAATGAACATTAAAGATTTTAGTAATTGAACTTATTCAGTGAGTCTTTGCTGTCTCCTTCCTTTTCTATAAGGAAGGTTGTATCAATGCTGGGTTTTGGTGGGTGGGTTTTTCCCCCTTCTTTTTAAAACATTTATTCATTGTTGCACATTTTCTCCCCCACTTCCCTCTCCCTCCCTTAGCCCACTCTGCTGTACACCCCTTGTTCCAGATTATTCTCATATATGTAATGCATAATCATACCCTCCTTTCAAATAGTTCTTCCCCTCATCTGCTCTAATGCAGTGTTTATCATCCAGCCACTCTCTCCCCAATACTTCTCCAGCCTCCCTCATGCCTGTCCTATTTTATAACAGCACGGTTACGCAGTATTTATCCATTTGTGACAGACTATTTCACTTATCATAATGTCCCCAAGGCTCCCCCATGTGGTGTAATAGTTTGCTATTTCATTCTTTTTCAACGCTGCATAGCAGGTTTTGGTAAGAGTTGTTCCAGTCTTGATGCCACATTCTTCCTCTCCCAGCCCATTTTCTCACATTTGCTGAGCACACAAGTTGAATGAGTATAGACAAAGGATACAGCATTATATTGAAAAGAAAGTGATACCATGTAAGCAAAACATTACTGGAAAAGGGGGGGGGGCGGGGAATTCAGGAGGCATTGCACTCGCAGATCTCAAAATCTACTACTCAGCCACAGCTACCAAACAGCTTGGTCCTGCTAAAGCGACAGATGGAGAGACCATTGCCATGGAACTGAGACTCCAGAAGTAAGTCTATTCATTTATATAGAATTGAACTTTGACCAACACATGAAATCTGTTAAGGGAGAAAGAGGCAGCCTCTTTTTAAAAAATGACAAAACCAGAAGTAGAAATAAAATTTGATCGAGTAATTGCAGTACTAAGTATCTGAACTAAGGGTGTAACAGCTGTGACAGGAGCAGATAGACACACACCCATGATCATAGCTGCATTATTTCCAACAGTAAAGAGATGGCAACAATCCACGTGCCTGTCCATGGACGAGTGAAAACAGACACCATGATTCATGCGCACAACACGCGGACAATGTAACACTTAAAAAAAGAAAACCCGAAATTTTCAAAACACTGCATAATGTGATGAAGCTAGGGAACATTATGCTGAGTGATATGTCAGTCACCAAAGGAAAAATATTGCATAAATCGCTATTATAAATAGCTAAAGAAAAGTTTACTCACAGAATTGTTCTTGACAGTTTACCAAGCATGGAAAATGAAAAAGTAAGAAGTAAATAGATGATGTTGCTGTTGTGTATTGTAGAGTCGGAGCCGACCCATAGCTGATCATCCGGAAGGTTTTCAGAGACAGTTAATCTTACAGGAGGAGATTGTCCATCCTTCTCCCATGCAGCTGCTGGTGGCCTCGAGCCACGTACTCTCGGGATTGCAGTGCAGCTTCTTTCCTCTAGGCCACCAGAACTCCGAATAGATAATTGTTGTTATGTGCCATTGAGTCACCTGTGACTCATAGTGACCCTGTGTAAAACAGTCCTAAACCCTGCTCTATCCCGTGACAATCTTATAGTCTCTGACACACCTACTCCCATTACCCCAGTCACTGAATCAATCCATCATTGAAGGTCTTCCACTCCTGTGCTATCCCTCCATCCTCCCAAGCATGACGTCCCTCTGCAAGGACTGATCCCCCCTTGCAACATGTCCAAAATATGTCAGATGAAGCCTCAGAAACCTTGCTTCCAAGGAGCAGCCTGGTGTCACCCTCTCCAGGACAAACCTGTTTGTTCTCCTAGCAGTCCATGGTATATTCAATACTCTTCTCCAACATCACAGCTCAAAGGTATCAATTCTTCTATCATCCCTAGTCATTGTCCAGCTCTCTGATGCATAGCAAGGGATTCCAAAGACCATGGCCTGGAGCAGGTGAACCTTAGAGTCCAGACTGACATCAAAGCTCTTCAGTACTTTGGAGAGGTCTCTGCCCGCAGACTTTTTCAACACAATACATCATTTAATTTCCTGGGTGTTGGTGCCAAGAGGGCTGAAATAGATAATAGGCATATATTAAGATGGATAAAGGGAAGGACAAAAAGGGGGTGATCAGCACAGTATCACTAAAAAAGGGAAGACACAAATATACAGAAGGATTAATGGAAATCAGAAGGCAGAGAAGCAGTTTAATTTTACTGTGAACATTAAAATTAATGTGGTAGAACAAAATGTGTATGCATGGTTGAATGCTAATGAATTTGTTTTGTAACTTTCACTCAATACAACTATAATATAAAAAATAGCTAGCTATTTCCTCTCATTAAAAAGTCCTCTCAGGTAAGAGTCTGTGGTGAAATTTGTTGTCACTGGGGAGAAACAGTATTGATTAGGAGACATAAAATTCAATTAATGATCACCATCAAATATGTTTATTCTCTCAAATATAAAGTAGACGCTTGTTAAATCCTATGCCCATGGGAGAAGGAAGACCTAGAAGAGAGTATAAAAAGCAGAATATTTTCCCACAGAAATTACAGATTGAAATATAAGTAGTATATTTCTGGAAATATTGCATTTTGAAAACATGACAACATTTTATTTCATTTTCCTGTAGTAATTATGAATGCTAATATATCTGTAATAATGGTTCACTGTTGTTGTTGCTGTTATTGTTGTTGTTGTTAAGTGCCGTTGAGTGGCAGGCGACTCATAGCGACCCTATTAAGGAGAGTCCTTGACACTTGGGTGCCTTTCAACCTCTCTCCAGGTTCATAGGGTTTCCCGGAGGCAAGCTATTACGGAAGTGGATGCCACTCCTCCTTCCAAGCTTGTTTTTATCGTGGAGCTCCACCCCACTCTCTGTCTGCATTCTGTAGTCAACCATTAACGCATTTGACACATCAGTGTCACAGTGTTCAGCCTCAGAGCAACTACAAGTGAACGCAGTACAGCAACTTGTACACCAGGGCTATACGACCTAGAGGTTTTTGATGGTTCAC
The DNA here is from genome assembly GCF_000299155.1 of Elephantulus edwardii. Taxonomy (NCBI): domain Eukaryota; kingdom Metazoa; phylum Chordata; class Mammalia; order Macroscelidea; family Macroscelididae; genus Elephantulus; species Elephantulus edwardii. Next base: position 10,849,223 of record NW_006399777.1, read on the forward strand.
AGTACAAAGTAATTATATATATTTTTTAAATAATTAAAAATATCCAATGTTAAAAAGTGACTTGCTTTATTGAATGTGTGTGTATGTGTATGTATATATGTAATATACACTTATTGTATGTTTTTTGGATTCCACTGAGTTGGAATCAACTCACAGTTATCCTCCAGGGGGTTTTCAAGGCATTTAATGCACGGGGGGAGATTGCCCATCTTTCTCCACATAGCAGTTGATGCATATAAACCGTCAGCCTTTGGATTGGTAGTGCAACTTCTTATCAGACCACCAGAGATTCTTTAGATGTATATCCATACATATTGTGTCTCCCTTAAACCCTGCCCTATGCTGGGCCAACCTCACTGTTTCTGACACACCTACTTTCATTACCCCAGTCACTGAATCGATTTATCTCATCAAGGGTCTTCCACTCTTGCGCTGTCCCTCCACCCTCCCAAGCATGATGTTCTTCTCCAAGGACTGTTCCTTCCTTGCAACATGCCCAAAGTATGTCAGATGAAGCCTTAGAATCCTTGCCTCCAAGGAGCATCCTGGCTTCACCCTCTCCAGGATGAATGCTTGTTCTCCTAGCAGTCCATGGTATAGTCAGCACTCTTATCCAGCACCACAGCTCAAAGGCATCAATTCTCTTTCTATTATCCCTAGCATCACCTATAGATTTGATACATATGGACTCTAGGAACATACAATAAATTCTTTGTTAATTAATAAATAGTACCTACATGGTGGCATAGGAAGTGGCCATGTTGTTCCTGGTTTGGCTGGCGCCTTCCCAGGCTCGTGGGAAGCTCTCCTTGCCAGAAGGCAGGAGCGTGGTGGTGGGAGTGCAGGAATCGTGGCAAGCTTTTGGAGTGGACTGCTTTTCCGGGAATGTGTTTGACGTGCAGGTTTGCTCTGTCCCTGGAGTGAGGCTAGCCAGCCTGGGCCTAGGGTTTGAACCAGGAGGCGGCCTTAAGCCCAAAGGTTCAAATTGTCTTCCTGTCAAACATTCTTCTAGGTGGTATAGCACTGATCTGTGCGTTGCTGTACAGAGGTAACTTGTGGTTGCTGTGACGCTGAAGCCTGTGACAATGATGTGCCAATCGTGGTAATGGGCACCCATGGTGGACAGTGTTGGCTGGAGCTTCCCGACTAAATCAAGCCTGGAAGCAGGAGCGGCATCCACTTCCAAAATGCCTTGCCTCCGGAAACTCTATGTATGAACAGTGCTCAGGCTGTTCGTTCATACAGTCGCTATGAGTCGTCTACGACTCGACGGCATTAAACAACAACAACATGGTGGCATAGTGGTAAGGAATTGCACTACCAATGCAAAAGTACATGGTTTGAATTTACTAGCTTCTCCATGAGAGAAAGAGGAACAATCTCCTCTCAGGTGATTTACTGCCTTTGAAAACCTACTGAAGGGTCATCTATGAGTCAGTTCTGACTGGATCATGCTCAAAACAACAATCCAAAGGGTGGTGTGAGCAGGGAAAGATGACGCAGGCTGATATCTGCTCTTTTGTCAATATTCACTGTCTCTGAAACCCAACGAAGGGTCACTGAGAACTGGAACAGACTTGGTAGCACTTTGCTGGGTTTTGATCCTGTGCTGTGTACACGTTGGCAATCATCTAAGAACTGTGTGTATAAAACACTATTTTTTTTAAAAAAAATGAGAGATGGTAAAAGAATTCTTGTGTACTGTGTTTTTAATAAAAGAAATCGACTCTTTCTTGGGTGGTCCACTGATAAGAAGCTGCACTGCAATCCAGAAGGCACGTGGTTCGGATCCACCAGCTGCTCCCCAGGAGGGGGACGGGCAATCTCTTCTTGTGTCATTAACAGCCTCTGAAAACCCGCTGGAGGGTCAGCTAAGGGTCAGTTCTGACTCGATGGTACACAATAACAACAACAATATGATTTCTAGAAAATTTTTTAAAATTACAAGGGGTAATTTAGTACAAAAGTCACCTTAACTCAAACTGAAATTTGGTTCCTATTTTACGTAACCTTTCTCCTTTATTGATGTTTCTGGTTTGGAGCAGCCTGATTCTACAGAGGCTTGATCTTGTTTTCAGGTGAGACATAGGTGCAATGTTTATCAGCCTTCAGGAGTGAATTGATTGTGTTCGGCTCCCTATTTAAAAAGGCATTGTGATGAGGCTGGCATCGGGATGGGGGTAAGACTGAGAAAAACTGGATAAATTATGTTTACTGCATTGAAGTCTATGAGGGAGAGAATAGTTTAAAAGTATTATATTTTAGGCCATTTTGTTTATCATAAGAGTACAGAATGAGGGTTG
>NW_006399777.1:10852069-10853800 GCF_000299155.1 Elephantulus edwardii
GGCATCCACTTCTGAAATAGCTTGCCCCTGGAAACCCTAGGAACCTGGAGAAACGATGAAAGTTAACCAAGTGTTCAGGTCTTTCATTCCTAGGTTTGCTATTAGTCGTCTATGACTCAATAGCACTTAACAACAACAACAACAAGAAGCCTGAACTAGTAGCATATTTTGTAAAATTAGATAAAGTGATCTTTTAAGGAATTTAGAACTTGTTTAAGCTTCAGGACCCATATTTTACTGATGTATCAGAGACCCAGACTATATTGACCCTCTAAAATCCAGACCTCCTTCCTTTTCCTTGGTGTACCAAAAAAAGCAAAACTAAAGAAATAAGCAAAACCAAGAGACTGGATAAGTGACTGTTGTAGACGTTTATAGCTTTATCTACTTATGTGTGCAAAACTGTAATTAATATTCCGAGTCCACAAAATAAGCCAGGTCAAAGGGTTTGGCTTCTGCAGAAATACTTTTCAGTGAAAGTTAAGAAGCTGGTGAAACAGCTTATTAAACCAGACCTTCCCACCTAAACACCACATAGTCTGTGCTGTGATGAAATCTCGCGCTGGACGCATCCAAGTGAACTCTCAGAGCCAGGGGGAGTTTTCATTATACAACTGGAGTTGGCATTACCCACACAAGCCAACCTCTTACTTTCTGTGCAGTGTGGCCTGCTGGCATCTCTGGCATTACTCCTTTCTTGGCAAGGCTACTTTTAGAAAGCTTAAAGATTCCTCATTTTTGTTGCATCATCGTTTCAATGGGTGACAAGACAAGTGGAATGCATTGATCCATGTAGTCCACTGGGCTCTCTACTCACATCCATCTGAAAGGCAGTCACCCTTTATTTGCACGGCAAAAACAGGAACTTATCCTCTATGTGAACTTCTCATTAAAAAATCAGTTTACTCGAAACCACCCGTGTTTAAAGCACTGAGTACCTTTGGGTATTCTAATAAGATTTTTCTTCCCAACAACTAGAAGAAAGTAGGTGTCTGGGAGGCACAATACAAACAGTCAAATTCCTCTAAAAAGGTTTCAAGAAAAACATCATCAGGGAGAAGAAACAAAGCTATTGTTATTGTTGTCCTAGTCAGTTTGCTACTTCCCTACTTGGGAGGCAATCAGACGGCAATGTTATGCAGTCTTAAGTGCAACAGGGGTTTATTTGGTGAAATCTCTCTTGGAGATAAGTCTTAGGAAATGGGAACATAGGGAAAATAAATAAAGAACTAAAGATCACGTTCAAAAGTCCCTATGGGACAGTTCTCGGCTGTCATGTGGGTCACGGAGTTAGAATAACAAGTCAGGGATAGATGAGAGGGAAAATATTCCTATGCATCTGTGCACATTTGGCCTCAAATTCTGAGCCATGAATGTGGAAACAGTGATCGCTGGATTTTCAGTATGTGAGCTTTGACAGTCGGCTTGTTCTTCAGTTGATTTTGACTGGTCAGTTCAATGGCGTATGTGCTCCATTGCATTTGCTGGACGGTTTGACCCCATGGGACTCTATGGGAGGCCTGGAGATGGAAAGCACTGGATGTGAAGGCTGCCGAGCCTCCCTCCACACAGAGAGACATCCAGAAGCTGTCAAAGACATTGCTCATTTTACATCAGTGGCACCATGCAGTATTTGTCCTTTTGTGACTGAGATATTTCACTCAGCATAATGTCCTCCAGGCTCACCTATTTTGAATAATATTGCATGAGTTCCTTGTTTTTCAATGCAGT
>NW_006399777.1:10855245-10855825 GCF_000299155.1 Elephantulus edwardii
ACTTGATGGCGCTTAACAACAACAATAGGCTGGATGTTTCTAAAAACACTAAGTATATTGCTTGCACTTTCCCTAATACTGTTATGTAATGACTTCACCTATTATTGCCCACCTCATCCTTAATTTGATGATGTGCCTATATAGTGGTGCTACCTTCTGAAAATGATGCTAACTTGGACTCTAATAACATATCTCTTTGTGAGAAGTGGTTTAAGTTGATTGTCAACAGAGATGGTTTGCACAGGCAACTTGTAACTTTACATGTTCTCTCAGGTCGTAGTTTGAACAAGGGTCACTTGAAGTGTGGGTCATTTCCTGTTAGTGTTTTGCCACCTTGAGCATTTTAGTATTCTCTTTGAGTAAATGTTTCTGGAAAGGACGGGTCATAATTGTATTTTATTAATATCTATGAAGGATTCATTTCAAGCTTGAGAATGACAAGCGAAGACAATTACAAGTTAAACATAATCTTTAGGTTCTGCCTGAAGTTACAAAAGTGGCTTGATCGATATTGACCTTGATGTTGACCTTTTCGAACAGCTTGTGAAGGGGTAAAAGGCGACATAGATACTTCTGAAGA
>NW_006399777.1:10856010-10864604 GCF_000299155.1 Elephantulus edwardii
AAATAAAATATAAGAATATTCTTCTTTTTGCAGTTTAAACAACTCTTAAAAAATTGTTTTCATATCTTTTTAGTGATTTTTATGGCTTCAAGGCTTTTTAAAAATTATTTTGTGTGGTTTACATACAAAATACATATACATTCTTATGTTCACATATTGTGTCTCGCACCTTCCTTATTCACATTATGTTTCATAAATTCATTTCCATGTTGTTACTGTTGTTATTAAATTCTGTCGAGTCCTAGGCAACTCATAGTGACCCTATGACATTTCGTTTCTCCAAGTTCACAGTTTCCAGAGGCAAGCTATTTTGGAAGTGGATTCCACTCCTGTTTTATAAAATTAATCCCCATTGATCCATGCCTACCATTACCCCGTACTTTCAGGTCCCCACTGGGTCTTTCCTATTCCTTCACCTCCTCCCTCCACCCACCAAGCTCTTGAGACCTGGTGATTCCCCCCGCCCTCATCGTGCCTGCTCCCTCCTCTTCCTCCTTTGGAATTTTATACACATCTTACTATCTTTCTATTTTTTAATTTTTTAATTAACTTAAATGAAACTTTACAGAGACTTTGGATTTCCATTCATTCATCGTTGCACTTTTCTCACTATCCTTCTATTTTTACAATAATGTTCTCATGCAGCATTTATTCTTACAAAATCAAATTTGTTCACTCAGTATAATATTCTTTCGTCCCTTAGTATTTTTCTAAATCATTGTTCATGAGTGCTGCATAGCATTGCACCAAGTGAATGCATCACAATTTCTTTCAATTTATTAATTTGTTGATGAGAATTTGGGTTGTTTTCATTTTCTGGGTATTGTGAGTTATGCTGCTATGAATATGTATGTATAAATCTCGTTTGTGTCTCAGTTCTATTTTACCTGGAGTGTATTCCTAGCAGTGTTGGAGCTGGGCCATATAGAATTTCCATATCTCACATCACACGTAAAAATCAACTCTAGGTGATTCAGAGACCTAGGGGTAAAATCCAAAATGGTAAAAATAATGAGAGACAAAATGAGACCAAACTTAGAAGATTTGTCAGATATAGGCTAAGTACAGTATCAAATGTACCAGGAGAGGATACCAATGATGAAGGGACCTTCTAAAGATTAAGTCCCTGTGTGTATCAAAAACTTTTCCAATAGGGTGGAAAGAAAATCTACTGCCTGGGGGAAAACAAAATATGTGGCCATGACATCTCAGACAAGGGTCTCATAATGAAGGTTTACAGAATTCTACAGACCTCCACAAGAAAAAGACTGATAACCCAATTACAAAATGGGCAAAATACATGGAAAGAATTTTCACAGAGGAAGATTTCCAATGACAAAGAGACACACGAAGAAATGCTCCAAATTACGGGCAATAAGAGAAATGCAAATCAAAACCACAATGAGGTACCACATCTCACTCCAATAACAGCCACAAACTTTAACAGGACAGCAAGCAATAAATGTTGAAGAGGATGTGGGGAGATTTGAATTCTTTTTTTTTAAAAACCAATCCATTTTTTAATTTTTAACTTTTTGACAGAACTAAACTGAAGCTTATTAACATTCCACTCTTACATTTCTTATCGACAAACAGAAAATGGATTCATGCATGAGCTAAAACCCCAAACAAAACTCAAAACAGGGGAAAGCTTAGAAAACTAAATATGGATCCCAGCATTAACAGCTGAACAGAAAATGTCATTTTAAAATTCTTAGCAAGTGATAAAATTGTGTAGAAACCGAACACTTACAAATTATTTACAACCTTCAATCTCTGACCAGAAATTACAGTTGGATCATGGGAAAATAGCAGAAAGGGGTTATGAGTTGAACCTACACTCTTCTAGCTGCACCCCATGTCCTTCTCAGAGGTAAGCCTGGGATTGATTAGATACTGGGCCAGACTAATACTGGCAGCAGAAAGAGTAATCTGCTTACCGGAAGAGCCTTCCACTGGTTTGGCAATTTTGATCTGGGCCCTCGACATCTGACAGATCTCGTTAATGTAGGCGCCCTGGGGCCCGATTATGCAGCTAATTACGTTATTTGGAAGGGTGAGTTCATGAGTGCTTTGACTAGATGCATCCAAACTTGCCCCATAGCCTTTCAGCTCTGGTTGCCATGGCAAAGTGGGACTGTTGTCTTGATCCCTGGTTCAGCTTGGCCAGATGGAGCAACGAAATGGTGTGTTGTCCTTGAATGGAGTAGGGTCCAGAGGTGGTCCCTTCAGATCCTGGGCGGCTTGGAGGGATAGCCTGCAGCTTTGGGACACAGATGACTGGCGAACTGGCCTGGCCGGCTGGGGCTAGTAGAGAATGGTCCTACCTTGACCCTGGGAAGACTGGGAGAGCGTCTCCAGGGTGACCAGGCAGGTATGCTTGGATGCACTCGGTGATGGGAGAGAGCATTGGTAGACCAGGGTAGTGTGGTGATTCCTCTGAGATCCTCTTAATGGGAGCTCCGACTCTCCTTTCTTCCCCAGGATGCTCCCACCTTGTTTCCCTGCCTAAGAAGTCCAAAGGTGAGCGTCACATTTAGGGCTGCGGTCACACCGGCATCCAGGGCGAGATTTGAATTCTTAGACACTGTTGGTAGAATTGCAAACCGGTACAAACACTCTGGAAGTCCATTTGGCAACTCCTCAAAATTCTTGGGTTGTTTTGGTTTTTGTTGGTTTTGTGTGTGTGTGTGTGAGTCTATAATACAAAATGTGATCAAACATGTGAAATGGCCAGATAATTCTGATTGCAAACTCTATATTCCTTTACTGTCCATGAACCTTGAAGATAAGCTACAAACAGACTATATTTAAAAAGATAGATTAAAAAAATACATAAAATATATAAATATATAAAAATAAATATATTAAAATTTTTTTACCATGTAGCTTTAGGAGACCTGTTTGAGGTAACAGGATGTAACCTTCTTCTAGGTTAAAGCTCTCATTCTTTTTATGAGGAATATTAAGTTCTTCATGATCAGGTCTTATCCTGGCTTATTATAAAGATAACGATGGTGGCAACTAAAACTGAGAGTGTATGTCAAAGGATGTGCTTGCCAGACCTTATTTAATTCACTCTTTCACCCTCAGAAGATGGCATTTTATCTTCAGCACAAGTGAATACTTACAGATTTCATTATTTATTTCACTCCAAGATGAAAATAACACAAGATCAGGGAATCCTGAAAATGAAGCTAAGTTGATGTTTATCCATTTTAGGATTGAATTATTTTATGCTGTAACTTTTTTTTTTAATTGAAATCATATGGTTCAGTAATGAAAGGCATTTTGAATTAAATGGGGGAAAGTCAGGTAATGTAGATTTTGATACAATTAGTGGGACACATATGTTCCAAAGGGTGTTGTGTGTTGGAGTGGGACTTCCTTTCCTTTCTTCACATTCATGCAGTTGAACAATCCTCCACTGGGTTCCTGTTGTTGTTGGTAGGTGCTGCTGAGTGGAGGAACACCCATAGGACCCTCTGAACAAAAGATCTGGACCCTGTTCAAGCCTTCACCATCCTCACCCTTCCTGACACACAAGAGCCCATTGCAGCAGTCACCGTGTCAGTCCACCTGGTTGAGGGTCTTCTACTCTTTCTCCAACCCTCCATCCTTTCCAGCATCATGTCCTTCTTCAAGGAATAACTTCTCCTAGCAACATGCCCAAAGTATATGAGGCAAAGCCTCATCATTCTTGCCTCCAAAGAACACTCCCGCTGCACCCTCTCCAAGACATATCTGTTCTTTCTCTGGGCCGTTCATGGGCTATTCAGTGCTCTTCTCCATCACCACAGCTCAAAGGCATCAATTCTTCTGTCATCCTTATTAATTGTCCAGCTCTCAGATGCATAGCAAAATGATCAGAAAGAAGCACCTTAGTCCTCACGCTGACATCATTACTCCTCAATAATTTGGACTGGTCCCTAACTGCAGATTTTTCCAGTGCAATACATCTCCTTATTTCCTGACTGCTGGTACCAAGGGTGTTAATTGTGGATTTCCTAAAAATGGGATACCAGCTTCCCACTAAACCCCAAAGGTAGAAAAAGTAGTTGGTCACTATCTGTCCTGTTGGCCATGAAAGGGTTAAGGAAGCCAAAACTGAGTGGTCACCCATGGAGTCCTCCTTCTGGTTTATTCCATGGTGTGGCTACACAGATGGGTGAAGTTTCCAGGGCTCTGTGGCAAATTTGAGTTTATGCCAAACACTGAGGAGATGTGAGCAAGCTACTTCCAAGCTAATCGTCGTAAATGAGGATTCGTGTTAGAAGTGAATAATCAGTACATTAAGCTATTTCAAATGATATCCTCTCTATTCCCCACTCTCCTCTACCAAAAAGTGCACGCCTTTTAGATCTGGATAGTAATTTGTGTTGTCAAGGATGTTCTTGTTACTTGATTTATTTAACAATTAACACGAAGCACAGTTTAATGCAGGGCGACTTCTGTCATTATTGTTAGTTGCTGGGGAGTTGGCTTTCACTCACGGAAACGTCCCATGTAATAAAGCACTAAGTGTTCCCGGCCTCGTGCCATCTCCATGACTGTCAGCGATTTTCATCCACAGATTTCTGACAGGGAGCTCGTGTGGCCTAGTGTTAAGAAGTGGCACTGCAATACCGGAGACACGCACTTCTACCAGCTACTCCATGGGAGAAGGAGAAAAGAAAAACCAAGCAAACCACAGAACTCTTCCTGTGTAGTTAACAGCCTCTGAAAGCCCACAGGAGGATCAGCTGTGGTTCTGACTCTACAGTAGTCAAAAACAACAGCAGCAGGTTTTTATTGGATAATTTTTTTTATGTAAATTGACAGGCTTTTCCCCTTTCTATATCTTACTTGCATCAGAGAGGTGGACAATGACTAGGAGGATAGAAGGAGAGTTGATACCTTTGAGCTGTGGTGCTGGACTGCTAGAGAAAAAACAGGTTCGTCCAAGAGAGGGTGAAGCCAGACTGCTCCTTGGAGGCAAGGATTCTGAAGCTTCTTCTGACATACTTTGGGCATGTTGCAAGGAGGGACAAGTCCTTGGAGAGGGACATCATACTTGGGAGGATGGAGGGACAGCGCAAAAGAAGACCCTTGATGAGATGGATTGACTCAGTGTTTGGGATAATGGGGGTAAATGTGTCAGAGACAATGAGATTTTCACAGAATAGGCCAGGGTTTAGGGCTGTTGTACATAGGGTTGCTATGAGTCACAAGTGACTCAAAGGCGTATAACAACATCATATCTTACTCTGAAAAAAACTCTATGTGAATCTATCCATCATGGGTGACCCCACTGGTATTTAAATACTGACAGCATGATTTCCAGCATCACATAATCGAAGTAAACACCAGGCAAAAAAACTGAAAAATGGGTGGTGGATGGATGCATCTTAATTATTACATTAGACCAGGCACTCTTCCAAGCATTTTATAGGTGTGATCTCATTTAATACTCATCGCCCGATAAGGCAGATACTATTATTGTTGCTGTATTGTAGTTAAGGAAACAGAAGTCTCAAAGCGCTAGTAAGCGGCCTAAGGTCACGAAGCCAAGAACACCTGGAGATTAAGTGAACTGGTGGAAATAGTCAGTGTAGTTCCTGATGCTGCTGGGTGCTTTTTATTTAAAATATTCTGTTCCTTATTTCACGATTGGAATATTTTATTCAGTTACACTATCAGGCTTTCATTTCCTTGTAGTTTCTAGTCTTCCCAATTTTCTCTTTTTCTAGTTGAGATTTCTTTTTCTTCTCTAATTCTCATGCACAGCAGAGGTTCACAGCCCTAAGTGCAATCAGAATTACTTGGGGATCTTTAAAAATGTACTGATCTTTTTGGTTTGTTTTTTTATTTTTTTTTTAAATCTTACTCTGATTTATTTACAAAGTTTGAATACATTGTTTTTCACAAAAGATCCTTCCCATTTCCTTCACCCCACCCACCCATTGAATTGTACAAACTCATGATTAACACCCTACCCCACCACATCCTCACCCCTCTATTGCCAACTTCCCCCCCTTGGATCCTTATACTCATTCTACAACAATGGTTTTATACAGTATTTGTCCTTGTGGGACTGAGTTAGTTTACTCCAGTCCCTCCCATGCTAGGTAGTAATTTACAAAATGATTGCTCCTGTGTGCTGTGTAGTATTCCACTGTATGAATGTACCATTCATTTGTGGCTGGACATCTGGGCTGTTTCCATGTTCTTGTGATGGTGAATAATACTGTGTACAAATGTGTACAATTGTTGTGCAATTACAAAATGAGCAAAAGACATGGAAAGAATTTTCACAGAGGAAGGTATTCAAATGGCCAACAGACATATGAAGAAATACTCCAAATCACCGGCAATAAGGGAGATGCAAATAAAAACAGTAGCAGTGGCAAAGTTTAACAGGACAGCAAGTAATAAACGTTGGAGAGGATGTGGTGAGATTGGAACTCTTATACATTGTTGATGTGATTGTACAACCGTGCAACCACTCTGGAAGGCTGTTTGGCAATTCCCCAAAAAGATGAACATAGAAATTCCAAGCTATTCTATTGCTTGGAATATGTTGTTCTTCTTATTGTTATGTGCCGTCAAGTCACCTGTGACTCATAGCAACCCTATGCACAACAGCCCTAAACCCTGCTCTATCCTATGCCAATCATATAGTCTTCAAAACACCTATCCCCATTCCCCCAGTCACTGAATCAATTCATCCCATCGAGTATCTTTCTCTCCTGCGCTGTCCCTCCACCCTCCTAAGCATGGCGTCCCTCTCCAAGGACTGATCATGCCTTATAAAATGTTCAAAATATGTCGGACTAAACTTCAGAATCCTTGCCTCCAAGGAGCAGTCTGGCTTCATCCTCTCCACAACGAACCTGTTTGTTCTCTTAGCAGTTCATAGTATGTTCAATACTCTCTTCCAGCACCACAGGTCAAAGTCATCAATTCTCCTTATGTCATCCCTAGTCACTGTCCAGCTCTCTGAAACACAGCAAGTAACTGAAAAGACCATGACCTGTATCAGGCGCACCTTAGTCTCCAGCCTGACATTGTTGGTTGTGCTCTTCAGCACTTTGGAGAGGTCGCTGACGGCCGACTTTCCTAATACAATTCATCTTGAGGCTCAGATGAAAACTTGTCCACCAATGTTCACAGCAGCATCATTCACCATCGTAAAAATGTACTGATCTTTGGACCACAAGTCAATCAAATTCATATCCCTGTTTCTGAATTTATAGGCTGATTATAATGTTCAGATCATGGGTAATTCATGTCTGTATATATCTGTGTCAGACTGTATGTGTGACTGCAGGTCTCAAGTGCTGATTGGAAAACTTAGGCTCAACACTGTTTTGCTGGTACATCCTATTAGACATTTAGGGAACTCTGATGCCTGGTGATAAAAGCTGTACTGCAATCTCAAAGCCACATGACTCGTACCCACAAGCTGCTCTACAGGAGAAGGATGAACAATATTTTCCTGTGAGATTTAATGCTTCCGAAAACTCACTGGAGGATCAGCTATGTGCTGGCGCTGACTCTTTGTGACACAACAACAATATTAGACATTTGAGAATGCCAATACTCCCCAAACTCACTCAGACAATACAGAAGATGGCCCTGCTTAACCTATTTTGTAAAGCCGATATCAGCCTGACAGCAAACAGAAGAAGACAGAGGAATGAAAACGAAGAAGAGAAAGAAAGTTACAGAACATAACTGAGAATAAAGAACACCAGAAGAATGTCTATTTGTGTTTTATTGAGAATGCAAAGTTATTTGACTGTGTGGATCATAACATATTATGACTAACATTGAGAAGAATGGGAATTCTAGGGCACTTAATTATATTCGCATGAAACCTATACCTAGACCAAGAGACACTTAGTACAAGAACAGAGCACAAGAACACGGAATCATTTAAAATCAGGACATGTACGCCATTCACTTCCTAAACAACATACCTCTGGAAACTCTATGAACTTTGATAAATGCCAACAGTTACAGAAAGGCTTCAGGTCTTTTGTTCATAGGGTCACTATGAGTTGTGCTTGACTTGACGACAATCAACAACAACAACAACATGCATCAGGGAAGACTACAGCCTTCAATACTGATTGCATCTCAACACCAAGAAGACAAAAGTCCACACCGCTGGACCAAAAAGCAGTATCATGATAGATGGAGAATAGGTTGAAATTGTCTTCTTACTTGGATCTATAATAAACACCTTTGGTACCAGCAGTCAAGTGATCAGGAGTATTGTATTGGACAAGTTTGCTGTCAGGGACCTCTCCAAATTACTGAAGAGCAAAGATGCCAATCTGAAGACTAAGGTCCCCCTGATTCAGACCATGGTCTTTTCAATCACTTCCTATCAATCTGAAAGCCACACAATGAATAAGGATGACAGAAGAGTTGATGCCTTTGAGCTGTGATGCTGGAGAAGAGTACTAAGCATCTCATAGACTTGGAGAGGGTACAGTCAGAACGCTCCTTGCAGGTAGGATGCCAAAGATTTGTCTCACATGCTCTGGGCATGTTACTAGGAGAGGCTATTCCTTTGAGAGGGACATCATGCTTAGAAAAGGTCAGCA
>NW_006399777.1:10865305-10883356 GCF_000299155.1 Elephantulus edwardii
CCCACCATCAGAAAGAGGAAAAGTATAAATATATTCACAGATGACATAATGAATATGGAGATATTTTAAGAAATTTCAGAATACCTATCTCTAAGGAAAAGAAGTTATCTACAACTGTTAAGCTAATTTAGTAAGGTCACAGCATGAAAGCTCAGTATAAAAAAAATCACTTCTCTTATCTACTAATATCTAACTATAAGCTTTTCATTCTAATTTTGGCTTCAAAGATTATACTCTCAATAATGCCTGAAATATCCATAACAAAGAACTTCTATTTCATGCTCAGATATGATGAGAATGTCACCGGATGGAGCAGGGTTCAGGCCTATTGTTCACAGGGTTCCTATGAAATGTATTTGACTTGAAGGCACTTAACAACAACAAGCCATTTTTGGCTTGGGGAGAGGGGGAAGACATTTATTTGTGGCATGGAGTGCGGAGGGAAGTTAAGAAGGCAAATATTCCTTTGATGCTTTTACTCCACCATCTTTATTTTAAACACCTGCTGCCACTTTCAGAGACCTTTGAGAATTCGAGGTGTACGCAGAGTTGGTTCTTGATCTCCATTGCTGGCTTAGAATTTAATATTGCTAATTCCGTCATCTGCTTTCTGGTCTATAAATTGTTGTTTTTCTATTATTCTTAACCTTGTGTGTCTTTTTTTAACCAATGGGGTAAAATACACGTAACATAAAAATTAACCATTTTAAATGTAACATTTAATGTCACCAATTCTATTCACAATGATGTGACAGCAACACCAACTGCTTCTGAAACTATTTTATGGCCCCAGATAGAAATTCTATGCTTTTTAAATACTAACTTCTCATCCTTCCTTCCATCACTGCAGCTTGGTTGACTTTGTTTTTCAGTATTTCAATTTCAACATTTTCTTGTTTCAACATTTGTTTATTTTCTATAAACTTTTTCCTGTTTTCTGTGTTTCTGACAAAAATGCTTCTTCTTGTCTTGTTGATTCATGGACAGAGAGGTACAAGGAATTGCCTTTAGCACCACCTTTTATTCCAATATTTTATCTTTTTATAATTTTGTCTTTTAAAGAATTTCTTTTACTATCTTTCTAAAAAATGTATTATCTGAACTTTTCATAGGAAACTGAAATATTAAGATCACTAGATGACTTAAAAGAATGACTTTTTTTAAAAAAATCAAGTCATGTAGTTGTTGTTGTTGTTGTTGTTATGTGCCGTCAAGTCGCTTATGACTCATAGTGACCCTAAGTCACAACAGCTCTAAACTCCGCTCTGTCCTGTGCCAATTTCATTGTCTCCGACACACTCATCCCGATTACCCCAGTCACCGAATCAATCCACCTCATAGAGGGTCTTCCCTCCTGCGCTGTCCCTTCACCCTCTCAAGCATGATGTCCTTCTCCAAGGACCGGTCCCTCCTTACAACATGACCAAAGTATGTTAGACGGAGTCTCAGAATCCTTGCCTCCGAAGAGCAGCCCGGTTTAACCCTCTCCAGGCTGAATCTGTTTGTTCTCTTAGCAGCCCATGGAACCCTCAGCACTCTTCTCCAGCACCACAGCTCAAAGGCATCAATTCTCTTTCTATTCCCTGGTCATTGTCCAACTCTCTGATGCATAACAAGTGATTGCAAAGATCATGGTCTGTACCAGATGTAGTGAACTATATTTATCAAGGGAAAGAATAACCAAGCACCTTTTTTGTGGAATTTAGAGGAAGAAATGTATTTATATGAAAACTTCTGTTTTAGACTTTATGGTTTTAATGTTGCTCTGGTGTTAGCCTAAAAGCTGGCTTCCCACTCCCCGCCCCCCTTTATAGTTTATCTTTGCAGGTCTCCAGCTACTTTAACTGCAGACACATGGTCTTGCAAATCAGCATCAGCTGTGGGACTAGGATAAGAGAAAGAGTGCTTTCCACACTGAGCAACAGAATTTGAGGCAGGCAAGACTTGAGGGGAACAAGGCTTGTGGTGGCAAGACTCTGGTGGTGGAGAGACTGGCATTGCTGTGGAGAATTTGTGACAAGGTGTGAAAACACTAACACAAGAGCAGTAGTGTGATTGTGTTTAAGCTTCTTCCTGCATCCAACCTGGCCCATTGTTCTCCAGTTTCTAAAAAAAAAAAATAAATAAAATAAGGTGACTTGTGTACCTAAAGTCACTTGAATCATTCCCTTGACAGAGGTCTGAGTCCCTGGAGGACTTTCTTGAAAATCTCTGAACCCATAGGACATAGAGGAAGCTGGGGACTGAACCACAGATGGAGCTGTTAATTTAAAGTATGAATTTATACAACTGGTTAAGGATTTGGGAGTACACCCATCTGAGCCTTCTCATTAAAAGCCTGGACAAATTATAAAAATAATTCCCATATTATGACAAAATAAACAGAAATACCCTGAAAATAAACTGCTGTTGTTGTGTAATGGGAAGTCAGAAGCGACACACACCTGACACTCTAGTGAATTTTTTAAAATTAATTTTAAGGAACATTTACAGAGACAATTGCTTAGAAAGAGATTGCCTATCTTTCTTCTGTGGAGCAGCTAAAGGATTCAAACTGCATACCTTTGTACTGGCTGCATTTTCATGGAAGTTTGAAACCATTTTGGAACAATTGTAGCCATGGAGCTGAGAAATAGAGAAGTTATTTTACAGACAGTTGTTGTTGTTGTTGTTATGTGCCATCAAGTTGCTTGAGACTCATAGCAACCCTATGTACAAGAGCCCTAAACCCTGCTCTATCCTGTGCCAATCTTATTGTCTCTGACACACCTACTCCCATTACCCCAATCACTGAATCTATACATCTAATCGAGGGTCTTCATCTCTTGCACTGTCCTTCCACCTTTCCAAATATGATGTCCCTATTCAAGGTCTCTCCTTGTAACATATCCAAAGTATGTCAGATGAAGCTTCAGAATCCTTGCCTCCAAGGAGCAGCCCAGTTTCACCCTCTCCAGAATGAACCTATTTGTTCTCCTAGCAGTCCATGGTATAGTTTATAGACAGTACTAATTAATTTAATAAATTTTCATTAACTCCGTATCATCAAGCAAGCTATATTCTTGTTGCTGGGGTTAGAGAAAAGACAAAATAGACTAAAATCCTTGCCCCTCTGAGGCATCTATTCCAGTTAGTGAATTTCTGATGTTGAAATGACAAAAAAAGAAAGAAAGAAAGAAAGAAAGAAAGAAAGAAAGAAAGAAAGAAAGAAAGAAAGAAAGAAAGAAAGAGCATCCAAATAGTTGCTTCAGAGAATTCTGTGGGAAAAGGTGCTTGCTTTATATTTATGAGTATTCATTTAGATACTTCCATATATGCTCTTGACTCTTATAGTAGAATTGATCATGAAGTTTAATTCTGATCTATCTTTTCTGTTGTTGCAACCTGGTGGATGATATGTTGTCCTTTTAACCAAAAGGTCAATGGTTGCATAGCAGCTGGTCAAAAGAGAAAGATGAGGTTGACTGTTTTTGTTAGGTGCTTCTAAGTTGAGTACAATTCATAGCGACCCCATGAAGAACAGACGTGAACCCTGTCTTACTCAATGCCGTCCTCTTCATCTTTGACACACTTGAATCCATTGCTGCAGTCACGGTGTCTATCCACTTCATTGAGCACCTTCCTCTCTTTTTCTGACCCTCCACCGTTCCAAGCATGATGCCTCCCACCAAGGAATAGCCTCTCCTAGCAACATGCCCAACGTATGAGAGATGAAGCCTTGCCACCTTTGCCTCAAAGACAGGCTGTCGTGAAACTCCTAGATTAAGGCACACTAGGAAGAAGGGTTGGACATCCAATAATAGGCCTTTGAAAACACTATTAAGATTTATTGTATTGGAAAACCGAATGCCACTTTCTTCTCCTTAGAGTCTGGCTTCTGTAACGATTCACTCAACATAAAGAATGAATTTGTGTAGAGAAGAGTGCACGCCTTTCTTCATTTGAAACCATGCGTTTGAAACCCTTATTCTGTTCAGATAACTACTTTTTGGTATAGGATTTTTTAGGAACACATTAAGTGGTCTAGGTTTCCAATTCTCAATGTCAGCCATAATTTGCTTGGATCCACAGAACCAAAGGCCTTTGTAAAGTCAACGAAACACGAATAAGCTTCTTTCTGGTATTCTCTACTTTTAGCCAAGATATATCTGAAATCAGCAATGATATCTCGTGTGTTAGGCTTGTTTTTAAATCCTGCTTGAATTTCTGAAAATGCCATTTTTCAGTAATCTTCAAGACAATTTTACTTGCATGTGTTATTCATATTAATTCATTAGTAATATTCTATAATAATATTTTATATATATATAATATTATCGTTCATTAATTTCCACACTCTCTCAGCCATTTTTTAGAATGTGAACACAAATTTATTTCAGTCAGCTGGCCAGGCAAGTACCTTCCAATTTTTTTGGCACAGACTAATGAACACATTCAGGGATGTGTTTGTTTCTGAAACACGTGAATTAGCATTCCATCAATTCCTGGGTCTTATTTTTTGCCTATGCCTTCAGTGCAGCTTGAACTTCTTCCTTTGTTACCACTGGTATTTGATCATATGCTACTTCCTGAAATGAATCAGTGTCAATTTATTCCCTTTTTATTACTTTGCATTCATACCACATCTTTTTGATGCTTCCAACATGATTCAGCATCTTGTCCATAAAATCCTTCAAATGATTGCAAAGTATTGCAAATCAAAGCGTGGCTATGAATGAGACCCCACTCCCTTACATTTTTCGTTCCCAGCACGTGGTTGTCGGATTCGAAGTATCAGACCATCTCAGCTCACTAATGCCTAGAATTCCAACCTTCATTTTTGACTACTTCCAGTCTTCCTAGATCCATATTTCATACATTTCGTATGTTAACTTTGAATGGATGTTTTTAGCAGTTTCCAATTTGTTGAAAGCCTGCAAATCTAAGGGTGCTAATCCTCCAGCATTGTGTCTAACCCTGTTCCTCTGTTAGTTAGAGTCTTCGAAGGCCTGCTGTTTCGGAAGTGAACGGCCTTTGTACTGCTGCTTAGTTCATTCCTTCTACAACTCTGCCGCAACTGGTCCACCATGGGTGGTCTTGCTCGTGTTTGAAATGCTGGCAGCATATCTCCCAGCATGACAGCAACACAGGAGTCGCCACGATATAGCATACTGACAGACACCTGCCATACACACAAGGACAAACTATTAAAGAAACAAACATACAGATATCATAAAGCAAAACTGCACAATATGGGAATTAGAATACTGCCAGCTCCGCGGGGTTGAAGTGGCCAGTCACATCGTGCTGTGTGCTTCTCTGAGGAATCACTGGGGATTTTGGTAGATACAAGCAGCTGGGCAACCCTCACAACAGTCTGATTTTAACACATCTGCCACCTCCAAAGATCCCATACTCAATGGTAGGAAATCTCTCTCCTCCTGTTCCAAACCCAGGCAACCACTAATCTCCATAGTGTTAGTGTTACCTGTTCTGGACATTGCACATAAACTAAAATCATAAAATTATGTATGAGTTTCTTCTTTACTTAGCATGGTGTTTTCAACATACACTGAGGCTATAGCAGAATGGACTTGATACCTGGCACCAAAGGGTATTAACAACCAGAAAGGAATTGCTAGGTCATGTGGTGACTCTCTTATGAGATGCTGCCAAACTTCTCCCAAATGGATACACTGTTTCATCGTCATATTATGAGAATTTGAGTTTCTGCCCAGGCTCCTTGATCGTTTTGTCCTTTTAAAAAATTTTTGGGTACTAAGTGATATGTATCTCTTTGTGGTTTTAATTTTCATTTTCCAAACATCTAATGATCTTGAGCATTCTCTCTCTGTGATTATTTGATATTTGCCTGTCTTATTTGGAGGAATGACTATTAAAGTCCTTTGTCCACTGTATTATTTATTCTTTGCTGACAAATCTCTTGTCAGGCATATAATTTTCATATATCTTCTCCCAGCCTGGGAGGTATGTTTTTACTCTCTTACTCATGTCCTTTGAGGAACAAATATTTCTAATTTTGATGCACTACAATTTACGTTCATCCATGATGATAGATGGAGAAAAGACTGAAACTATCAACAGCTTCATCTTACTTCGATCCACAATTAACACCCTTGGTAACAGCAGTCAGGAAATCAGGACACATATTGTGCTGGGAAAATCTGTGGTTAGGAACCTCTCCAAATTATTGAGAAGTAATGATGTCAGTTTGAGGACTAAGGTTCATTTGATTATGGCCATGGTCTTTCCAATCACTTGCTATGCATCTGAGAGCTGTACAGTGAATAAGGATGACAGGAGAAGAATTGATGCCTTTGAGCTGTGGTGCTGGAGAAGAGCACTGAACATCTTTTGGACGGCCAAGAGAACAAAGAATATGTCTTGGAGAGCGTGCAGGAAGAATGCTCTTTGGAAGCAAAGAAAATAAAGCTTTGCTTCACATGCTTTGGGGAACTTACTAGGAGGGCCTATTCCTTGGAGAGGTACATGATGTTCAGAAAGGCAGAAGATCAGTGAAGTAAAGGAAGACCCTTGACCGGGTGGATTGACAAGGTGAGTGCAATATAGAGCTCTAGTGTGTTAGGAAGTGTGAGGATGGCACAGGATAAGATAGAGTTCAGAGTTCATAGCCTCATTATGGGCCATACTCAACTCAATGGCACCTTAACAACAACAACAACAACAATTTACCTATTCTTTGTTTAGTGTTTTTTTTTATAATTTAAGAAATCATTGTTTAACTCATGTTTATAGAGATTTACTGTATAAATTTTTTAATTTTGTTTTATAAGTTTTGACATTGACAATTAGAAATTGAATGTATTTTGAGCTAATATTTGTATATGGTGTTAGGCGATATCCAAATTCATTCCTTTGCAAATGCATATGTAGTTTTCCAAATACCAGCTGTTGAAAACGTGGTTTATTTCCCACTGATTAGTTTTAGCATTCTGTTGAAAATCAACTGAACACATCTGAACATTTACATTTCAACTCTCGATTCTGTTCTTTTGATCTATAGGCCAGTCTTTATGATTGTGTGATACCATTCTGATTAACAATGTTTTTTAGTATACTTTTAATTCAAGAACATTATTTCTCTAGCTTTTATCTTTTTTCAATTCAAGATTATGTTTTTGCTACACTTGATACCTTGCATGTTCACATGAATTTTAGGATCGAATGTTAATTTCTGCAATAAAAGGTAGCTGCAATTTTCATAGGATGTCCACGGAATTTGTTGATCCATTTTGGTGGTCTAGCCATCTTCTCAGTGTTATGTCTTCAAATCAATAAACATGGATATCTTTTTATTATTTAGATTGGTAATTTCTTTCAGCAATATTTTATGGTTTTCACTGAGCAAGTTTTGTATTTTTTGTGAAATGTATTTATATTATTTCATTACTCTTGCTGCTATATCATATAAGATTATTTTCTTAACTTCATTTTTAGAATGTTCATTTTTTTTTAGAGAAAAGCTATTGATAGTTTGTGCATTGATGCTATATATTGCCACATTGTTGTGTGTGTATATAAATTTATATTTAATTTTGTACTGAAATGTCACCCTTTCTCCACTAGAGAGTCATTTAGATTATTCCTCCATTAGGGAGAGATTCTGAATAGACATTTTGTGAACACTTTTGAGCATGCTTCTTTTTGGTGATCATGGACACATTGTTGAATGCTGTTGAGTAAATAAATGTTGATTCATAGAGACCCCTGTGTCTATTGGAAATATCTCATAGGATTTTTTAATCTATAATCCTTATGAGACCAGATTGCTGGTCTTCCTCCCACAGAGATACTTAGTGGTTTCAAGGTACCAACCTTTCACTTAACAGTCAAGTGTTTAAACAGTAGATATATCACCAGTACTGAGAAGTAACGATATCATTCTAGAGACTAAGGTGCCCCTGATCCAGGCTATGATCTTTGCAATTACTTTCTATACATCAGAGAGCTGGACAATGACTAAGGATGACATAAGAGAAGGATTGATGCTTTTGAGTTGTGGTGCTGGAGAAGAGTCTTGAACATACCATGGACCACCAAGAAATAAGTCTGTCTTGGAGAGGATGAAACCAAGTTTCTCTGTGGAGGTTAGGAGTTTGAAGGTCCATCTGACATACTTTGGGCACGTGGCCAGGAGGGACAGATCGTTGGAGAGGGGCATCATGCTTGGAAGGGTGGAGGGACAGAGCAGGATTAGGATGAATTGATACAGTAACAGGGCAATGAAGGTAGGTGTGTTGGAATCAGTGAGACTGGCTCAGGACAGCATTTTTTATGTATAGCTGAGTCTGTTAATAATTGGAGAAGATAGACTATATGAAGAATGTAGCATTAAGATTGGGGGAAGACTCATAAACACCTACATTATGCAGATGACACAATCTTCCCTTCAGAAAGTGAAGAAGACTTGAAGCACTTACTGGGGAAGATCAAAGGCCTTCAATATATATTACATCTCAGCATCAAGAAAACGAAAATCATCACCACTGGACCAATAGGCAACATCATAATAGAGAAAAGATTAAAGTTGTCAATAATGTCATTTTACTTGGATCCAAAATCAATATCCTTGGTAGCGGCAGTCAGAAACCAAAAGATGTGTTATACTAGGAAAATTTGACTGTCAAGGACCTCTCCAAATTGATAAGAAGCAAGAATTTCAGTTTAAAAACTGAGGGGCACCTTATCCAGAATTTGGTATTTTCTTTTGCTTCATATGCCACCCAATGTTGGCAATGAGTAGGAAAACAGAAGAAAACTTAATGTCTTTAGTTTGCCGTGTTGGAAAGAAGTGTTGACTACCACATGGATTTCCAAAACAACCAACAAATCTGTTTTCAAGGAAGTGCAATCAGGGTACTTAGAGGTAAGAATGGGAAAAACCATCTCATATACTTTGGGTGTCTTGTCAGGAGGAAGCTTTTTCTTTTTGGAAAAAGTCATTATTCTGGGAAAGGTAGAGAGGGCCAGTTAAAGAGAAGAAGACTCTCAATGTGAATGATTCTCTCCCTTTTGGGCTACCTGGCAATATCTGTTGAAATGTCTTATTTCTACTCAAATTACTGAGCATATATATGATAATAATGAAAATGACTGCTCACAGCTTAGTATTAAGAAATTACTAAGGTCTTCAAAAAGCACAACTTTGAGTTCCTTCCGAATCCTTTAAGGACAACGAAGCACTTCCCTCATATCAACTTGTGCATGAATTATTGGCAGCAGAAGTCTTATGACCTTGAACTTATACACGTGTTTAAACACATGCATTATTACAACAGAAAAAGATAAAGCCTGCTGATTTTGGCATTAAGAAACATTAGGCAATAATTTGGTGAGACAAATTATTTTCAGAGGTGCACTTAAAATCTAATTAGGTAAAGCAATCTTCTAAAAGATATTTGTGTGCGTTTTCCTTTTTCTTAGCAATTATGGAGTCAATTAAAGAAGAGGTTGCAGGCACAGATGGGGCTAAGTCTGCAGAATCTTTTGTGAGTGTGGTTCGCACACTGAGGTCTCTGTGTTCTTTAAAAACATCAGCAGATGCTACGCTATTCTCAGAGACACCTTGACCCAAGCATTTGCTTCTCATCTCCTCCGAGTGTTTAATAGGATATTCTTAACACATGGAAAACCACACATTGCTAGTCAAATGAGAGAGTCTTGAATTCTTTTACCATGGAACTTATAGAGTCTGTTAAGAGAGTTGTTCCAAATTGCTGAACTCATAATTAAATTCTTGTTTTCCTTCTTGGAGGAAAAATTATGGAACATTTTAAGACAAAGCCTTGTGTAAACATTTTCATCCTAAAGATAGATGTTGTCATGTGCTCCTGAGTTGGAATCAACTCAAAGCTGACTTTGCAGCAGGTCTTCAGGGTGTGTAAAATACATGGGAGAATGCCAACTTTCTCTCAAGGAGCAACTGGTGGATTAGAACCAAGTACCTTTGGGTTGGCACTCTACCCTTTACCAATCAGAGACCAGAGCTGCAATGCTTACTATCTAGAACTCTAGATATATATTTTCAGCTATAGTGTCCCAATGTTAACTACCCGAAGTGAAAGTTAAGCTTGTAATGAAGAGAGAAATTTTCATTTTAGACATTTTTAAGCGTGTGATTAGGATTGCTACAATTGTTTGGAGTTGGATTTTGTTTTGGGGTTGATTTTTTTCTCTCAAATAATCAGTTAACTCAAATAATCAGTTAACTTATTTTTTTACCCTTCTGAGAACATTTTTTTAAAGGAAATTAGACTCACCAGAGATCCAGAAGGGTTTTCATTCACTGCTTGTTGACCCAAGTGACACAACAACTTAGAAAGAGGAGTCACTGTGAAATTGCATCATCGGGAATTCTATCTCCATTAAATTACTCTTTTGAAGAGAAGTTTTTAAATTTTTTTTTATTCTTTTGTGTGTGTGTACCATCAAATCGGATCTGACTGGTGGTACAGGAGGACATTGCCCCTCCTTCTCCAGCAAAGCATCTGGTGGATTCAAACCGCATGCCTCTGGGAATCGTAAATTACTCTTGCTTTTCCTAAATTGACAGACCATGTAACAGCGTCTTACACGTTAGCCAATGAGAAAATACAACGAGGTTGCTTCTTAGAGGTAATGATGATTAAACTTTGTCTTACATACTTTTGGGTACGTTGTCAGGAAGGGTCAGTCCTTGGAGAAGAACATCGTGTTTGGAAAGCTAGAGGGTCAGAGAAAGAGAGGAAGACCCCAACAAGATGGATTTGCAGAGATGATGAGTATGACACAGGAGAGTGGAGAGTCTGCTGTTCCCAATTGCAAGATTGCTATGAGTCATAATTGACTACACGACATCTGAAAATTAATAGCACATATTGAAATAGTGTTTTTACTGATAGCCAATAATTTTAATTTATCTTTTGCTTTTTATTGGTTTGCATACAATAATTCATATACATTGTGTTTCATTCAAGTACGTTGTGCTTTACACAATCCTTCATTTACATTGTGTTTCATGCAATATCCATATATATTGTATTATACAGGATTAATTATTATTGATCTATGCCTATTATTTTTTTAATAAAATTTTTATTTTATACTGGTTTACTTACAAAGTTCGTATACATTGTTTTTCACACAGGATCTTTCCCATTTCCTTTACCCACATCTCCCTCCCTCCATTAAATTGTGAGATTCTATTACTAATCCCTCCCCACCCTCCACCCACCCATCCTCACCACCTTTGTTCCTACTGGATCCTCATACACGTTCTATAATAATGGTTTTATACAGTATTTGTCCCTAGGTGACTAATTCAAAAAGTACAATGCTCTCCAGTCCCTCCTAAGTTATGATAGTCAATAATTTTACAATACCAACTGAATGTTTTTTGGAGGAGAAATGTGGCATCAGGATTGGAGGAAGATTCTTCAACAACCTGCATTATGCAGACAACACATCCCTCCTTGCTGAAACTGAGGAGGACCTGAAGCGCTTGCTGCAGAAGGTCAAGGACTGCAGTCTTCAATATGCATTGGGGCTCAATGTCAAGAAAACAAAGATTCTCACCACTGGGCCAATTGTCAGCATCATGATAGCTGGTGAAGAAATTGAGATTGTTAACAGTTTTAGTTTGCTTGGCTCCACAATCAACACTCTTGGCATCAGCAGTCAAAATCAACACTCTTGGCAACTAGCAGTGAAAAGACGTATTGCAATGGGAAAGTCTACTGTTAGAGATCTCTCCAAAGTACTGAAGAGCAACGATGTCAGTCTGAAGACTAAGGTGCACCTGATACAAGCTATGGTCTTTGCAATCACATGCTATGTGCCAGAGAACTGGATAATGTCTAGGGATGATACAAGAAGAATTGATGCCTTTGAACTGTGGTGTTGAACATTGAAGAGTATTGAACATACCATGGATTGCTAGGAGAACAAACAGGTTCGTCCTGTTGTTGTTGTTATGTGCCGTCAAGTCACTTGCGACTCTTAGTGACCCTATGTGCAACAGCCCTAAGCTCTGCTCTGTTCTGTGCCAATCGCACTGTCTCTGACACTCTCATCCCAATTACCCCAGTCACTGAATCAATCCACCTCATAGAGGGCCTTCCCTCCTGCACTGTCCCTCCACCCTCCCAAGCATGATGTCCTTCTCCAAGGACCAGTCTCTCCTTACAACATGTCCAAAGTATGTCAGACGAAGCCTCAGAATCCTTGCCTCCAAGGAGCAGCTTGGTTTAACCCTCTCTAGGATGAACCTGTTTGTTTTCTTAGCAGTCCATAGTACACTCAATACTCTTCTCCAGCAACCACAGCTTGAAGGCATCAATCAGGCTGGTCCTTAGACTCAAGGATTCTGAAGCTTTGTCTGACATATTGGTTAGGTACTAACATCTTATATCTGTGCTTTCTAAGTCGGGATCTTGGTAGGAACAGCAAATTCAAGAGAAGAGTTTAACGAAAGCACGTTTTTAGGGTTTGCTGTGGTTCAGTGCAGCTGAGGTAGGTCTGACCTATATGAGCAAAGCACCCACCGGTCTTACCTCATCCTCAAGGTTGTTGCTGTCCGTGGTCATTCTTGTGGCCCCAGAATTAGTTCCTCTAATTCTAGACCTTTCTCCTTTACATTGACCTTCTACTCCACCAATCATGATGCCCTTCTTAAGAGACTAGTGCATCTTGACAAGATGTGCAATATTCACAGTACATGAGACAGTGAAGTGAGAGATTGACCTTGAATATGAACTGCTGCTGGTGTGGTACAGAATCTCAATCTCTCTCAATCAATCTTTCTCTCAATCAATCACTCTCTCTCTCCTCCCCTCCCTCCCTCTCTCTGTCTCTTATTGTTGTTAAGTACCATCTAGTTGGAACAGACTTACAGAGGCAGAGGCAATTACTCGCTTGGGAGAAGATTACCTATCCTTCTCCCAAGGAGCAGCTGGTGGATTTGAACTGCGTGCCTTCAGGATTGCAGTACAGATTCTTACCACTAGGCCACTGGGACTCCCTAATCTTTTGGAAGTTCTTTTTAGCTTTTTAAAAATATTTTAAAGTTGTGTTTTCCCCCCATTCATATATATTTTATTTCACACATTCCTTCCTTCACATTGTATTACACATGATCATTCTTATACGTGTCTTATAAAATGAATCATCTATGCCCACTATTACTCTGTCTTTTCAGACTCCCGCTGGTATGGGAAGCCAAATTTCATACTAAATATTTGTAATAAACAGAATGCTACTTCCGGTTATGAGGGAGGCTGGTATCAGCTGGAATTAATCCTGAAGCACTAAGGCAATCCTTAAGCATTTACAGGATTCTTGTATTTGCTGACCCCTCCCTCCTGAGTCAAGTAGAAGGTTTTCAATAGAAAAAGCTTAGCTTCACCTGCATTGGATTCTCTTTGTGATTTACCCGCTGGCTGTTTTCAATAAAGACAGGGAAGCTGGAATCAGTGCTTCAGTTGTTCTAAAACTGTTGCCTCCTGCCTTACCTCTCTTGGTGTAAGTATTAATACTTATAAAAAGACTTCACCCTCGGTCTGCAACATTCTGGATCTTTCTGCAACATTCTGCAACACACTGGATCTTTCCTAATTCCTTCACCCCCTTTCTCCACCCACCAAACTCAGCAACATGGTGAGTGCCCTCCCCCACCTCCTGCTCTCCCCCCTTTCCTCTTTGGACATTTGTACACTCCTTATTAGCTAAGCTTCTGTGTTTACAATAATGATTTTATCCACTGTATTTGTCTTAAAGATGTCATTTGTTATATTGACCCATTTTTCAGTTCAGAGTTTTGCCTTTATTTCTATCTTTCTAAGTGTTTTAACAGCAAATAAACAAGTAATGATGATGAATGTTTGTCATTACTTTTTTGGCATTTATTGAAATAATCATGAAATCTTACTCCTCTCGTTTGTTGATACACAAGGTGCTTTTGAGAGGTTGTTCCAAGCAACTGACCAAAAGACCCCAAGTCTCTGGTGGTTCGAAACCACCTTTGTCTCTGAGGGAAAGATGACCATCTCTTCTCATTAGATTTACAGCCTTGGAAACATGAGAGTCACCAAGAATTGGAATTGATCCAATAAAGGTCAGTTTGAGGATTTTTAGTTCAAATTCCTTGATATTGTCTATTTCATTTATTTCCTGATGTTGAGACTTTCCTGCATTACTGGGACAGAGTATGGTTCATGGCGATATAACTTTTTTTTTTTCCATGTGACATCTCTATCATTATATATTAGATACAGGCACAGGGAGGTGAGCAGCGGGCACTGGGCTCGCCACATGCCCCCCACCTCCACTTCTCATCACCCACACACAGAAGCAGCAAGGCATTAAATGTGGCAGCTTTTTTGGGGCTCGGAGGCTCGGGTCTGGGCCCTGCTCCTCAGGGATACTAGCCCTTGAGACTTAAGAATGTTCTTTTGGGGAAAATGGGTGGGGTTTTAATGAGGTGAAGCCAAGGCTAGCCTAGAGTCCCTCCTCAGTGATATAACTTTTTGTACCATTATTGATTGCATTTTTCTGGTTTCATGGAAACAAAAAGATATTTCATTGTCTCAGCCCCAGCTAATTTTGAAGTAAGGTGATATTGGCCTCACACAATACTTTTAAAAGTATTTTTGACAATCTTTTTCAGTCTCTGGAGCAATATTAATAAATTATGAATAATCTATTCCTTATAAATATCATGAGAATGTCATGTAAAACCATCTGGATATCAGCTTTTTATGCATTGTAAATGCTTAATTATCATCTCAATTTCACTAATAGTTATTGTTCTAGTTTTCTATTGCTGCTTATGCCAACTTTGACATTTCGTATTTTCCAAAACTTTCTCTACTTTTTCTTGACTTCAAATTATTCACTTATAATTTATTCATGACATTTTATTATATTGATTTCATGTGTTTTAGTGCTTTTTTCCCTTCTGAATTATGTTTATTTGCACTTTTTTACATTTTATAAATTTCTTAAAATTTGACCTTTTTTTAAAACTCCAGCTTTTGGTGTCTTTAAATCTTCTCTAGTGCATGTTTCTGCGAGTTTCCTTTTCATAATGGCTTTACTTTTTTCTCTATTATTGCCTCCTTTCTTATTTCTTTTAATGTGTTCTATTCTTTAAAAATGTCTTTGTTAATCTTTTATTTTTGTTTTTATTTTTAGGAAACTATTTTAGTGCTTATTTCTTTTTTTTATTGATATTTTAATGAAAGTTTATAAAGAACTTGGGTTTCGAACCCTTCATTTTTGCACCTTTTCCTCCCTACCCTCCCTCCCCCACAGATAATTTTTTTCCTTTGGGAAAAAATTCTTTCATTGTTACACAGTCCCTCACTCCCCTGACCCCCGTCTCTTTTTAAATGTTGTTTTCTCTTATATATATTTAAAGACATATCTTTCTTAAGTATCATTTTAGCAGTGACCTAAATATTATGAAAAGTAATTCTTTAGATTCCCTTAAGATTTTTACTTTTGGTAGTGAGATTGTTTAGCAACGTTTCTTAATTTCTAGAAAGGTAGTCATAAAATTTAATATTTTAAGTATTTGTTTCTGAAATGTATATGAGTAATTGACATTTATACATGAATTTTCTGACAGCCTTGTTATTTTGAACAAACATTTTTCTCAAATCTAACAATTCGACTGTGGATTGTTTTGCCTTTTCCTATGGGTAATCCTATAATTGGAAGCAGGAGTGGCATCCACTTCCATAAATAGCTTGCCTCTGGAAACCCCATGAACCTGGAGAAAGTATGAAAGTCACACAAGTGCCGAGGACTTTCGTTCATAGGGTCACTATGAGTCGCCTAGGACTCAAACAACAACAATCTTATAAAGTGTAAATAGTGAGAATTTTTAATCTTTCAAATTTTTTAAAAACCTTCCTTTCTTTCCTCTTCTCTATCCTCCATCTTCGTTCTCTCAGCTGTTTTGTTCCAGATAGAACTCTAAGTGTCAAGTTACTGAAGTGATGATAAGAATAATTTATTTGTATCTTTTCAAATCATATGCTTTCAATGTTCTACCAATGCAGCTTGTTCAAGGAGCCATGTTTTTATGCTAAAGAAGATATTTTTTTCTCTAAACATTTATCATGAATGGGTAGTGTATTTTTTATATCATTGAGACTTCTTAAAATGTCTTATTTTTATGTATTAATAAGTTGCTACTATATTTTTTAGTGCTGAGGTTGTGTTTTAAAAAGTCTCGATGTTTTATTCTTTCATGTTTTATTCCTGAAATATACTTCTCTCAGAAGGGCGCTCTGGAGACTTGGTGGTAAGGAGTTATACTGTCAGCTGAAAGGCATGTGGTCCGAATCCACCAGCTGCTTTAAAGAAGAAATACGGGCAACATCCCTCTGTGTGATGTACAGTTGCTGAAAACTTGCTGGAGTGTCAGCTATGAGTCAATTCCAACTTGAGCGTAGTAAGAACCATCTCTCTCTGTCATGCTGAAATTTAGACCCAATTTGCAAATATTTGTGCTATTTTTGTATCTATATTTGTAAGTGAAGAGGAACATTGTGCTTGGGAAGGTGGAGGGACAGCCCAGGAGAGGAAGACCCTGATGAGATGGATTGATTCAGTGACTGGGGTAATAGAGGTGGGTGTGTCAGAGACAGTGAGGTTGGCACGGGACAGAGCAGAGTTTAGGGCTGTTGTACATAGGGTTGCTATGAGTCACAGGTGACTTGACAGCACATAACAACAACAACATTTCTAAGTGAGATTTGTCTGCCATTTGCTTTTCTTCAATTCTCCTCTTACTGTTTTTATGTTGCATTGTTTACTTTCTCCCACCCACCCATAAGTGAATATGAGTGGAGCCTATTTTTCTATTCTGTTCTCTAAACTGTATATGATGAGAATGATCTTACAGAATTATGGGAATATTGTCCCTGAATGCTTGGTTGGATGCGTTAGTAATAAAATAGATAGATAGACAGACAGACAGTCTATACGGGAGAAGGATGGACAATCTCCTCCCATGTGATTAACTGCCTTTGAAAACCTGCTAGAGTGTCAGCTATGGATCGGTTCTGACTCTATGGTACACAACAATGACAATAACAACATGGGCTATTGGTTTTCTGATTGGTTGAATGCATTAGTTTAAAAAAGAACTATTGACTATTGGTTTTCTGATTTGTGGTTGGAACTGTGCAGGAAGTGAATGGCTCAGGGGATGGGGGGAGAGTGCACATGGCCTAAAGACCCCTTCACCTCCCCCTGCCTCACCTTCCCCTCCCTCTGCCTCACCTTCCCCTCCCTCACCATCACCCTGTTCTGTGTCTGACTTTCTCAGTCTTGGTTTTCAATTTCCCACCTTAGACCGCATCACAGCAGTTGCTTAGTTTTCAATCTCAATTCTTTGGTAGCATAAGAATTTGGTTGTTGCTGCGGCACTAGCTGGGCTGTTGGTGATTTTGAGAGGCCTAGAGGTCTGTTCGGGAGAAGTCCTGGCCTTGATAACCCTGTGGAAGTGTTCTCCTTTGCACACAGGAGGTGGCCAGGACTATGATTTGACTTGGTGACAGCTAGCAACAACAACGGCCTCCATTCTTAAACACATACCATTCGGTGGCAGGAGACAACTCATATGTGTATTTGTTACATTATTTGAAGACATTGTCACTTTTATCATGTCTGAATACTCACTTAATTGTGTCTTTGTGGTAAGAAGCTGTGCTGCCAACCTATTAGCTTGTGGTTCAAATCCCCCAGCTGCTCTGCAGGAGAAGGATGGGCAACCTCCTCTTGTGTGATTTACTGTCTCTGGAAACCTGCTGGAGGGTCAGCTATGGGTTGGTTCTGACTCCATGGTGCACAACAACCATTTACTTCTAATCTTTGTGGTTAAATGGATTGATGATGAATTTACCTCTGAGGACCAACTTGACTTTGTCTCCTAAGCTTTCACCCTCCATGGGAATACAATGATATTTCCATTGTAATTCAGTATATTTTAAAATTTTCATTGTGATTTTCCTCCTGAGTTATATCAAGTTTTCAAGCAGAAAA
>NW_006399777.1:10884311-10900604 GCF_000299155.1 Elephantulus edwardii
CTCTCTGATGCATTTACATAGGGTTTTCAGAGGCCTGCTATTTCAGAAGTGGATGGCCAATCCTTCTTTCAATATTAGTATAAAAACCTTAGAAAGACATCCCTTCAAAAGCTCAGAACGTAAGAATTTTGTAGGAGAACGTTTCTTATTTCATCTATTCCTGTGCAGGAGAGAAGAAAAGCAATGGGGCGTCGTAATGCCTTCTTTCTATTCTTCCAAGCATAAAAAGATGTTCTGGCTCAGGGGGCAAAACATTAGAGGGTCACAATCTCATTCTTCTCTATCCAGTTCCATCAGCCTGTTAGAGACTTCCCTTAGCTCTCAGCCTGGTTCCGTTGTAATTCTTCCCCTTCTTGCTATAAGCGTTCCTCCGTCTCTGGGACATCAAGCTTTCCTAGGTCTCTGCAACTTCAAAGATATTTTAGTTGGAAAGAAGAGAGGTTAACTCAATACCCTTTTAAGTGGAAACACCCAATTTTACCAGTTTTCCCATAAAATGAATTTATGTCTTTTGGCTGCTAAGGGGGGGAGGGGAAACCCACTAACTACCGGGTGTCGACATTGGAATTTTTATGGGTATTTAAATAAGATCCATATTTTTAGTCGTGGCTGTCCCCCCACCCCCTTTTTCATGGGCCTGCCGTCCATACCAGATTCACTCCTGATATGAAAACGGCTCTAGAGGTCTGTCAGGATTTTGCTGGTTTGTTTTTCATATTTCCCTGACGAGTGTAAAGAATGGCTCCTCTAAGTATTTTCCCGAGGTTCAAACAATTCTGCTTAGGTTGAACAACAGCTCCATGTCCAATAACAAGCCAAATACTCAATGAGGATTGCCTGACATCAGATTAATATTTTCCTCATTTCCAGTGTTGATTACAGCACAACTCACATGGATATCCCCTCTCTTATATATTATTACGACTGAGGGAGGATTTTAAGTGAAATTATAAAATTAAACCCTTAGGGATCAAAGCTTGTTTGTATGAGCTAGTACAGCCAGTCCGTGTCATGTTTGTTGCTATTAATTTACCCTGAATCAAGTCGATTCCAAGTCAGAGAAGCCCAAGAGGGCAGAATGGTCTCCAAGGATTGTCAGAGTGTGACTTGCTGGGAGCAGATTGCTAAAAGTGTCATTTGATGTGTGGTCTAAAATGACCACCCTTTTGATTAGAAATGCGGTCCTTGCATGTGAGGGTGATCTGGCTGTGACATCTCTCACCCCATTGATCGCCAGGGTTGATTCGGCTGATCACCGATCCATGCGCGTCCCTCCCGAAGCTGCGCGCTCGGTTGAAGAGGACGACCATCCCCGATAGAAGGAAGGCCGTCCTTCGGTCAAGGGTATACGAGTAGCTGCGCTCCCCTGCTAGAACCTCCAAACAAGCTCTCAAGAAATGCGGCCCTTAATCCCCTCCAGGAACTCTTGACTCATTCAGATGAATTATAATGTTGTTGTGTGTACCATCGAGTCAGAACTGACCCATAGCCAACCCTACAGCAGGTTTTCAGAGGCGGTTAATCACACGGGAGGAGATTGCTCATCTTTCTTCCACAGAGCAGCTGGTGGACTTGAACAGTGTTCCTTCGGGATTGCAGCAAGCTTCTCACCACTAAGCCACCAGAGCTGCCTATATAGGTATATATATATTCATTTAGACGATTTTCAACTGTTCAGACTAGATTGTTTCTGATGACTTTGGCTCCTTTTCCCAAGGTGGAATAAATTATCACTGATTTTTACTTATAATCCTGTTAGGAGAGGAACAGCTGAAGTTGCACTTACTCATCCTTTGCAAAGTCAAAGGCCCATTTTCATCTTCGGTAGGGAACTATGTGGAAACACAATCTTAAATGATCATCTTTAAATTGTTTCTACTTGATATTCACGTGTTATTCAAATTCACAATTTATCCTATTAGGCAGGGAAGGAAGGAACAATTGTGGTCTATGTCAATTAAAAAGTTACTCAAATTAAGCCATTTAAATTTGCATTATGTTAAGTAGATTATCATACATCACATGCTAACTTCAACTAGACAAAATGATGGAGAACTAGACAGACTTACTTTTGAGTTTTGTCTCTGACAACACCCAATTTCATGACTAAGGCAGAAACCTCTGCTTGTTTGTCCCACAAAGTATTTCAATAATAGCTTACTGTTCCATACTGCCTTTGTAGACACTTTCATTGCAAATATTTCCTCTCTCTACAATGACTAGGGGTGATAGAAGGAGAATTGATGTCTTTGAGCTGTGGTGCTGGAGAAAAGTGTTGAATGGACTGCTAAGAAAACAAATAGGTTTGTCCTGGAGAGGGTGAAGCCAGGCTGCTCCCTGGAGGCAAGGATTCTGGGGCTTCGTCTGACATACTTTGAACATGTTGCAAAGAGGGACCAGTCCTTGGAGAGGGACATCATGTTTGGGAGGGTGGAGGGACAGCACAGGAGAGGAAGACCCTCGATGAGCTGAATTGATTCAGTGACTGGGGTAATTGGGATGGGTGTGTCAGAGACAGTGAGATTGACATAGGATAGGGTAGGGTTTAGGCTGTTGTAGGGTCGCTATGAGTCGCAGGCGACTCGATGACACATAACAACAACAAAAACAACTTTTCAGTTACAAGATATTTTCAGTTATTTAGACAATCTTAGTTCAAAGAAGGTAGCAAATGATGCTCAATTATTCCAATATATATGAGTCAATACAAAATAGCTTTTGAGGTACAAACGGTTTTCACATTTTTAAATGGTTGAAAAAATTTTTTGGCAAATAAAATGATATGAAATTCAGATGTCAGTATCCATAAATAAACTTACAGTGGAATAGAAACACACCTATTCACTTACATATTCCTTGTGGCTTCTTCCTAGAGAGAAAAACTTGAAAAGATGCCAACTGAGACCATATGGCATGGCAAGTAAAAAATAGAAACTATCTGCAACTTTTAGAAAAAGTTTGCTAACTTTGATTTAATGCAGGGATGACCAAAAGTCCGTCAGAAGGTCATATACATCAGAATTACATGAGGAAAAAATCCCACACAAAACATATTAGGTGTAGATTCTTCATCTTGGAAAGATCCCTGTTAGTGGGTACAGAGCACTGATGTCTGTTGAAATATCTCAATCGGCATTTCATCAATTCCTGCAATCTTATTTTTGCCAGTGTGTTGATTGCAGCTTGAACAACATCTATCAGTCCCATTGATTTTTTTTTTTAACGTATTCTATGTCCTGAAATGATTGAACATCAACCAATTCTTCTCTATATTCTTTCTATTTCCTTTTCTTTCTGCATTTCTATTTTGCCCATCAAATTCTTTAGCATTGCAACCTCAGGCTTGAATTTGTTTATTAATTATTTAGCTGGAGAAATAGCAAGCATAATCTTCCTTTTTTTGTTTTCTCTCTCTCCAAGTCTTTGCACATTTCATCAGAATGTTTTGCTTTATTTTCTTGAGCTGTCCTTTGAAATCTTCCATTCATTTTTATTATATCATAATTCCTTCCATTCTTTTTTGTTTCACTATATTTTAAATCCTATTTCATAATCTACAAATGCAATGAGAGAGAGGCTTAGTCATCTGTGCCAAGACATTTGCAAAGCTGTTACTTGGCCAACTAACTGAAGGAGATCCATATTTGTGCTTATTCCAAAGAAAGAAGATCCAGCAAAATACAAAAATTTCTGAACAATAATACAGCATTTATATGACAAATGTAAAATATTTGTTGTTGTTGTTAAGTACCATTGAGTCGTAGGCAACTCATAGTGACCCTATGAACGAAAGACCTGGACAATTGTATAACTTTCATTGTTTCTCCAGGTACATAGGGTTTCCAGAGGCAAGCTATTATGGAAGTGGATGCCACTCCTGCTTCCTAGCTTGTTTTAATCGGGGAGCTCCACTAAACACTGTTCACCATGGGTAACCATTCTCACAGTTGACACTTCAGTGACATTGTGTTCAGATTCACGAGTTATCTCTGTACAGCAAGTGGACAGACCAGGGCTATACAACCTAGAAGAATGAACAGCTGGGCAAGTACGTTGCAGAGACATGCTAAATATTCAAACTGGATTCTGAAGAGGAAACAGAATGAGGAATATCATTGCTGATGTCAGATGGATCTTGGCCCAAAGAAAAGAATTTCAGAATGATGTTTATTTGTATTTTATTGACTATGCAAAGATATTAGACTGCGTTTATCAGCAAATTTGGCCAAGATGACAAATAATGTTAATCTCGGAATGCTCAGTTGTGCTCCTGCAGAGCCTGTGCAATGAACAAGAAGCAGTCATCTGACCAGAACAAGGACTTTACTGCATAGTTTAAAATCAAGAAAGGTGTGTGTTAGGATTACACCCTTCCATCACACCTACACGATATGTGTGCTAAGAAAGTTGTTGTTGTTGTTGTTGTTATGTGCCATCGAAAGTTACTCACCACAAGATAAAGGTAAATAATCCAATAGAAAAATAAGCACAGGATAGAACAGACGCTTCACCAAAGAAGACATTCAGGTGGCCAACAAGCACATGAAGAAATGTTCAAAACCCCTAGCTCTAAGAGAGATGCAAATCAAAACTACTATAAAATATCCTCTCACTCCAGTAAGAATAGCAAAATTTAACAGAAAAGCAAGCAACAAATGCTGGCGAGGTTGTGGAGAAACTGGAACCCTTATTCACTGTTGGTGGCAGTGTAAAATGGTGCAACCACTGTGGAAGGCCGTAAGGCACTTTCTCAAAAAGAGGCAAAGATACCATTTGACCCAGCAATTCCACTACTGGGAATATACTGACATCCAAGCAGATAGATACACACCCATGTTTATTGAGGCTTTGTTCACAATAGCAAGGAGTTGGAAACAACCTAAGTGCCCATCAACAAATGAATGGATAGAGAAGATGTGGTATATTCACACAATGGAATACTATGCTGCATTGAAAAACAAGGAACTCATGCAGTATTATTCAAAATGGGTGACCCTGGAGGACATTATGCTGAGTGAAGTATCTCAGTCACAAAAGGATAAATATTGCGTGGTGCCACTGTTGTAAAACAGAACTGACATCGGGGTTGGGGGGAGACTGAGAAAGATGGGTTCAATAATGTATACTGCATTGAAACAGACGAGGGAGAAAACTGTTTAAAAGGGATATGTGATTAGGTATTTTTGTCATGACAGGAGTCTAGAGTGAAGGCTGTATAGTGGAGTGGACCTGTGGGAGGGTTTGTAAAACAATGAAACAATTTTTCTTTTACTTTTCCAAGAGGGGAGTGTACTGGGGGGGGAGGGTTGGGAAGGGAGAAAAGTGTAACAATGAATAAATGGAAATCCAAAGTCTCTGTAAATTTTCATTGAAATTAATCATACATTTAAATTTTAAAAAAAGTTGTTGTTGGGTACCATTGAATCGAGTATTACAGGGACACTGTCCTATCCTGTGACGTGCTTTTCATCATTGACACACTTGAGCCCATCGCTGCAGTCACTGTGCCAATCCATCTCGTTGAGGGGCTTCCTTTCTTTCACCAACCTTCCATTTTCCAACCAGGACATCCCTTTCCAAGGAATAACCTCTCCTAATTTCCTGCTCAGAGTATATGAGCTGCAGCTTTGTCATCCTTTCCTCTAAGAAGCACTCTGGCTGAACCTCCTTCAAGCCCTGCTTGTTCTTTTGCCAGTCCATGGGATATTCAGTACTCTCCCAACACCACAGCTCAGAGGAGTCTTCATCTGTTGTCCTGACTCATTGTCCAGATCTCAGATGCACAGCAGGTGACTGAAAGGATCATGGCCTCAATCAAACTCACCTTCCTCTTTAAACTGACATCATCCTTCTATAGTACTTTGGAGAGGTCCTTTAGCAGCTGACTTTTCCAATGCAAGACATTTTATTTCTTGACTGCTGCTACCAAGGGTATAGATTGTGAAGATGGAATCATTGCCAAGTTCAGTCTTTTCTTGATCTATCCTGATGTTGCCTATTGTCTAGCAGTAAGGATTTTTGTCTCCTTGAGGTTGAGCTATTACCTATATTGAAGTTTGTAGTCTTTGATCTTCTGCAGCAAGTGTTACAGCCCAGGGGACTTTAATGGCACTGACGTTAAGGACGTCCAACTTGAAGAGAAAGAAGATAAGGAGGCAAGAGTGGATGTGAAGGTAGAGGTAATTTATCAGTGAAAGTAAA
This sequence comes from Elephantulus edwardii, assembly GCF_000299155.1. Lineage (NCBI taxonomy): Eukaryota > Metazoa > Chordata > Mammalia > Macroscelidea > Macroscelididae > Elephantulus > Elephantulus edwardii. The sequence goes on from NW_006399777.1 coordinate 10,890,513, forward strand.
AAGAGTACATTTCACAGAGAGGAATGGGTCTCCAAGAGAAGTGGAGAGGATGCTGGCTACTGGATTTAATGGATTTAAGTACCTAGACGTCTTCCTTCTGGGGCACACTGTATGCAAAGCAGTGTGTGGTGTTTGGACCAATGGAGTGATGTTGCTTGGAGGTTCCACTGCTCATGAGGCCAAAGAGCCCCCTGTGCTTCTTTACTGTGCATGTCAGCTTTCTAAGGCTTTGGCATCTTACTTGTAAGGTAGACTGTGTGTCTCTGATTCAACTCAAGACTACTTTCTTGCTTCAGCAATTTAGATCCTCCCAGAAGAGCTGTGGGTGAGCATTAACATTACTGGTAAGTATATTCATTTTCTCCTGGACACAGAGCCTACTATTTGGTCCTAAAAGCCTTCTGAGGTCCCAACTCTTCTCACTATTTCTTAGTTGTTGGAATTGACGGAAAACCTATACGCAGTTCCTTACTTCACCTCTGCCTTACATGCTGACTTCCATGTTGTAAAACAACTCAAGTGGTAGATGGAATTTGGTCCAGGACTTAAGAACAATAAATGACATAGTTGAGCCTCTACATCTTGTGGTTCCTAGCCTTTATACTATAATAGATAAAGTGATAGTCAATAAATCTTTTATTTTAAGAACTACCTTCCCTCTGTAACCTGATTTGTGCCACTGTTAGAACTTGGAATATTATTGCTTTTAATGTTTGACGCATGTACTTTTAACTTGTTAGTTAAATTTGTGTCTTCTGGGCTGCAACACTCCCATTATACATCTTCAAGGATATGAACATGTAAGGCTAAGCACAATTGATAACAGTGCATCTAAATTCCAAAATCAATCTCCACAATAGTCTACATGTTTCCTACTGCCAAAGGGGCCCTTTAGAGTAGTGAGAGAAGACCGTCACCCTGAAACCCACAGCATCCCTTTTCAGCAGGAAGTAGCTAAGAGAATACACCATCCCCTTTTCCTTATGAATCAGGGTGAAGTCTCTCTCAGAGAGGAGTGATAGGGAATGGCAAGGGACACACTGACAAAGGAGATTAATCAGAACTGGCTTTGATAAGCACTGTGGCAATGGGACAATTAAAATAGACTTTCAAGGGGGGGAGAAAAAGAGGAATGAACTAAGGGGGGTGGGTAGAGAAAATAGTGCAACAATAAATGAATGGAAATCTAAAATCTCTGTAAATGTTCATTAAAATTAATAAAATGTAATTAGAATTAAAAAAAAGACTACTTTCTGCTTCCGTGTTTACTTTTTATCTTAATGGGCTCAGGTTGTGCTCAAATAGCTTGACAAGGTCCAGCTGAAGCTTTTCAATTTTACCTTGAACTCTCCTTCCCTGTTCTTTTGCCCCAAATGATTTAGCTGTGATCTAACACCCAGGGAGCTCTCCTGACTTAGTGGTAAGAAGCTGTGCTTCCAACCCAAAGTCAGGGACTTTACATCCACCAGCTGCTCAGTGATAGAAAGATCGGCAGTCTCCTCTCATGCAATTGACAGCCTCTGAAAATCAACTTGGAGGGTCAGCAGAGAGCTGGTTCCAACCTATCGGCACATAACGACAATTCCTAGCACAAGATTTAAGTACTGACTCATGGGCACCAGAAACTCTGGACTTAAACTCCTTCCTCTCTCTGCTCTGCATTTGTCTGTACTACTCATATCTTAAAGACTATTCCCATCAACAGAAATAGATTATTCCCCCCCCACCCCCACCCCCAGGTCTGGACTTCATGAGTATAACAAAATGCATTAAGCTGCTGGCCAAAAGGTTAGAGGTTCAAGGTCGTTTAGAGATCTACTTGAAAGAAGGGCTTAGAGATGCAGTTCTGAAAACTCAGGCGTTGAGAACTTTATGGAGCACAACTCTGGGCTGACACATACGATGTCACCATGGATTGGAGTTAATTGATGGCAATTGCTTTCTGATTTCCAGAAAAATGTTCCTCTTAACCTTTAGCTTGGTGCGAGCGTTTCTTTCTCTTGCTTTTCAGTTATTATCCATGGATTCATTAGAACCGCTGATGTCTTTATGCTGATGCTTAAGATTTAATCCCCCCCCCCTTTCCCATTTCCTCACCTGGTTTTTCTTGTAATTTGGGATTTAGAAAGCTATCTCTCAGGAAATGCTGGGGAGAAATTTCCACACAAAACCAGTGCTCCTTATACACAACTTGCATGAGTAAATGGTTTCAAGTTCCAAATAACGGATTGGCTGTTGTGAAAATTCTCAATGAAGCCCTTCGCTGCTAAGGGCGCTTTGTAACATATTATCTGTGACTTCTCTTCCTTTCTGTAGATCAGCGATGGAACAGTTCTGTTGTGATCATTGTCCCTAAAGCAAACTGCTCAAAGGCATTGGATTTCTCTTCCCAAAAGAATTTGATACAAAAGTAGCAAGGTAAGGGGACCTGTCATGCTTTGTGAATTTTAAGTCGAACTTTATGCAGGTGCTATGCTTCCCTCTGACTTTAACATTGGTATCAGCAAGTAAGGGAGAAAAGATTAATTACCCCCCCCCATTGTCTTGAATGTGGTGGAGAAATGTGTATCAATAGTAGTTTGGTCTCTCATTTTTGCCTCAAGGAAGCTATCAAAGGGGTCACAGCGTCTCTTCCCTCAAGAGCATTCATGTCTCTGTATGAGGTTTGGCTCTGGACAACAGGCAGGTTCTTCTTGGCTGCATCTCCAGAAGTGTTGGGATATCTTAAAGAAGCAAAGACTAACCACTAACAAATGCTTGAAGTCAATAAAAGCAACATTTGCACTTGTGCCTGTGTTTATGAGAACTACCAAAAAACGAGACTAAATAGTAGGCTATTGACATTATGACTGCAGGCTTTTTATAGCTTACTGATGTGTCCATAAAACACGTGCATTGAGAGGCACTCACTGGATGGTGTCAAAGTGGCAAAGGAATTTATGTCAAGTGTCAGATGTGGGTCAACTTGAATTTAAGTCAGAGTCTTGCCTTTGTTCTGCTTTATAATATAATTGCATTAATGAATCAAAGCAAAACTCAGTCACTCTTATTATCACACCTAGTGAAATTTATAAGCAAGTCAACATAGAAAAACTTAACACAGCAAAGCTTCACTTCGACACAACTTTATTGATGACAGTCTTTAACTACTTGGAGTTTTAAAGTAAGAACACACCATCAGAAACTAGACCACCATGAGCACCCATTCAGACTCTAACATTCTATATAGTGCCTGTAATTGCATCTAAAATAGTATACTGTGACGAATATGTTCAAAATGATAACTCTGAAACTCTGAAATGACTCAGATAGTGAAAACCAATGTCTGCTTGTGAGACTTCTTATTAAAGGAAGAAAAATGAAAAAGAAATTGAAATAGTGTGGAAAGAAAATGAACTAGAACACTTAAAAGAAACCGACATCTTCAAATCTCTATATTCTGATTAACGGAGGCAGTTTTACTCACTGTTAGGTACCGGGAAGGGTCTTTAGTGATGCCAAAAGGTTGAACACTTGACTATGAGTGGAGAGATAAGAAGTTAGAACCCATCCAGAGGCACCTTGGAAGTTAGGCCTAAGGATCTATTTGTAAAAAAAAAATCTAAAAGCCTTGGAAATTCCATTAAGAAAATTATTCTGCACACATAGGGTCTCTAGGAGCTGGAATTAACTCCATGGCAGTTACCAGCAATGAGTACCCAGGGAGAGCTTGGGGGAATCATATCACAGCAGCAGTGGAATCTTCTGGGTGTGCACTGGCCTGTGGGGATACCAGGAGCTGATTTATGGCATGGTATACCCTCTCTCTAAAACCCAGCCCTCAGTCCACATGGCCCTCTACCAAGCCCCTCAGGGTCCTGGGGAATTTCCATTCAGACAAAGTGGTTAATGGTAAAAAGGAGTGTTTTGGGAAATGGCCACTTGGGGGATCAGGTATCTGCTTTCTTCCCCTCTGACGAGTCCTCTGGGGTAGTCTCAGGGTTATTCGAGCCGTCTCCTTGGATTTATCTCCCATTCTATCTGTCTCAGCCTCAAAGCTTGGCAGGTAGTTTAGTAACTCAGATGTCAGGATGCAGCAGCCAGGGACTAACCAATTCTAGCATCTAATTCAAAAGTCCAGGCAGTCACCCTCAGCCTCCCACGGAGTGCATCACATACAGCAATGGGGCAGCTCAGGCAGACTCAGAGGAGCCTTGGAAAAAAGGCTGGACGGTGGAGTCGAACCCACAACAAACTCAGCTTGAAACCCAGGCACACTCGAGAAGGAGCCTTGGAGAAAGGCTGTAAGCTGGAGTCATCCCCCTTAACAAACCCAGACTAAAACCAGAAACCCAGACACACTCAGAGGTGCTTTCCAACTCCCCAAGTCCTTCAACCGAAAGGCAAGACTTAAAGATCCTTCTGTCATCTTTACTCATTGACCAGATTTCAGATACATAGGAAGCAATTAGCACTTAGGGATTTCTTTTTCACTATTGTTGTAGTTGTTATGCGCCATCGAGTTGCTTGAGACTCGTAGCAACCCTACATACAAGAGCCCTAAATCCTGCTCTATCCTGTGCCAACGTCACTGTCTCTGACACACCTACTCCCATTACCCCAATCACTGAATTGATCCATCTCACAAAGGGTCTTCCTCTCTTACGCTGTCCCTCCACCCTCCCAAGCATGATCTCCCTCTCCAGGAACTGGTCCCTCCTTGCAACATGATCAAAGTATGTCAGACGAAGTTTCAGAATCCTTGCCTCCAAGGAGAAGCCTGGTTTCACTCTCTCCAGGACGAACTTGTTTGTTCTCCTAGCAGCCAATGGTATATTCAGTACTCTTCTCCAGCACCACAGCTCAAAGGCATCAACTCTCCTTCTATCATCTCTAGTTATTGTCCAGATCTCTGATGCATAACAAGTAATTGCAAAGACCATAGCCCGTACGAGGCACACGTTAGTCTCCAGACTGACATCGTTGCTCCTCAGTACCTTGGAGAGGACTCTGACAACAGATTTTCCCAATGCAATTCGTCTTTTAATATTTTTTTAAAAAAGAAAGTGAACTAGGGCTGGGAGAAAGGAGGAGGAGGAAGGAAAATGTACAATAAAGAGTAGATAAAAGTGCAATTGTTCTGTAAACTTTCATTAAAATCACAATTAAAAAATTTATATTAAAGACATAAACCCAAATTCAAAAGTTCTATTACATTTCCCCCGGAAACTTCCACCTCTAGTAACTCAGGGAGTTGGGAGTGTCACTCAGAACATCGACATCAGGTGACAAGGGAGGACACACCATCTCCCTCTCTGTACTGCCTCCGCTGTTTCCCTACCTGCGTCCCCCTTCCCACCTCCAGCTCCCTGCACATTGTAACACATCTCCCACCCTCCCACCAATAAGCCACAGCTCCTTCTAGAAATGAGAACCACATCTAAGTTCTGTTTTAAAAATTGAAGTCACATTGATGAAATAGCAGATGGAAAAGTATGTATCAGCTTCCTGCATAAAACCTTTCTCATTTCAGCAGCACCAGAATTTCTGAGGAACATCCGGATACCCAGACATTTCCTTTGATTGTTGAAGCTGAGATAAAAGTAAGTAGAGCGAGTCTCTGACTGAACACCCACCACCAGTCTTCCTCCACCTCAAGATAACAAACTGTTTAAAATACTTTGAAAGTATCATTGCATTAGTTCTTATAGTATCTCTGCTGCTACTGCTTTCTATCTATTCCTACAGTACAAGCGTTTTCCTTTCCCTTCTGGAACTGTTGATGCTCAAGGCTTAAGCCAAGTGCGGTGGTTCTGAACAAATGTGACAGCATTCGCATCTTTTATTAGGAGAATCTTTAAAGCAAAGAATCCAGTAAAGGAATGCATTTTGTATGTTCTGAGCAGGTGGTGTTTGAGTTAAATAAGTAAGAGCTATCTACAACTCGCTACAAATCCAGTTTTGTTTTATATGTTGATTGTTGTTGTTGTTGTTAAGATGACTCATAGCGACCCTATGAACAAAAGACCTGAACACTTGTATAACTTTCATCATTTCTTCATGTTCACAGAGTTTCCAGAGGCAAGCTGTTTTGGAAGTGAATGCCACTCCTGCTTCCAAGCTTGTTTTAATAGGAGAGCTCCACCAAACACTGTCCACCATGGGCAACCATTCTTGCATTTGACACATCAGTATCACAGTGTTTAGCATCACAGTAATCACAAGTTATCTCTGTACAGCAAATGGACAGATCAGTACTATACCACTTAGAAGAATGTTTGACCAAAAACAAGTAAAAGCAGGCCTCAGGGGCGTGGATTAAAATCACTCACCTTAGGCTTGGTAGTGTAATTTTCTATCCTAGGCCAACAGAGCTCTCTTGTTGTTGATGTTATTAGTGCATGCTTCTCACCTCTAGGCCACCAGAGCTCCCTAAAATAGATATGTTGTTGTTGTTAAGTGACATCAAGTCATAGAGGACTCATAATAACGACCTTACAAATGAAAGACCTGAACACTTGTATAGCTTTGGTTTCTCCATGTTCATAGAGTTTCTAGAGGCAAGTTAATTTACAAGTGGATGCCACTCCTGCTTCCAAGCTTGTTTTAATCGGGGAGCTCCACCAAACACTGTCCACCATGGGTTATCTTAAAAAAATGAATTGTTTGTTTGTTAATTGGAGACTCTGGTTTGTTTGAAGATACATTTACATACTCTCAACCCCTCAGGTGAGCCACCAACACGTGTAGTTCTGGAGAGTCCAGTGCCTGCCAGGTTTCACACAGAGCAGCGAATATACAGGTTCATCAGGCTCCCCAGTCCCTCTGTGCACTTTTGGGAGAGGCTCAGAAATTCTCCGTACAGAAAAGGTTTAGCACCACAGGGTCAGATGTGCAAATATGCTGAGGGAGTTCAGATTATGAAGTGAGGACCTGAGTTTGCCTCTTGTTTCCCAGCACTGAAATGTTGGCTTTGACCTCATCATTAGGCTGTCGTTAACTAAGCTAATAAAACCTTTACACCAGTGCTTATTCCTAAGAATGACAGAGAGTCGTGCTAATCCTGTGTGCTGGAAAATCCTGTGTGCTGGAAAATGAAAAATAAGACAAAACCAACAAAGAAAATGATAGTTTCCAAAAGAGACAATGCATGCGAGTTTTCTAATGGGATAAATGTGACATGGGTGATTTTAGTGATGCTGTGAAGTCAGGAGCAGGACTTGTCTTCACTCTTCTAGTGAACTATTCCTCAAATAGCAATCCTTCACCAAAGGAAATTCTAGCTCCTGCTTGACGCAGATGATGGAGAAAAATCAAAACATTTAGTCGCATTTGTATTGAGAGAGAAAGGCTTTTCTTCTCATGGCTTTTTCTAAAATCAGTGATGATGGCATTTTTGGTGTTGACGACATTCTCCACTATCATCTCCTGTGGTCTTATGTAAACACTCTTGAGTTTTCCATCTGTCAAGATGCTATTAAGTAGATTCAGTCTCTTTAGACATGATCATTGTTTCCTGGCCCTCGGTTTGGAAGGATTGCCAGAGAAAATGACAGGAGTTTGGAATCAGATCACCTTTGGAGTTGTCAGAACAGGACTCAGCTAAGAAAGGGGTCGATTTGTTATGGGACTTCCCAGTGAGTGTGTTTGTGGATGTCAACAAACCATTGTGAGGAAGCGTGCGTGACTCTGATGAGTAAATAAATAATTTCTTCTCAGAGTAGAGGATGGGGTGTGGGATCAGAACAGAACATTTCTAAGGTCTTTTAAAAATACTCAGCTTTACAGAAATGTTGCTGTTGTTAGGTATCATCGATTCAGAACCAAACCATAACTAGCTGACCCTCCAGTGGGTTTTCAGAGTCAATCACATGGGACGAGATTGCCCATCCTTCTCCCATGGAGCAGCTGGTGAATTTGAACCACATGCCTTCGGGGTTGCAGCACAGCTTCTTGCTACTAGGCCACCAGAGTTCATTAGAGCAATGTGCAAAGGAAAAAAAAAGATGGTAAAATATAGATAAGTTAAAATTTGTCCTTTTTTTGACAATTTTGAAAGAAATTATAGAGAGAGGAAGAAATTAACATTTGCCACTAATGGGGGATGGCAATAGTATGTAACATTTGCCTGTAAAATATGTTTTCTTTTAGACATTGTGTTGTGTACCACCACCCTCTGGCACAAAAGAATATTGTCTGTGGTTGAGTAATATTGACCAAATTAAATCCAAAATGACTTCCAGTCAGAGGTAGTGGCTGTAGACCTTTCTCAATAAAGGTGGGTGCTCTGAGGGCTTCTCAGCCTTGAGTGGTTTTAGACCCCCAGCTGGGACAGGCCTGGTCTGTCAGGTATGGCCCATCCTGCACATTTCTCTCTCTTTCCCTCTCTTTCTATCCCCCCCTCAACTACACCCCCTCCATAGACACTCCTGGAGTTTTCCAAGTTGTGAGATTGGAAAGAAAGTGCACCCTCAACCCCTTGAATACTCAGGAACATAAACGAACACTATTTTGCAAAACTTTTCTGTTTCTGAGTCACAGACCCAAAGAACATGGGCCAATTTTTCATTTTTCAAACTGTTTGAACCTTTTGTTAGTCTAATCCTAATTAGTGTCCATTGTGTTTCAAAAGCCATTTTTATGTGCTTATTAATAGCAAAAGTATTGAGCGAAACCATGGAAACCTCTGGAGGAGAAGTAATGTCTTTGATTTCTTTTCACAAAACAAGGAAATAACTTTTCTAATCAAATAAAAAACAACCCTCAACTTTAACTGTTGAAAAATGATCACTTAATATCTTAGTATTTTCACAGTTTTAAAATCTCTTTGATTTTCCACTGCTATGCAAAGCCTTCCAGCACCTTGTCAGGAATTATTTTTATTAGTAAAGTAAGGCAGATGAATGGAAGAACAAAATGTGGTACATACACACAGAATGGAATATTACTCAACCATAAATAGAAGTCTTAATGCCTTCTGTAACATATGGGAGCATTGAAAACACTACATTGGGTGAAATAAGTCCGTCATAAAATGATACATATGGTGTGATCCCACTTATATACCTGCAATGGGTAATTCTTTTTCTTATATTTTTTAAAAGAAAAGATTTTAATTGTCATTTTAACAAAAGTTTACAGAAAAGTTAGATTTCTCATTCATTCATTGTTGCACATTTTACCCCCCTCCCTCCCTTCTTCCTTCCCAAGGTGACTTTTTTCCACTAATTTACAAAATTCTAATACAAATTTGAACAAATTCTTTCAATTTTTCTCACCCTCCCCATCCATCAAATTGTACAACCCAATGATTAATTCCCACTTTCCCCTGCACATCCCTCTGCTTCCAGCCTCTCCCACTCCTCCTAGGTCCTTACACTCATTCTACATTAATGGTTTTATACAATATTTATCCTTATGTGACTGAGTGAGTTCACTCAGCATAATGCTCTCCAGTCCCTCCCCAGTTAGGTAATAATTTACAAAATTATTGCTCTTGTGTGCTAATTGTGGGACAGACCACCAACTACTCATATGCAAATTCAAGCTGAAGTTGAGGAAAATTAAATCAAGTCCACAGGAACCAAAATTTGATCTTAAGTCTATCCCACTCGAATTTCAAAACCATCTCAGGAACAGGAGCGTAGACCAAATGAGCTCTGGGAGGATATCAAGAAAATCGTCCATGAAGAATGAAAAGATCATTACAAAGGCTGAAAAAGAAGAAAAGAGCAAGATGGATGTCAGATGAGACTCTGAGTATTGCATTAGAGTGCCGAGAAGTCAAAGCTAAAGGAAGAAACCAAGAAATCCAAGAGCTAAACAGAAAATTTCAAAAGGCAGCCCAGGATGACAAAGCAAAATACTATAATGAAATGTGCAGAGAGCTGGAGTCAGAAAATCAAAAGGGCTGAACTCACTCAGCGTTTCTTAAGCTGAAGGAGCTGAAAAACCAGTTCAAGCCACAGGTGGCAATACTTAAGGATACTTTGGGCAGAATATTAAATGATCCAGGAAGTATCAAGAGAAGATGAAAGGAACACACAGAGTAACTGTATCAGAAGGAATTGGCTGACCCAGAAAAATTTCATGAAATGACATATGAGCAAGAGC
>NW_006399777.1:10902155-10934108 GCF_000299155.1 Elephantulus edwardii
ACTCCCAGTTTGTGCCTCAGTTCTCATATTCTCAGGGTATATTCTAAGTAGTGGAATAGTAGAATGGGTAATTCTATTGAGGCTGCAGTTTATCAGTGGTTACTTGAGATGGAAAGGAGGTAAAAAATAGAATTAATGGCTTAGATAGGGCACTGAACTTCGTTAAAGGTAATGGAAATAGACGATGATGATGTTTGGATGTGAAGCCAGTGAATTATATATGTGGTTGTTAGGTGTCGTGGAGTCGAGTATGACTCATAGTGACCCATAAACAACAGATTTAAAACCCATCCTATCCTGTGCCATCCTCACAATTTCTGACACACTCAAGCACATTCCGGCAGTTCCTGTGTCAACCCACCTGGTTGAGGGTCTTCCTCTCCTGTGCTGCCTCTCCACCTTCCCAAGCATGATGTTCCTCTCCAAGCAACAACCTCTCTTAGCAACATGAGTTGTATATACAAAAATGTCAGCTATTTTGTTAAACGGAAAGTCAGATGTCACATAACACCATTTGACAACATCTGTTCACGGTCTCATAAGGTTATGAGAGAATTCAGAAATCCTGACTGCACAGAGGAAATTACTGGACACAATACATAGAGTGTTGTCACAGCTTCTCATATACAACCTATGTATCCTGTGACATACATGACCTCTAGCACATATGCCTTATTGTTGTTGTTAGACACCATGGAGTTGACTTTGACTCATAGTGACCTTTTGAAAAAACAGGTTGACTTACACCTGGTCCTATCTTGTCTCATTCTCATTATCTAGGATTGTTTGAGCCCATTGTCACAGTCACCAAGTCAACCCATCTTATTGAGGGTCTTCTTCTCTTTCTCTTTCCAAGAATGATGCTCTTTCCCAACGTGTCTGAAGTATGTGAAATGAAGATGCACTATACTCTCTGAGGAGCATCTGTTGACCTTCCTCCAAGACAGTCTTGTTTGCTCTTTTCGCAGTCCACTAGCCAGGACTGGTCACCAACACCACAATCTAAAGCACCATTTCTTCTTTCATCCTTAGTCATTGTTCAACTTTCAGAAGCCTTCAGCATCCCAAGAAAAGCTTATGTGACTGGTTTCTGCATCTACTGTACTTCTTATCACTTTAGTGCACTCTCTCTCTCTCCTTACAAAAACTAACCCTCTCACAGTATAGTTTTCAAATTGCAGGCAGTGGTCAAACACATTCTCATATATTCATTTCTTTATTGCCTTGTTACTTTTTTAAATTGGCAATCATAGAATCATTAATACACATTGTGTTTTATATAATCCGTTACTAGTGATCAATGCCCTTTATCGCCCTGTCTCTTCAAATCTGCATTGCACCTTCCCTATCCTTTCATACCCCATCATCCATACTGCCGTCCTCATGACTTCCCCTCTTCTCCCTTCTCTCCCTCTGTCTTCCCTCCCCCTCCCTTCTTGATAAGTTACACCTATCCTTACCTATCTTCTCATTACAGTAGCCTGACTGTCCTTTCCTCTGTTCTTCCCAGGTTGATACTCATCCTCATTCTTCAGTCTTTATTGTCTGCACAATCTGCTTCTGCTCCCTGCCCCCTCATCCAGTTGCCTTCCTGTTTTCACAAGAGCAGCCTTCTGCTGTGTTTGTTCTTTTGTGACTCAGATATTCCACTCAGCATAATGTCTTTCAGACTTGTCCATATCATATAGTTGTTGTTGTTGTTGTTAGGTGCCATTGAGTTGTAGACAACTCATAGCAACTCTATGAATGAAAGACCCAAACACTTGTATAACTTTCGTCCTTTCTCCAGGTTCATAGGGTTTCCAGAGACAAGCTATTTTGGAAGTGGATGCCACTCCTGCTTCTAAGCTTGTTTTAATTGGGGAGCTCCACCAAACACTGTCCACCATTATCACGTTTGATGCATCAGTGTCACAGTGTTTAACATCACAGCAACCACGTGTTATCTCTGTACAGCAAATGAATGTTTGACCAAATACAATTAAAACCAGGCTTGAGGGCCACAGATTACCATGGCACTTAATAACACAGAGAAAGCTTGCCTGGATAGACAGTTACGTTAGCCCATTTCTTTAGTCACGGAGTCTATCCATTTTTTCTGAGAGTCTTCCTCTCCTTCACAGACCTTCTGTCTTTCGAAGCATGATGACCCTTTCCAAGGAATAGCTTCTTCTAGAAACATGGCCAAAGTATGTGAGACGAAACTTTTCCATCCTTGCTTCCAAGGAGCACTCTGACTGCACTTTCTCCAAGACATATCTGTTTGTTCTTTCAGAAGTCCATGGGATAGTGAGTACTCTTCACCAACACAATTCAGAGGCTTTAATTCTTCTTCTGTCATCCTTACTCATTGTCTAGCTTTCAGATGCATAGCAAGTGATTGAAAAGACCATGACCTGAATCAGGTGTACCTTAGTCGTCAAACTAACATCATTTCTCCTCAGCACCATGTAGAGGTCCCTGGTAGTGCACTTGTCATGCCGATACACTATGTCTACTGGTCTACTGGTCTCCAGACTGCTGCTATCACGTGTGGATATCATATTGTGGATTCTAGTAAAGTGAAATTGTTGACAATTTCAATCTTTTCTCCATCTTTCATGATGCCCCTTATCGGTTCAGTGGTGAGAATTTTTGTCTTCTTGTTGAGATGCAATCCATATTGAAGGCTGTAGTCTTTGATTTTCCGCAGCAAGAGTTTCAAGTCCTCATCGCTTTTAACAAGCAAACTTGGGTAATCTGCATAACCGGTCGTTGATGTGTCTTCCTCTGATCCTTAAGCCACATTCTTTTTTCAGAATTCAGCTTCTTGAAGGATTTGCTCAATATATACATTGAACAGTACAGAGAAAGGCTACAACCCTAACGTACACCTTTCCTGATTTTAACCATACCAGTGTTTCCTTCTTCTGTTTGGACAACAGCTTCTTGGTCTTGGTATACATTTCACATGAGTACACTTTTAAGTGCTCTAGGCGGCCTGTTCTTCCCAGTGTTAGTCATAATCTATTGTGATCCACATAGTCAAATGCCTTTGCATAGTCAATAAACACAGACATTCTTCTAGTAGTGTCTGCTTTCAGCCAGGACCCACCTGACACCAGCAATGATATTTCTAGTGCCGTAGCCTTTTATAAACCCATCTTGAACTTCTGGCAGTTCTCTGTCAATGTACTACTGTTCTAACCATTTTTTAAATGATCTTCAGCATATATTGATATAAATGATCAATATATTGATCTCTTTCAGTCAGCCAGCCAGCCAGGCAACTGTCCTCCAAATTTCCTGGTATAACCAATTGAGCACATCTAAGAGGGTGCATCTGTTAGTTGAAACATAGCAATTGATATTCCATCAATATCTGGAGCCTTCTTTTCTGCAAGTGTCTTGCGTGCAACTTGAACTTCTTCCTACATTACCATTGGGTCTTCTTCATATACTTCCTTAAAATGTTCCATGTCGACCAGTTCTTTTTGATGCACCTATTCCGTGTATTCTTTCCTTCATCTTTCAATGCTTCTTGGATCATTCAAGAGTTTGCTCAAAGTAGCTCTCAGTATTGCATCTCATTTCTTGAATTTGGGTGTTTTGTTTTTTTTCAGTTCTTTCAACTTTAGGAATGCTGAGGGAATTCTACCCTTTCTAATTTCCAACTCAAGTTCTTTACACTTTCCATTGTAGTGTTTCGTCTTATCAAGCTGCTCTATGAAAACATCTGTTCATCTCCTTGATGTTGGCATTTCTTCTATTTGGCTTCTAGGATGGTTGAGTGTAATTTTCAGAGTCTCCTCTGAAATCTCTTTTGGTCTTTTCTTCCTGTTATGTTTTTGTAATTATCTTTTACTTTCTGCATCTCCTAATCCTTGCTGCTCGAGGGAGGGCTTTACAGACAGCATCTGTTATCATTGTTACCTGAGCACTGATGGGAAATGCCCACTCTCAGATCCCATTCCAGATCTTATGAATCTGAATCTGTCTGTCAACAAGAGTTTTAAGATGATTTTTGTGCACGTTAATTCCTAGAGAGACTCCGTTCTAACATCAGAGTCCTGACAGTGGAGTGGTGAAGCACTCAGCTAACACAAGTGTCAGTGGTCCAAATCTTTCAACTGTCCCTGGAAGGAAAATGAAGCAAACTACTTCTACACTAGCCCTGAAAACTCACTGGGACAGTTCACTCTGATCTATAGGTGGACTTGAGTTGAAATTAACTTGATAGCAGCCATTTTTGGTTTGGGTTCTGATCTAATCTTTCTACTTTCTGGAAAACCAAACCCCAAGGCTGAATTTTTTTTTCCTTTTTCCCCCCACACAAACCCCTCCCCTCTGCCCCCCCCATTTGCTCCTCTCCTTGAAAAGCAAAAGAAAAACTCCCTCATTGGTACACAATCCCCCCCCCCGCACCTCCTCAAACCCCACCCCCAAATAGAATCCACTTTGCAACCCTCATTCCATACTCCTACGATAAACATAATGCCCCAAAATATAATACTTTTAGACTGTTCTCTCCCCCATAGACTTCAATGCCGTAAACATATTTCATCCAGTTTTTCTCAGTCTTACCCCCACCCCAATGCCAGCCTCATTCTACAAGGCTGAATTTTTTACACAGATATCTGTTAATTGTGTTCTAAACTATCAGACTTGAAAGGACAATGGCACTACTCCTTCCCACATAATTTGCTGAACGTACGCCATGCCACTAACGTTGATTACCATGCCAACATTTTTAATGTGTTGTCCAGAACTTGCATGGCCAGTGGGTGATATGAAGTCTGAACCTGTGTGACCAGTGGGTGACATGGAGTCCGAGCTTTCTATTTCTGTGGAAGAGACTCACAAGCCGGGCTTGTTTACTTTGTTTGCTCACAGCTCTCTCAGGCTTGGCCATATGTTTTTCCACAACACAGATGATTAGAAGAAGCAAATTAAGAATGAGTGGGAAGCAAGTGAGAACTAATAGCTGACTATCTGACATCAAGAGAAGAAATTGAAAGTGTAGAGAATCAGAGACAAGAGACTATAAAAAAAGCCACGGTAATAATAGTTTGGGTTGCCAGTATTTGAAACTCAAACTCATTGCCCTCAAGTTGGAAGTAATCCATAGCTGACCCACGAATGAGTTTTCTGAGGCTGTAGATTACACGGGAGGAGATTGCTTATTTTCTTTCTTCATAATTAATATTAGGTTCAAACTGCTAGAGACAAAAGGCATTATAGCATCCTGACTCCCTGTGGGTTATGCTACCTGGTCTCCCTGGTCACTAATAAAGAGACAGGGAATTCCACAGACTATGGGAGCCTCATTGAAGGAGAAGAAGACCCTCAATAAGCTGGCGTGACACGGAACTTCAGCAATGGGCTCTAGTGTGTCAGAGATGATGAGGAAAGTACAACGGGCTCTAGTGTGCGGTCGCCTATTCATAGGGTTGCTATGAGTTGTACTGTACCCAACAGCATCTAACAATAACATCAACAAGAACAAGGATATTTCATATTATGGAGAAGCTCTGGTGGCTTCATGCTAAGGTACTGCAGTGCCATTGCAAAGGTACACAGTGCGAATTGCACCACCATCTGCTCGATGGCAGAAATATGGGCAGTCTTGTCCCATGCATTTTACTGCCTCTGAAGACCCTCTGAAGGGCCTGAGATGGGTTGCTTCAGACTCAATTATATACAACAGCAACAAGAAGAAAGATATTATGGAGCCCTGGTGGTAGTATTTGCTTGACATTAGATAATCTGATTGTAAACACTCGTTGGGTGTTAATCAGAGGACAACTGTTCAAATCAACTAGCCACACAGTGGAAAAGAAAGATTGAGTAGTTGGCTCTCCTAAAAATGTACACTTCAGAAATTCCATGGAGCAGCTCTACTCTGTGGGATAGAATTGATATGAATTGAACTAGCAGAGAGATAGGGCCTTTGGGTTACAGTGCAATTCCCTCCCGACTAAGCCACCAGAACTCCCTTTCTAATTAGAAAGTATCAGACATTCTAGAAGATTCTAAAGGCCTCTACCCAAAATGTGCCTCTTAGTCATTGACTATTGTTTAGTGTTCTTTTAGAAGAGAATGATGTCAATACTAAGATAGAGGGTCCCAAGTGTGGCTTGATAATTAAAAATTGGAAGACTCCTTGGTTGTTTTCAGAGAACGTCTTCACATTTTTCTTTCACTGTCCTCTACAGCCTAGACTGTGGGGTTACTCTAACCCTGTCATGCTTGTCTTGTACATTTCTAGTCACTCTCAAGTCATGAAATATTCTCCAGTCACTCAAGTTATGTATAAAGAAACAGCCCATGACCTGAAATCAGTCGGTCAGCTGTCATAAGTGACCACCTAGCTGCCACTGGAAGGAAGCCACCTTGTCTCAGACTCTCTTGCCTCCTGTCTCTGGGGCTGAGTGTGTGGCAAACTTCTCCAAGGTCCTCTTTGCTCATCTCCCCGACTCCCCAACTCCTGTTTCCAAACATTGTATTTAGGAGGGAGGAAGTTAATTCGTTCCTCAGCAACCCCACTTATAAATCCAAGATGGCTAAGACTGAGAAAGCCAAAGCTTCAAAATTGGACGAGACAGAAGCACAAGAGGAAGAAAAAAATTGCACTGTCTTAAAGAGAACAGTAAAATGGGAGGGATAAATGGGTGATTTTTAATGACACAAACACACACAGTCAGCTCTGTACCTCCCCCAAGGCATTGTCTTCTGATGTTACTTCTCTTCGTTGTTTGATTTTTGAAGGTGTGAAGAGATTGAGTCATGTTGAAATGACTGTTCTGACCCCTTTCCATGTAAAAATCAGAAAGAAACGCTGATGACCAAGCCTCCACCTGCCTCTCCCATATGCCTGTTTGGTTGCCAGGGACAGAGAAGAACAGTCATGTTCAGCGTAGAAAGATATAGTCCTAGAGTAAAATAGAGCTGACTCCGTGTTACAGAACTTTAAAGGAATAAAGTCTCTCCTGTCACCAGTTACCAGTGACAATCAGGTCGGTTCAGCCCTGACTCGTGGAGATCCCGTCTGCATTAGGATAGAACTGTGTGTTGCCATAAGGTTTTAAATGACTGATATCGTGGAATTAGATCACCAAGTTTTTCTTCCAAAGATGTCTCTAGGTCAAGTCTAACATTTAAACCCTTTTGTTCGCAGCCGAGTGACTTAACTGCTTGCATTACCCAGGAACACCCTCTTTTCTGTAGGGCTATTAAAAGAAATACACACGTGTAGGTGTCCATTATGCATACCTTAAACATTTGCATCTGTTTTAATTGTTCTTTCAATGAATACGTGTCCTCCTCCTTATGTGGAAAGGTACATGTTGTATGTAGTTGTTATCATTGTTGTTAAGTGCCGTCGAGTCGTAGGCAACTCATAGAGACCCTATGAATGAAAGACCTGAGCACTTGTGTAACTCTCATCGTTTCTCCAGGTTCATAGGGTTTCCAGAGGCAAGCCGTTTTAGAAGTGGCTGCCACTCTTGCTTTCAAGCTTCTTTTAATCAGGAAGCTCCACCAAACACTGTCCACCATGGGTAACCATTATCACATTGGACACATCAGTGTCACAGTGTTCAGCTTCACAGCAACCACGAGTTGCCTCTGTACAGTAAGTGCATAGACCAGGGCTATATGACCTAGAAGAATGTTTGATCAAAAACAATTAAAAACCGGCCTGAGAGCCCTGGATTAAAGTCACCCACCTTTGGCTTGGTAACATCATTTTCTGTCCACTAGGCCAACTGATCTCTCTCTATGCTTTTCTTGTTATTAAGTGCCATTGAGTCATAGGCAACTTATAGTGACCCTATGAATGAAAGACCTGAACACTTGCATAACTTTCATTGTTTCTCCAAGTTCATAGAGTTTCTGGAGGCGAGCTATTTTGGAAGTGAATGCCTTTCTTGCATCCAAGCTTGTTTTAATCGGGGAGCTCCACCAAACACTATCAGATCCAAATGCCTACTTTTTCAAACACCAACCATCATTGGTTATGTACCATCGCATCGGAACCAACTCAGAGCTGACCCTCCAGTGGGTTTTCAGAGGCTGTAAATTGTACTAGAGGAGATTATCCAACTTTCTCTTGCAGAGCAGCTGGTGGATTTGAACTGTGTGCCTTTGGATTAGCAATGCAACTTCTTATTACTAAGCCATCAGAGCGCCTTTACCAACAATAAAGATATGGCAAATCTCTGTGTTCTACTGCTCTGTTGTGCTTCGACATTCCCCTTGCAGACAGCATCTATTCCTCTCATCCTAACCACTCAGAACTGCATAAGGCCTTACCCAGCTTATCTAGACAGTCTCCCCATCCACAAATTAGGCCCAAGACTTTAGATGCC
Source organism: Elephantulus edwardii (assembly GCF_000299155.1). NCBI lineage: Eukaryota > Metazoa > Chordata > Mammalia > Macroscelidea > Macroscelididae > Elephantulus > Elephantulus edwardii. Next base: position 10,910,504 of record NW_006399777.1, read on the forward strand.
AGCTCCAGATTGAGTCTCTGCGTAAGCCTCATTTTTGTGTTTTGCCTGTACTTTCTCAAGATGCCAGTCTCAAGCATCAGCCTCTTCTGTCCCTCACTCCTGATCTATTATCTAGAATCTCTCTTGACTAGATATCTAGATGCTTCAGATATCTCTCAGGATGTATAAACTCAAGGATTCCCAGTCTACTCCACTTTTAATCCCTTCCTGATTCCTACTACTCGGGTATGCTCAATCATTTGCTAGAACATCTCTAAGGACTCAGGCAAGTTCAACACTTACCATCACCATTTTCTTATGGCAAACAAGGAGACACAAGAAAAGATGGGTAGTGTGAGGATGGAGAGGGTTCAGAACATGAGGCTTCCACAGCCCAAGAGCCTGGTACCTTCCCACATTCATCCTTGCCTGTCACCCAGCGGGAAGCCAGTGGAGTTCCATGCTCAGCTCCTGCTGAAGATTATCCAAAAATGACGAACAGTACACTGACAGAGAACTACCAGAAATTCAAGATCATGACACTAGAGACAATATCGCCAATGTCAGATGGATCTTGGCTGAAAGCAGAGAGTACCAGAGGAATGTCCATCTGTGTTTCATTGACTATGCAAAGGTATTTGACTGTGTGGATCACAATAAATTATGGCTAACCTTGAGGAAAATAGGAATCCCAGAACACTTGATTGTGCTTATGGGAAACCTATACTTGGACCAGGAAGCTTTGTTCATTTGAACAAAGCAAGGGATAATTTGCTGTTTAAAATCAAGAAGAGCAATCATCAGGTTGCATCTTTTCATCCTATTTACTCACTCTGTACACAGAGCAAGTAGCCTGAGCTGATGGAGAATATGAATAAAAATGTGATATGATGATGGGAGAAAGACTTGTTAACTTGTGATATGATGGCACAACCTTGCTTGTTGAAGGTGAAGAGGACTTGAAACAGTTACTGATAAAGATAAAAAACCCTGTGGTTATTAGTATGGATTATACATGCACACAAAGAAAATTGTTTCCAAAGTCCACACTGCCATGGAGTCAATCCCCATCATTTCAGCCTGGGAAGACAGAGCTGATATTCTTTATGAAATCGGACCTTCTCATCTTTCTTCCAGGGAGCAGCTGGTGGGTTCAAACTGCTGACCATCTGGGTAGCAGCATAATGCTTTATCCACTGATCCACCAGGGCTTCTCTGTTTCCCAAAGTATTCATCCTCAAATACGAGGCAGGGCTCAAAACCATGTGATACATTTGTCAATTGGTATTTTTTATTCGACTGAAAAATGACAATGCTATAATCACCATTCACAATAATCAGAGCCACGGTGAAAGTATATTTTCTATTTCCTTTGTGTCTACTGTATAGTAGAAGAGGCTTTAATATAGTTGGGTTTGGGGTGTTTTTTTTTCATGTGTGTTCCAATAATACTTTATTTACAAAAACAGGTACTCACCTGAATTTGATCATAAAATCGCAGTCTGTTAACTCCTGTTGTAGTCTTTTCCATCTCTTTGTCCTTACTTGCCTTTAGTCTTGCAATATGTTTCTCTAATGCTACAATAAGTAATGGGGCAATAAATGCTTATTGAGTTACTGGAAATCATTGCTTATTATTTCAGATACAGAGTTCTTATAGACAGGTCATGATATGTGATCAATAATTTTAAATAGTTGTTACAGGTTTTCTTCTATATTTGATGTATTTTCTTAATATAGTTTTAATGTAATATATTATCTCATTTCAGCAACACAAGGACATTTTGAAATATGTGATATTATCTCCTATTACAAAATCACACAGTGTTTAGAAAAGTTAAAAGCAATTTTCCCAAGATCACACAGCGAGAGAACTAGATAATGTTTTGTGTAATTTCCAGGAATACCGAAGTCTCAGAATGTTGTCATAACATACCCATTCCTCGCTTTTGACATGGTTTGGGTCCAAAGACCAGGTCATATTGTGAAAACGCAGGACGGTGATGTCAGATTGCAAATTGGAGGTGATCCCATAATTATACAATGACCAATGTACAGCCTCGCATAGCAACTAAATCAGCTCATAATATAACTGCCAAAACACGGCCCGGTCAAGGTAGAAATTTAATAATTATAGCCAGCATTGATTGCTCTACTCTCATATTTTGGCACTCTTTATTGCCACGTCTATGTTGTTAATGTGCAAAACAGTTGAATAGCAGATATTGCATTATTGTCATAAATGCAAAATGTCAGATAATGAGAGAGTCAGTAACGAAAAGTTTCATGCTGTCAAGTTGGAGACAACTCACAGCGGACCCTCAGGTGGGGTTTCACAGGTAGTAAATTGCATGGGAGGAGACTGACCATCTTTCTTTCGGGGGTTCAGCTTGTGGTTTCAATCCGTGTGCCTTCGGGTTGATAAGACACTTCCTAGCACCGGGAGATGAAGCCTCCTTAAGTGAAGAGTTATTTTTAGGTGTCATCGAGTCGAATATGACTCCCAGCAACCGTGTGAATAACACCCTGTCGTGTCCTGTGCCATCCTCATCATCTCTGACGTACTTGGAACCGCTGCTGCAGTCACCATGTCAATCCAATTCCTTGAGGGTCTTCCCCTTTTTACTGCTCTCCCACCTTTCCAATAATGATGTCTCCTTCCAGGGAATAGCCTCTCCTAGCAACATGAGTGGGTGTACTTCATTTTGGAAAGCTGGTAATTTAAATTTGGGGTTTCCTTGATAAAATGGGGATCTTGTGGCATAATCCATGGAATATTGCACTGATAATCAGAAGACTGTTTCTCTTGGTTTTTTTTTTAAAAAATGTATGTGCTATTTATTCCTTTTTTCTTCAGTCTATTTATTCAGGTATTTTAATTTATTTCTTTTTTATTTATTCAGGTATTTTAATTTATTTCTTTCTTATTTTATTCATTTTAATGAACGTTTACAGAGATTTTTGATTCCCGTTCGTTCATTGTTGCATTTTTCTCCCTGCCCTGCCCAGTTCGCTCTTCTCTTTGAAAAGTAAAAGAAAAATTCCTTCATTGGTATATAATCACCTCCCCCCACCCCCACCCCAGTACACTCCACTATGCAACCTTCATTCTGGACACTTGTCATAACCGTAATACCCAATCATATAGTTATTACTTTCTTAAAAAGTATTTGGATGATAAAATTATGCATATTATTAATAGAATATTACTTGACAATATTGTGCTTTGCTTCCCATTCACTCTTTTAAAATTGTATACTGGTCTGTTTACAAAATTTGAGTACATTGTGTTTCAGACCAGATTCTTCTAATTTCCCTCACCTCCTCCTCCCCGTCAAATTGTACAAGCCCATGATTAATGCCCCCTACACATCCTCATCTTTCAGTATTTTTAATCCTCCAGCTGCTTTCCCTGAGAAAAATATACGGTCTCCTCTCTTTACTATTTACAGCCTCAGAAAAAAGTTGTTCTTAGGTGCCTTTGAATCAAGTAGGACTCACAGCGTCCCTATGACCAACAGATCTGAACCCTATCATAGCCTGTGCCATCTTCACAATCTCTGTCACCTGTGAGTCCACCGCAGTGGTCACTGTCAATCCAACTGGTTGAGGGTAGAGAGTTGTTATGAGCCAAAAGCAACGAGACCGCAGTTAGTTTGAGGCTTTTGCCTAGTTGATACAAGAAGAGTTCTCCACTCCTCAACAACATTTGAATAGAGGATTGATTTGTATGTCTGCATTCTGGCTAGTCTTGTCATAGCAATTAGATGTCGCCCATCATCCAAAGAGGAGTCCTGATGGCACAAGTGCTGATTTCAGGATCAGTGGTTCAAAATCACTGCCCGATCCATGAAAGATGTGCCAGTTTGGTTTTGTAAATATTGGTAACTTGGAAAGCCTAGGAGATGGTTCTAGTCTGTCATTTAGCATTGCTATCAACCATCATTTACTTGACTGTAATTTTTGGCTGGGAGACTCTATAAACTTCAATAAATGTCAATAGTTGTAGAGGGGCTTCAGGCCTTTTGTTCATAGGATCGCTGTGAGTCATGCTCGACTTGAAGGCAATCGACAACAGCAACAACATATTTCAAATTGGTTTTCATCTCTCGCCCACTTATATTAATGATCGAAATAATGCAATCATCTTTCCTCTATGTGTGGGTTAATGACCAATAGATTTCTGAGGCAGAAGTAATGACTTTACTGACATGGCTTGAAAAAAAAACTTAATTACTTCTTGAATTCCATTCTGACGCACACAGACACACACACTCTAATGGGAGTACTTAGGGTTTATAGATGCATTTTATTTGCTTCTACTGATTCTACTTCCTAAATATATCCCAAATCTTTCCACTTCTTTCTGTTTCCATAGCGACCATTCTAATCCAAATTACCATCAACTCCCACCAAGTCTTCCCTAGCCTATCTGTTCTCCTTGTTTCTACTCATGTCCTGCCCCCTCCAATCTGTCTTCCCCAGGAAAACAAGAGTTTTTATACAATGCAAATCTTCTCATGTCACTTTTCTGCCTAAATCCATCCTTGGTGCCACCGTTAAGCTCTGCCAGAACTGACTGCTGCTGTCTTCATCATCTTGAGCTTTCTTAAGTCACACTGGTTTTCTTGTATATCATTGCTTTATTAAGTTCTTGCCATCCTCAGGATGCCAGCCAACTACTATAGATCCTCAACACTTAGGATAAGTATTATGATGTCAACTCACCCTTATCTACAGAATAGTCTAAGTCTAATAATATACCTTCACGTATCCTTCCCCTCCCCCACAACATTCCCCATTATTGTATGTTGATGTTGTTGTTGTTGTTCTTATGTGCCATCGAGTGACTTGTGACTCATAGTGACCCTGTGTACAACAGCCCTACACTCTGCTCTATCCTATGCCAATCGCACTGCCTCTGACACACCCATCCCAATTATCCCAGTCACTGAATCAATCCACCTCATAGAGGGCCGTCCCCTCCTGTGCCGTCCCTCCACCCTATCAAACATGATGTCCCTCTCCAAAGACCTGTCTCTCCTTACAACATGCCCAAAGTATGTCAGACAAAGCCCCAGAATCCTTGTCTCCAAGGAGCAGCCTGGTTTAACCCTCTCCAGGAAGAATCTGTAATAAATTTTATTTTTATCAATGTTGATCTCCTATAATAATTGTTAATTTCATACAGTAAGACATGAGCCTTTCTTATTCACCCCTTTCCCCACACCAGTGTTTAGCATGTTGTTACGTGCTGTCAAATCGCCTGCAAAACATAGTCACCCTGTTTATCATAGCTCTGAACCCTGCCCTATCCTGAGCCAATCTCATCGTCTCTGACACATCTACCCCCATAACTACAGTGTGTCAGTCCATCTCATCTAGAGTCTTCCTCTCCTGCTCTGTCCCTCCACCCTTCCAAACACGATGTCCTTGTCCAAGAACTGGTCCTTCCTGGAATATGTGAGATGAAGTTTCAAAATTCTTGCCTCCGAGGAGAAACTTGGCTTCACTCTTTCCAAGACACACTTGTTGGTTCTCCTGGTGGTCCATGGGATGTTCAATATTTTTCTCCAGCACCATAACTCAAAGACATCTATTTTTCTTCTTCTATTATCCTTAGTCATTGTCCAGTTCTCTGAGGCACAGCAAATAATTAGCAAGACCATGACCTGGATCAAGTATACATTAGTCTCTAGACTGACATCATTGCAAAAACAAGACCAATCTGAGAAGAAATAGTAAAGTATTTCTTTAGAATACGAAAATATTCTTTGCACAGACATAGTACAGGAAAGTAGGTGGAACAAAGTAATTGTCACCGTCACAAAAAAGAACAGCAAAATGGTGGTAATAAAACCATGCCTGCAGATATGATATTGAATGTGAGTGGATTAAATGTATCAATCAAGGGAGGAAAAAAAGAGTAGCATAATTTTTAAGATTATGTCCAAATAAGATGAAACCATGGACAACTTCAATCTTTTCTCCATCTATCCTGATATTTCATGTTGTTCTAGTGGTAAGAATTTTTGTTTTCTTGATGTTGAGATGCAATCCATATGAAGGCTGTATTCTTTGATCATATGCAATAAGTGCTTTCTACAAAGATGAAAGACTACAGCAGCCTTCAATATGGATTTTATCTCAACCTTAAGAAAAATTCTCAGGGAGCTCTGGTGGCCTAGTGGCAAGAAGCTGCACTGCAATCCCAGAGGTGTGCTATTTAAATCCACCAATTGCTCTGCTGGAGAAGGAGGGGCAATCTCCTCCTGAACCTGTCAGATCTGATTTGACGGTACATACGCAAAAAATAATAAAAGGGAAAAAAAATTAAAAAAAAAGAAAACGAAAATTCTCACCACTAGACTGATAGACAATATGATAAATGGAGGAAAGATTGTGACTGTCAATGACTTCATCTTACTTGGGTCCACAATCAACACCCTCAGTACTAACAGTCAGGAGATCAGGAGAAGTATTGCACTGGGAAAATCTGTAGTCCTCTCCAAGTTATTGAGAAGCAATGATGTCTGTTTGAAGACTGAGATTTATTCCTTGCTATGCATCTGAGAGCTGGACAATGAATAAGAATGACAGAAGAAGAATTGATGCTTTTGAATTGTAGTGTTAGAGAAGAGTACTGAATATCCCACAAACATCCAAAAGAACAAAGAGGTATCTTGGGAAAAGTGCGGCCAGAATGCTCTTCGGAGGAAAAAAGATGATGAAACTTCACCTCATGTGCTCTGGGCATGCTTCTAGGAAATGCTATTCCTTGGAGAGGGACATCATGCTTGGAAATGGGGAAGAAGGTCAGTGAAACAAAGGAAGTCCCTCAATGAGATGGACTGATACAGTGACTGCAGCAATGGGCTCAAGTGTGTCAGAATTGTGAGGATGGCACAGGATAGGGCAGGGTTCAGGTCTGTGGTTCATAGGGTCACTATATGTCATGCTCAACTTGATAGCAACTAACAACAACAACAGTTGTAGTGCTATTAACTATATCAAAGAGAAGCATTTAAGCCAAAAGCCCATCAACAAGCCAATGAATAGAGAAATTCGTGTACATTCATATAATGACATATATGCAACATAGAAAAACAATGAAAAGTTCATGAAACAGTACACAATGTGGATGGGTCCAGAGGAAATGATGCTAAGTGTTTTAAAGTCAGTTACAAAAAGAAAAATACTTTGTAAGAACACTGTTATAAAAAGCTTGGAAAGGTTTACATATAACAATAATAAACCTAGTATGGGTATCAAGAGTGAGAAGGGTCAAGGAAGTAGAAAATGAGTTGATAATTAGCACTTACTGGAATAGGTTGAAAGGCAGGAAAATGTGGAATGAATGAATGAATGAATGAATGGACAATCAGATATTGTGTGTATTGTAATTAGTGGTGTAGAACAGAACGTATGTGAATAATTGATTGGAAAAAGCCTTCCAGTATGCTTTGCAAACTTTCACTCAAATCCCAATTAAAAAACCCAGGATAAGAATAAGCAGAGGGAAAAAAAGAATAGGCAAATAGCAATTCATTTTCTAAAACACAATGTATGTGAATGAAGACATGGAAAACAAAGTGAATGAAATACTGTGTGAAACACAATGTACATGGAAAAACACTGTTTATGAATTTTGTATTCAAACTAATATAAAAAGAAACAACAACAACCACCTGCATTTGAAAACATGGAGTTTTTTTCATACTTTATTAATATAAACTTTTAGTCAACATCTTGGAAATGGCTACAAAATTTTATGGGGTTGAATATTTACCACAAATTTTATCTATATATCTAAAGAATTTATGTATATGTGTGTGTGTGTGTGTATATATACCTCAATAATTTTATCTATATATATCTCAGTAATTTTATCTGTATATATGTATCAATAATTTTATCTATGTATATCTCAATAATTTTATCTATATATATCAAGAATTTTGCCACATGAACTCCTAAGTTGCTAAAAAATAATACAACATTCTCAGCCTGACTTCCTTGCACTTCTGTCTGATCAGCCATGAATTCTTCATACTGTGACAATGATATAATGGAATTGGACTTAAGAATACTAAGTATTAAAGAAAAGAAAAATCAGAGGCCAAAGCCAGGTATACGTAAGATAAAGGTAACATTAAACACGGAGAGATGAGAACAGGAAGAGGTTAAAGAAGCTACATGCATAGGGGGTTAAGGAGAAAGAATCTTCTTTACTTCCTTTTTAAGGGTGTAGTTTACAAAGTTAGGAGTAAGGAAAGCATGTTAATTAGAAGTGCTGATGAAGAAATTCCAGCAGCTTTTTTTTTCTTCCATTCTTCCCCATCACTTCTTATTCTTCATTTTATCTTTTCCTTCCCTCCTTCATGCCTCTTTTCTATTTTTTTCCCACAAAACACAAAAAAATTGTTAATTAAATGATCTAAACACACACACAATGTTCAGTTTTAAGTCTCCATTTAAAAAGTCAATGCTGACTTCTAGAAACCTTATAGAATAAAGCAGAACCAGCTCATAGGGTTCCTGAGGCTCTAAATACTTCCAGTAGACTGGGATCTCTCTCTTACAAAAAAAAAAAATCAAGTTTAAGTACTAGTTTGGTTTTATTTTCCATTTTTTCTTTCCTTTTTGGTTGTTCCCCACCTCCATTCACATTGTGTTTCATATGATCAGTCCGATACATTGAATCTTATAAAATTAACCCCTATTGTTCTATACCTACAATTAGCCCATCTTTTAAGATCCGCACTGGATCTTTCCTAATTCCTTCCTCCTCTCCCTCCACCCACCAAACTCAGTGACCCTGTGATTTCCCCCACCCCACACTCGATCCCACTGTCCCCTTCTCTTTCCCTTTTGGACAACTAGACACATCTTACTAGTTATCCTTCTATTTTTACAATAATGGTCTTATGTGGTATTTGTCCTTATAAGCCTGAGTTAGTTCACTCAGCAAAATGGGCTCTCCCATGTTATATAATATTTTTCGAAATCATTGCTCCTGAGTTCTGCATAGTATTCCATTGTGTGCATGTACCACAATTTCTCAGTCCATTCATTTGTTGATGGACATTTGGGCTGTTTCCATGTTCTTTCTGTGGTAAATAACTCTGCTACAACATGGATGTACAAATCTCCATTTGTGTCTCAAATCTATTTTCTTCGAACAATTATTATACTGCTCATACTCGTGGAGTCATTTTATAAACACTGGGACAGAGGCCAAGGCACAGGCAATGTTAGTAAAGAAACAAGAGTTCTGATTAGGTAATTTGCTGGTAACACCTTCGATAAATAAATGTGAGAACAGGGAGCATTTATCATGACAGCAAGTTTTTAATCAAATCCCTTCACTTGGAAAGCTGTAAAATAATTTGTTAATTGCTTTGTGGTAATGAAAGACTCTGCATAGTAAACACAGCCTTATCCTAGCAACTGAAATGACAAACCTATTTGTTTTAGGGTACACAAACTGTGGCATCCTAGTTTCCTTGAGTGGTGACAGTAGATCGATTTGTGACCCAGATGTTCTCTTCCTTGAGTTAAATAATTCTATATGAATTTGTATTAGGGAATACTTAGGAGAAGAGAAAGAATTCTGGTAGTAACTTCATTTTTGCTTTAACGTTTCATTTAAACAAGTTCAGGATTTTTCTTAAAAAATAGCATTTTGTGACTCACATCTGGTGTTCAGGCTATGGGTGAGCTTCAGGGCTGTGAATCGCTCTCTGAATCATGCCTGTGCAAAAAAAAAAAAAAGCACATGCAGAGATTCAATATACTTGTGACTGTGCTTTTTAATGCGAGAATGTTTCAAGGAAAAGCTATTGGATTGGCAAATGAGGAAGGAAAGAGGGAGGAAAAGAGGGAGGAATGAAGAGGAGAGCAGAGGATGTGGGAGGGAGAAAAGGAGAAAGGAAGGGTAATAAAAGGGAGGAGGGAAAAGAAAGAGAGACTAATACAAGATCCAAATAGAAACAGAAACATCTAATTCTGAACGCTCTAAATGCAAGCAAAAGCAATTCGAGAGGTACAGAGCTTTCTAGCAGGTCTTTAACTTCTTTAGAACTATGAAATAATGCTTCATCCAAATACACAGTTTGATTTCCTTTTGCCTCGTCTGTAGGTATATCCAGGGGTATCTTACTGACCTGCCGGTCTGTCCCCAAGTCCAGAGAGACCTTTAAACCTAAAATAACAGTGCAGAGAATGAGTGGCCACAGATAATCAGTTTTAGGTCCACAGTGAATCTATCAACTGGTTTATAGCAAGCCACAGATTATGTGGGGGAAGATGGAGGCTGCATGAAATGTTCATTTGTTGTCTAACCACTACTTCAGCGTGGTCCATGGAATCTCTATCTGTTCATAGTCAAGCTTTGTGAGATTTTCTAGCCCCATCATGATGTTTTGAGAGACTCTCACAATGAATACGTTGTGGGACCTCAGTAGAAACAAAATCCCCCTCCTTGGACATTAAATCTCATTTATTGTCCTTAGAGTCCTTTGAATGTCCCTATCATAGTTTCTTAGTCCTGGTGTACCAGAAATACCCAAAGAGAGTGAGTGTGGAGAGGAATTTATTCTCTTGGAATTTCAGAGGCTAGAAGTCTGAATTCAGGGCGCTGATCCAAGGTTTTTTCTTTCTGTGCATCTGAAGAAAGGTCCTCGTCTCGTCGATGACCCTGTGGTATCTATCAGCCTCTTGATTTGTGCTCGCTTACCTGTTTGATCTGATCTTTTACCTTTCAAAAGAGAGCGATTTAGGATACAACCTACAGTCAACCCGCCTGATGAAAAGAACAACAAAACCCATTCCCAAAAGGGATTTACAGTCGCACTCTTAACCCCAAGTGGGATTTTAACAAGTGTTAGTGTTTCTCAAACAAACAAACAAACAAACAAACACCAAAACCAAAACCTCACACTCATTGCCAGAGTAAGAACCAAATCATGGCTGATTATTCAATGGATGCTCGTAATATTCAGTGTCAATTGAATTACTAACTAATCTGATAATATTATGAATATCAATTAGTAGAATAGGACAAGGATGGGATTAGCTGGCTACCCACAACTTCCTTGGTCTCTTGCTCTCCACCTGTGGGGGCCACTGTGCTGGTAACCAACACAAAGACCTTGCCTTTCTGCTGGTTCAAATCCACCCAGGGCTCCCAGGGAGGAAAACAGGCAACCTGCTCCTGTGTGATTGCCAGCCTCACAAACCCACTGAGGGGTGAGCTATGTGTTAGTACCAACTCCAGGGCACTGGGTTAGTTAAGGAGGAAATAGCCAGTATTCACACAGAGATACACACAGACACACATTTTTATTTCTGTAAACTCAGATTCCCCTGGGCCAATTGGCAGCATCTGTATGGATGGTGAAAAAGAATGAGATAGTTAACAGTTTTCGTTTGCTTGGCTCCAGCAGCCAGGAAATCAAGAGATGAATTGCGCTGGGAAAGTCAGCTGTCAGGAACCTCTCCAGAGTACGGAAGAGCAATAACGTCAGGCTGGAGACTAAGGTGCACCTGATCCAGGCTATAGTCTTTACAGTTAAGTGCTATGCATCAGAAAGTTGGACAGTGACTAGGGATGATAGAAAGAGAATTGATGCCTTTGAGCTGTGGTGCTGGAGAAGAGTATTGACTATACCATGGACTGCTAGGAGAACAAACAGGTTTGTCCTGGAGAGGGTGAAACCAGGCTGCTCCTTGGAGTCAAGGATTCTGAAGCTTCGTCTGACATACTTTGGACATGTTGTAAGGAGGGATCAGACCTTAGAGAGGGACATCATGTTTGGGAGAGTGGAGGGACAGCATAGGAGAGGAAGACCCTCAAAGAGACGGATCAATTCAGTGATTGGGGTAGTGGGAGTAGATGTGTTGGAGACAGTGAAGTTGGCACAGGATAGAGCAGGGTTTAGAGCCCTTGTACACAGGGTCACTATGAGTCGCAAGTGACTCGATGGCACATAACAACAACAACAACAGCAACAAACTCAGATTAACAATGGGCTTGAAAGCTGGACACCTTTTCCAGATCAGCTGGATTAGTAAAGGTCCTAAAAAGTTTGAATCTTCTGAAAAGGCTCCAATCCCCTCCCTCATTATTTCAGAACCTGGGTCAACTGAACTATGAAAGTCTTTGAGGAGTCAGTCTTCAAGTTTAGATTTCAGAAGGCTCCCAGGGGATTCTAATAGGAACCCAGTCTCGCAACACACAAATAAATGTTATTTCATCCAACCTTTTTATACTCTTAAGGACATTTTACCAGTATCATTTTGCATGTTAAAAAAAAAATCAATGCTTAAAGGCAAACAATTTAACCGATGCCTTTACAATTTTTAAATCGGTGCATTTCCCATCAATTTATATTTTTAAGACTTTCGTATTTCTTAAGATTGAGTTCTTTTTCATGGAAAGATATTAACTCTTGAGAGAGAGGAAAAGAAATTCAATTATAGTGGGTAAGCTAAAAATAAAAGGTTTATTTAAACTTTAAAGAGGAAAGAAACTTTGCCAGTTTTCTACAGCTCTATAGGTTTGCTATGTCAGAAAGCTTAATGCATCTTAGCTGGTTACATAATGTTCCATTGAAAGCGTGGCACTGAAGAATCACACCCCTCTCAACTCCCACCTAAACTTTGAAAAGAGGGCAAAAATGACATTACAGAAAGATTTCTCCACATGCATTTTGACTTTACAGAAAACAATGTTTTCAAACCATTTCTCTCTCCACTGCAATCTGTTCTGTTAAAAAAAAGGGGGTAATATTAACTGTTGTGGATATGCCATTACTGTAATGACAGCATCTTTCCTTTGAATATCTTTGCTCCTCATTTCTAATGGGGGAAAGATAAAAGAGGAGGTTATTAAACAGGAAACATTGTATCTTTCTCTCTACTGTATCCTCAAACAGAAATAGTTGCCCAACTGTAACTATGTAAATCTCCACTCTGGTTAGGTCTGCTTTTGCCCAGATTGGGAACTACTTGCCTCTTGCCCCTCCCAATTTTAATTTGCTCTCCTTGGCAAAGCCTCGTGCAGCAGATGTAGCGAAAACATGCAGGGCCCCGCCAAGATGCTTAATCGAGTCCTTGCAATTGTTGGGACTGCCACCTCCGATTTTAAATTCAGAAGCACAACTTTATCCACTCATCTGCAGATGATCAAGTTCTCGAGGGGAGGGATCATTTGCATTGGCAAAACACTCACGGAATTAATTTATAAATCACTATGCCAAGTCGGGACTTTGCAAGGGCAAAGAATCTTGGCCCCAGAAAAGTTGACTCACTAAGGTCTTATTCTTTGATGGGGTAATCTCTTTGTTCTCTCACCAGCGAATCCTTAAATAATAGTTTCTCCTAAGATACACTTCCCATTGGGTTAATCTTCATAGACGTTGAAGACAAGTTTGGAAGCACGAGTGGCATCCACTTCCTAAACAACATGCCTCTGGGAACTCTATGAACTCTGATAAATGATAATAGTCATAAAAAGCCTTCAGGCCTTTTGTTCATAGGGTTGCTGTGAGCCGTGCTCAACTCAACAGCAGTCAACAACAACATGCATTGATTGCAAAGAACAAAACCTCATTCAGTCTAGGTCTGTTTATAGAAGAATTCTGGCTGTGTCTAGAAAGAAATAGTTGAAATAGAATTGGAACTTGATAAAACAGGGAACTTATGAAATATCTCCACTTGCTCTCTCTCTCTCCCTCTCTTTGTTCCTCTCTCACTTTCTTGTCCCTCTCTCCTTTTTCCTTCTTTCTCTCTTCTTCTCCATCTATCACACCAAATGATCTCTCGTGTCTGCAGTCTCTGCACGTCTCTTCCACTCCACTTTGACTTCCTTCATTTTCCTCTAGCTCAATATGGTCACCAACCCAACTCACATCTCATATCTCTTCCCTTGGACTAGAAATAAAATTTCAGCGGAGGGCATGTGCGTGAAAGAGATGTAATATTTTAAGGTTTATGAGACATTCTCTGGTCATTCAATGTAGGAAGCTACTGTTAAGGATTCTTGAGACTTGAATCAAGTCTCCAGAAGTCAGTATAAGGAGATGTCCTTTTTCCATGACCAAAAGATAGATACAATACAGGTTCAAGAGATAAATGATAGAAAACCACATATCCCACACTTCTGATTGGGTGGAATCTGTTTTCTCGTCACTCATCTTTGGGTTCAAGCCTGGCTTTCCTTGACCAATCAAAATGTAAGTGTGCAAAGTCCAAGTCTGGGCCTTAGCAGACCTGGTGTGTTTCTAATAATTCTCTTCTACTTCTGCAGTTGACATCATAAGATCATCCTTTGGCCCCAAGAGAAGGATCAGAGGTTTGTGAAAAAGAGATTTCCCAGCCAGTTCAAGCTAGATGCCCCAGGTCCTAGTTGTACTACAGAGTTGGACGAATCTAGATCCCATGGCCCAAGCCCCTCAAAACTCAAAGTTATTGCAACTGAGTAATATTCCACTCTTAGCTACTGCCCACTAGGTTTCCAAGGGTGCAGTTATAAACTGACTGAGACTTCCCTTGCCCTCCTCAGAGCTGCTGGTAGAATTAAACCAAGGGAGAAACATGGCCTGGCTTGAGTTAGCATGGTAAAGACCACACCACCAGAAGTCTCCTAAATGATGTGCAGATGTATTAAAATGAATACCATCTAAAATCCTGTAGGGCCCAAAGGCCTGTCTTTAATTGTTTTTGGTGAAATATTCTTCTAGGTCGTATAGCACTGGTCTGTCCACTTGCTGTACAGAGGTAACTCGTGGTTGCTGTGAAGCTGAACACTGTGACACTGATGTGTCAAATGTGATCATGGTTACCCATGGTGGGCAGTGTTTGGTGGAGCTCCCCGATTAAAATAAGCTTGAAAGCAGGAGTGGCATCCACTTCCGAAATAGCTTGCCTCTGGAAACCCTATGAACCTGAGAAAGGATAAAAGTTAGACCAGTGCCCAGGTCTTTCATTCATTGGATAACTACGAGTTGCCTGTGACCCAACGGCACTTAACAACAACAATATCTATGACACTAATATTTGAATGATGTATTATGAGCCAACCACAAGCCAATTTATGTGTCTCCAGAAGTGGACTGTCTCTGAACCTCACTGTCTACAAATCTGGATCAGGCATTTTTCTTCCATGGACCCCAGGTTTTTTCCCCTCATCAAGTGAGAAAATTGGTCTAATGCAGTGGTTCTCACAATAGGATCCAAAGAAGTCAACCTTATGATTCCCTGGGAACCTCTCTAGGAAATGCGAATTCCAAGACTTCAGCCAAACTCCCTGTATCAGTTCTTCTGATGAGCCCAGAAAACTGTCCATAAGCAAAGTGACACTTGGGCTGAAGTCTGCAAACCACTGGTCTCATGTTGTTGTGGTGGTTGGGTGCCATTGAGTGGAAACCATCTCAGAGCTGACCCACCAGCAGGTTTTCCGAGGCTGTAAATTGCACAGGAGGAGACTGCCCATCTTCCTTTCAGGGAGCAGCTGGTGAAGTCAACTTTCCTGCAATTGAGTCAGTCGGCAGTCCCACTTCTTCCACTAGATCAGCAGCATGACCTTGGTCTAGTGCAGTGGTCCTTAACTTTGGGTGAGCATAAACATCACCTGATTGTTGTTGTTCTGGGCCGTCAACTATCATCATGTACCTTGACTGTGACCCTTGTTATGTGCCTGGCTGTTGTTATGTACGTTGACATAGCGACTCTATCTGTAACAGCTCTGATCCCTGATCTATCCTGAGCCAGTCTCACTGTCTCTAACACACTTACCCCCATGGCCCCACTTAATGTGTCAGTCCATCTCATCTGGGGTCTTCCTCTCCTGTGCTGTCCCCCCAACCTTCTGAGCACAATGTTGTTCTCCAAGTAGTGGTTCCTCCTGGCCACGTGCCCAAATTATGTGGCAGTCCTTAAAAATCCTTGCCTCCAACGAGCAGGTTGGTTTCACCCTCTCCAAGACAAACCTCTTTGTTCTCTTGGTGGTCCATCATATGTTCAACACTCTTCTTCAGTGGAACAACTCAAAGGCATTGATTCTTCTTTTGTCATCCTTCGTCATTGCCCAGCTCTTTGATAGATAGCAAGTAATTGTGAAGATTATGGCCTGAATAAGGCACACCTTAGGCCTTAGACTAAAATCATTGCTTATTAGCACTTTGGAAAGGTCCCTGACAGCAGATTTCCCTAAGCAGTATTTTTTTTTTAATTAAATAACATGTTTAAAATTTTAATAATCCTTATGCTTGACTCCAACTCCTAAAAATTCTTTCTTGAGTTAATTTGGAGTATGGCCTTGAAAATTTTACAGCTAGTTGAATAAGCCCAGATAGGAAACTATATCTTTCCCCCAAAATAGTGCTCACCTTCCAAGTTTGTCAACAGCTTAGCTCAGTTCCTCTGGAAGTATTTTTGTAAATAACTATGCTAATTTTTTTTATTTATTTTTTTTAGCAATGCGTGAATCAATTGGCATAAGAGTACTTAGAAAAATACCTCCAAAATTCAGGGAGTGGTTGGCAAAGAAACACAGAAGCCTGCTGCTTAGAAAAAAAAAAGATATAAATAATGTATTCTGCATTGAAACAGATGAGAGAGAAAGAAAACTGTTTAAAAGCAATATATGATTATGTATTATTGTTATGACAGGAGTCCAGAATGAAGGCTGCATAGTGGAGTGGACTTGGGGGGAGGGATTGTAAAACAATTAAAGAATTATTCTTTTACTTTTCAAAGAGATGAGGAAACTGGGAGGAGGGGTGGGCAGGGAGAAAAGTGCAACAATGAATGAATGGAAATCCTAAGTCTCTGTAAACTTTCATTAAAATTAATAATAAAAAAAGAGAAAATAACAGCAACAGCAACAAAAACACAACTAGACTTACTAGACTGATAGAGATGGGAACCCCCTGAGGTGACAGGCCTCAAATTACATTTGGCAATGGAATTGAAGTTCTCTCATCTGGTCACTTTTCAGACAAAAAATAGACTTGCTAAAAAAATGGTGTGAATAATGTGCTTCCTCAGACAATGAAATATATGAGACCAAATAGCCAACATTTATTCAAAAGCAAAGGCAAGAAGGCAGGGAGGAAAAGGTCACTTAGAGAAATGGAAACAACCCAAACTATGGATATAACAATGGTGATCCCTTGCAAAAATGTGATCAATGCCATGTAACAACTTGCTAAATCACAGAATAATTTGTAAAATTGTCAAGACGAGCCTAATATGCTGTGCAAGCTTTCTGGTAAGACACAATAAAATAAATTTTTTTAAAAAAAAAATCCTTTTTGACCCATCAACAAACGAATGGCTAGAGAAGCTGTGGTATATCCACACAATGGAATACTACGCTGAACTCATGAAATGTTGTACAAAATGGGTGACCCTGGAGGACACTATGCTGAGTGAAATATCTCAGTCACAAAAGGACAAATACTGCATAGTGACATTGATGTAGAAAGGGACTGACATCAGGGTTTTAGGGAGACTGAGAAAGATGGAGTGAATAATGTGTACTGCATTGAAACAGATGAGGGAGCGAACTGTTTAGAAGGGATATGTGATTAGGTATATGGTCATGACAGGAGTCCAGAGTGAAGGCTGCATAGTGGAGTAAACTGGGGGGAGGGATTGTATATCAATGAAAGAATTCTTCTTTAACTTTAAAAAAAGAAGAGTATACTGGGGTAGGGGGAGTGGGTTGGCAGGGAGAAAAGGGCAACAATGAATGAATGGAAATCCAAAGTCTGTAAATTTTCATTACAATGAATAATAAAATAATTTAAAAAATCCTTGGAGAGAGAAAAAGAGTAAAGAAATACTTATAAAATTAATCAAGTGGAAAAAAAGAGAAATCGGATGAGAACACACACACAGAGCCAAACAAAACAAAAATCTTACTTCTATAAAGTCCAGCATTTGCAAACACGAACTCTCATGGGAAGCCAAAGCAAGGTTTATATATGTGAGCTTGACTGAGTTTTGATTGCTGGCCATTTTGTTGTTGTTATGTGCCGTCAAGTCATTTGCGAATCATAGTGACCCTATGTACAATAGCCCTAAACTCTGCTCTATCCTGTGCCAATCGCACTGTCTCTGACACACTCAACCTGATTACCCCAGTCACTGAATCAATCCACCTCATAGAGGGCCTTCCCCTCCTGCGCTGTCCCTCCACCCTCCCAAGCATGATGTCCCTCTCCAAGGACTGGTCCCTTCTCATAACATGTCCAAAGTATGTTAGATGAAGCCTCAGAATCCTTGCCTCCAGGGAGCCACCCGGTTTAGCCCTTTTTAGGATGAATCTGTTTGTTTTCCTAGCAGTCCATGGTATTCTCAATACTCTTCTCCAGCACCACAGCTCAAAGGCATCAATTCTCCTTCTATCCTCCCTAGTCATTGTCCAACTCTCTGATGCATAACAAATGATAGCAAAGGCCATGGCCTGTATCAGACCCACCTTAGTCTCTAGAGAGCCACCATTGCTCTTCAGTACTTTGGAGAGGTCCCTAACAGCAGATTTTCCCATCGCAATACGTCTTTTAATGTCTTGGCTGCTGGTGCCAAGGGTGTTGACTGTAGAGCTTGCCGTGTAGAACAATTAAAAAGAAATGACATCATGGGAACCAAACAACACACCTTTGGGGGATGAATACCATTCAGAGGACACCTGTTAAAAGACATCTCAAAGGGGAAGTAGAGAGGACCCTAGGCATGAGGGTCCCCAGCCTTAGCTTGAATTCTTTAGTTTGGGAGCAGAGCAGAAAAGGGCAGGATAATAAATAACCTCTGAAGCTTGGACAGAGGAGCTGCCAGTGATACTCATTGCAAGTGAGAGAGGAAACATGAAAGCAGTCCAAATGAAGAACCCACATCCCTTGGTATGAAGTTGATTGTGACTCATGTTTGACCCTCCATTGGGTTTCCAATTCTGTAAACATCAAAAGGTGGAGATTGTCTCATTACTCTCTTGTGGAGTGGCTGGTGGCATCCAACATTAGGTCTTTCAATTAGCAGCCCAAGCTTTAACCTATGAAACCATCATTGTTATGTACCATTGAATTGGAATCTATCCATAGCTGACACTTCAGTGTGTTTTTAGAGGCAGTTTATCACATGGGAGGAGATTACCCATCTTTCTCCTGTGGAGCTACTGGTGGAGGAGAACCATGTACTTTTGAGTGTTTTGAGATGTGAACCCGAGGATATCGACTAATCCCCTGGACAGTGAAAGGACAGAGGGGATGAAGCAGCGGTCTAATGTATTGGGAGATTGCAAAAAGGAGGGATTAGGAATATGAACTCACAGACTATTAAAGATAGGTAGAGGTCCAAGACTACAGATTGATTCATGAGTACAGGAAAGGTGAAATGAATAAGATCACAAGAAGGTCCCCCAAAAGCTCAGGACTGGTGATCTAGAAGCACTCACTCGTTTCTATGGAAGGACGTTGGGTACTGCCATTGACAGGTCCCCTAGTTGTGGAGGTGCAGACCAGACCCTAGAGGGTCCACTTTAAGTTGAAGTGGAAAAAATGAATGCAGACTGTCCAATATAAAATGCGGGCTGAGGAGGGGGGAACTAGACCAGTCAAATGCACTACAAGGAGAAGAGGGAGGGGACAATTTCATAGGCAGGTCCAAGGGTGGGGGTGGTAGCGATGAGGAGTCAAACACTATCAGAACCAGGATGTAGACTGAACCACTACCCTCCTGCTGGATGTGAAAGACCCATGGGTCACAGTGAAAGACCCATGGGATCATAGAGGGCTCTGCAATCATGTGGGCTCAGGGTTCACCTGTGGCAGCGTGGTGAGATGGTACCATCAATGGAGGCAGCGCCCGGGGGTGGAGATTCTATGCTTAACCCCACTACACCCCAGGCCCAAGTAATGTTGCACCTAGAAACCAGTTACCAGTTATTATTAATGCCTCTTGTTTGCATATTTGATCATCAGACTGCAAAAATTTGTAGAAGTACTCAATTTCTTTATCTTTCACTTTAATGATTGTACTTAAATAATGGTAGGTCTTCCGTATATGTATATGACTGGTAGTGCTATTGTTAAGTGCTGTCGAGTTGTAGACGACTCATAGTGACCCATTCAGTAGGGATTACACCTCAGCAACAAGAAAGCAAAATCTTCACTACTGGATCAAGAGGTATCATCAAGATAGATGAAGAAAAGATTGAAGTTGCCGTGATTTAATTTTACTTGAGTCAACAATCGACATCCGTGGTAACAACAACTAAAAAATAAAAACACGTGCTGTATTTGGAAAATCTGCTCTCGAAGTTCTCTGTAAAGTATGAAAGAACAAGGATATTAGTTTGAAGCCCAAGGTGCACCTGCTCCAAACCATGGTTGCTTCCTGTGCATCTAAAAAGATAACGGAACAACAAATAAAGAGTACCAAAGAAGACTAATGTCTTTGGATTGTAGTTTTGGGACAGTATATTGAATATCCCACAAAATGTCAAAAGAACAAACAAATCTGGCTTGGAGAATGTACAACCATGATGCTAAGAGCCAAAGATGGTGACATTTTATCTCATGTAGTTTGGAAATATTGTCAAGAAAGACCAGCCAGTCCAACACCACATTAGGAAAGGTGGAGGGTCAGAGAAAGAGAGAAAGATCCTCAGTAGAATACACTGATACAGGGACTGCAAAAATGGGCTTGAGCGTGGCAGAGCTTGTGACAGTGGATAGAGACAATGGGCAGCACCGTGGTCTGATCAGTCTCTTGTTTATGAGGTTTCTATATGTAATCGTTGACTTCAGTGGCACCTACCAATAACAACAGTTCATCAGAAAAATCAAGAATTCATTTGATCTTAAAATAATACCTCACTTTTATATTTTTCCCTCAATAAATAGAGTGTTGAATACACCATGGACTGCTAAGAGAACAAACAGGTTTGTCCTGGAGAGGGTGAAGTTGGGCTGCTTTTTGGAGGCAAGGATTCTGAAGCTTCGTCTGACATACTTTGGACATGTTGCAAGGAGGGACCAGTCCTTGGAGAAGGACATCATGTTTAGGAGGGTGTAGGAACAGCACAGGAAAGGAAGACCCTTAATGAGATGGATCTATTCAGTGATTGGGGTAGTGGGAGTAGGTGTGTTGGATGTATTGAGGTTGGCACAGGATAGAGCAGGGTTTAGAGCTCTTGTATATAGAGTCACTATGAGTCTCAGGTGACTTGACGGCACAGAACAACAACAGCCAACAGCAATAAGGAATGATGTCAGTTTGAGGAAGAAGGTGCGCCTGATCCAGGCCGTGGTCTTTCCAATCACTTGCAATGAATCTGAGAGTTGGACAATGACTAAGGATGAGAGAAGAGGAATTGCTGCCCTTGAGCTGTGGTGTTGGAGAAGAGCACGAAACATCCATGAACTGCCAAAGGAACAAACAAATCCATCTAGGAGAGGGTGCAGACAGAGTGCTCCTTGGAACCAAGCTAACAAAGCTTTGACTTCCATAATTCGGCATGTTGTTAGAAGTGACTAATTCCTTGCAGAGGGACTTCCATACTTGGAAAGGTAGAGGGATGGCCAAGAAGAGGAAGCCCCTCAACCAGGTGAGTTGACACAGCAATGGGCTTGAGTGTGTCAGAGATGGTGAGGGTGGCACAGGACTGGGTTCAGATCTGTCTTTCACAGGGCTGCTATGGGTCATACGCAACTAGATGGCACCTAACAACAACAAAAACATTTTTGAAATAACAAAATTTGAAGTTACTGTTATGGTAAGTAAAACACAGTAAGCATGTATGAGGATGAAATGAAATCTCATCTCTCTGGATAGAGTATCTTGCAGAAGTGATTTAGTATTTTGATGTACTTTCTCCAAAACGAATGCATATGTATGTGGATTGCTTTTCCATCTTCCCATTCTCCCTTGCTGCCTCCTTCCCTCACTTGTTTGCTTCTTCTGTTCCTTATTTTATTTTTTAAAAAATATTATACTTTATGTATAAAGAAAAAAATCTAACTTACTCTTTGCCCATGTTTAAATTTCCCTCATTTAGAAGAGGCATATTTGTAGGTCGTCGTAGGCACAGAGTGAACTAACTCAGTCATATGAATTTTTATTTTTGAATAATACTTTTGGTTTGAATGCTCCCTCATTTAGTCAACCATTCCCTTATTGATGAGGTCCATATTTTTTTGCTAATAATTATAAAAATATTCTATTCATTCTTTTTGAGCAAATGACTTTGTTTCTCTTGTTGTTGTTGTTAAGTGCCATCAAGTCGCAGGCGACTCATGGCGACCCTATGAAGGAGAGTCGTCAACGCTTGGGTGCCTTTCATCCTCTCTCCAGGTTCATAGGGTTTCTGGAGGCAAGCCATTATATATCCATTACTATTGTTGTTGTTGATGATCAAGTCGAAACCAACCCCTAGCTGATGCTCTGGTGAGTTTTCAGAGGCAGTTAATCGCACGGGAGGAGATTGCCTGTCCTTCTCCCGTAGGGTTCCAAACCACAGGTCTTCTGGATTGCAGTGTGGCTTCTTACCACCAGGCCAACCAGAGCTCCCTGATATAAACATTAGAAACATTTTTTTGCTAATAATCATGCTTTATATTTATTAGTAACATAATTATTAGTTCAAAATATGCAATTGTAAACATGTTTGGGAAATATAGCACTGTAAAATCTAATAACAACAGATGTTACGACCTGTTTCCCCAAATCTTAAAAATATTTTGTGTTATACAATCATTTTCATATGTTGTGTTTTAAAAAACTACTCATCATCGATCTATGCCCACTGTCATGCCATCTTTTTGGGCCCCCACTAAATCTTTCTGAATTTCTTTACTGCTGCCCTCCACTCACTAAACTTTATGACCTTATGATTTGTAGGAAACACATTGTGAATGAAGGAATATGTGAAAGAAAATGTACATGAATGAAAAGCAATGTATACAAAATTTGTATGCAAACCAATGTAAAATAAAAAAATTAAAATATCCTTTACATTGTGTACTTTTTAGGGTTTTTAAAAATAGGATTGGTGAAACATTTTATCTTGTTTTAATTTCCCAAAATGGGGTGAATTTCACATGTTTTTGTATGTTTTGTCTTTATTGGTATCGTATCATTTGCTCATTTTCTTATTTTCCTTACCAATATGTTGTTGCTATAGCATCCAGGATATTGACCATATGTGTAGCAAATAATTTCTGCCTGTCTGTCACTTGTTTTCAGTTTTGTTTGTGGAATTTTCGCTGTATAGGTTTTCCTTCGATGCCATTGAGTCAACTGCCATCTTCACCGTGTGGGGCCACGTTTATGGTCTTGCTTAAGAAGACATTCCTTACCCACCCTAAAACTATGCACAGAGTCTCTTATACTTTCTTTTATTTTTTAAAATAACCTAAAGTATTAATCTTTAATCCATCTGGTATTTTGTTTGCACATGGTGTGAAGAAAGACCTACTTCTTCCATATGGATTGACAGTTGGACCAACAGAATTAACTAAAACTTCCATTCTTCCCCATTGGATTGGTACAGTGCTTTTATTATATATTAACTAGTTAACATAACTATATAACTATATATATAACTATATATACATAT
>NW_006399777.1:10934615-10952821 GCF_000299155.1 Elephantulus edwardii
TACAGAACAAAGCATTGCTAGATCCTATCCCATTCTCTCAATTACCAGTGTCTGAGGTCATTGTTATAGTTACATGGCCAGCATCTATTATTGAACGCCCCCCTTCTTTTGTGGACCACCTCCTTTATCATATTTTCAGAAGGAACCAGTCCTTGGAGAGAAACACCATGGTGAGAAAGATAGAGGATTGACGAAAGAGCAGAAGACCCTTAACAAGGTGAATTGACACAACGACTACACCAGTTTGGGCGTAAGCATGACGGAGTTCATCAGGACGACGCAGGATTTGCATCTGTTGCTTATAAAGTCCATGTGAGTTGTAGTCAGCTTGCTGATACCTTACAGCAGCTTCTTAACCGAGCGTGATGTCCTTCTCCAGAGATTGGGATTGGCTGCTAGCGTGTCCGGAATAAGCTAGACAAAGCCTCATTATCGTTACTTGTAAGGAACATTTCTGGCTGTTCTTTCTTCAAAGCTATGGGTTTTTGTTTTTTCTTTCCCTGATTGTTGTTATTGGGTGGTGTTGAGTTGAATATAACCTATAGGAATCCTATGAGAAGCAAGGATTTTTCTTTCTCGATGTTGCAATGCAATCGCTATTGAAGGCTGCACTGTTTAACCTTAACCTTTTGCAGGAAGTGCTTCGAAGTCCTCCTAACTTTCAGTTCTCCTCTTTCAGCAAACAAGTTTGTGTCCTCCACTAAACGAAGGCTACAGATGAGTCTTCCTCCAATCCTGATGCCACATTCTTCTTCGTAGAGTCCAGCTTCTCAAATAATTTGCCCAGCACACAGATTAAATACATATAGAGAAAGGATACAAATACAACCCTGACACACACACACACACACACACACACACACACACACACACTTTTCTATTTTTAAACCATGCGGTGTTCCCTTGTTTTCTGCATACAACAGCCTCCTAGTCTGTGTGTAAATTTCCCAAGAGCACAATTAAGTGTCCTGGAATTCCTGTTCTTCTCAGCGTTAGCCCTTATTAGTGATGACCCACCCACACAGAGAATACACGGCATATGAAAAATCTGCCACCACCTTAACTGTGCCAATTCTTCTCAAGCTTTCATTTTTTCCTATGTGCGTCTTCGCAAGCTTGGGAAGTGGCTGAAAATACCGTGGTAGGTCAGGTTTCCATATTCATCAAAGTGACATGTTTGCTTTTTAACGCTTTTCAGAGCTCTTTTCTAGAAGATGGATTATTGCCCACCATTTGTTTTACTCCTGCTTCCAAGTGCATTGATTGTTAATTCAAGAAGAGTAAAGTTCTTAACAAATTCAATTTCTTGGCCATTTATTTTGATGCTGTTGATTGGTCTGGTTAGAAGGATTTTCCTTTTCCTTTTTTTTCTGGAATGTAATCCACACTCAAGGCTTTAGTCTTGTATCTTCATCGTTCAGGGTTCCAAGTCCTCTTTCAAGAGGATTTCATTCAGTGAACAATGTGTCATCTGTATAACTCAAGTTTTAAATGTTCTTCCTCCAATCATATCGTCACTCAAACATTGAATGGAATGCACAGTGTGAAAACATACAATCCGCCAATACTCTTTTTCTCATTTTAAGCCAAGGAGCTCTGGTGGCTTAGAAGCAAGGAATTGTGCTGCCACTGCAAAGCTATACGGTTCGAATCCACCAGCTGCTCTGGGGGAGAAAGATGGGCAGATTCCTTCTATGCTATTAACTGCTCCTGACCACCCTCTGGAGGGTCAGCTGTAGTTTGCATCCAACTCAACAGTACATATAAAGGAAGTTCTGGTGGCCTAGTGGTATTGTTGTTGTTATTGTTGTTGTGTGTCATTAAGTCAGAAATGACCCATAGCGGACCCTCCAGTGGGCTTTCAAAGGCACTTCATTGCACGGGAGAAGAATGCCCATCTTTATCCCGGGCAACAGCTGGTGGATTCAAATGCACGTCTTTGAGATTGCAGCACAGCTTCTTACACTAGGCCACCAGAGCTCGCGTAGTGTGTGCATGTATGTGTATCTATATATCTGTATAAAACATGTTATGGAATATTTTTCTGGACTTCCTGCTCCATTCATCATTTTATTGATCCCATTGTTAGCATCCCCCTCTTAAAAGTTGGCTTTCGCAGACTCCTAACTCCTATTTCATAAGCAAACTCTTAAGAGAATTCATTCCTCCCCTCTATTTTTATTTGGGGCATATAGTGTTGAGATTAGGGAGAAAGGAAAGACGCAAAAGAAGAAAACATATTTCCATTTTCTTTTTATATTATAAATGTTCTTTGTATTATTTTCTGTATTAACAAGATAGGCTCGTATGTCTCACACATAGCTATCTCCATGTGACTTCCAGGAAACATGGAGCTCAGAAGATGTAGTTTGCAGGGAGTTGAGCAGGATGTCTGTGTGCTCGAAATGGTCCTCCCATCATCCCTTCTTCCTGATGCAACCCTGTCCTTCTCTGACCTCAGCAAGGAGCCCTAGACTCGATCCCACTGCCTACCCACTTGACAAGTGTGAGAATAAGTAAGATGTATTTAATAATATACTGTTGTTGTTGTTATGTGCCGTCGAGTCGTTTGCGACTCATATGTACAACAGCCCTAAACCCTGCTCTATCCTGTGCCAATTGCACTGTCTCTGACACACCCATCCCAATTACCCCAGTCCATGGTACATTCAATACTCTTCTCCAGCACCAAAGCTGAAAGGTGTCAATTCTCCTTCTATCCTCCCTAGTCATTGTCCAACTCTCTGATGCATAACAAGTGATTGCAAAGACCATGGCCTGTATCAGGCACACCTTAGTCTCCAGAGAGACACCGTTGCTCTTGAGTGCTTTAGAGAGGTCCCTAACAGCAGACTTTCCCATCGCAATACGTTTTTGATTTCCTGGCTGCTGGTGCCAAGAGTGTTGACCATGGAGCTGAGCAAACTGAAGCTGTGAACAATCTCAATCTCTTCACCATCCATCCTGATGCTACCGATTGGTCCAGTGGTGAGAATTTTTGTCTTCTTGACATTGAGCCTCAGTCCATACTGAAGGCTGCTGTCCTTGACCCTCTGCAGCAAGTGCATGAGGTCCTCCTCAGTTTCAGTGAGTAGGGTTGTGTCATCTGCATAACTCAGATTGTTGATAGATCGTCCACCAATCCTGATGCCACAATTCTCCTCATAGAGCCCAGCCTCCCGGATAATCTGCTCTGCATACATGTTGAAAAGGTATGGAGACAGGATGCATCCCTGGCGTACACCCTTCCCAATTTTGAACCATGCAGTGTTACCCTGCTCTGTTCTGACTACTGCCTCCTGGTCCAATTATAGGTTTCACATTAGCATGATTAAATGTTCTGGGATTCCCATTCTTCTCAGAGTCAGCCGCAGTTTGTTATGATCCACACAGTCAAATGCCTTTGCATAATCAATGAAACACAGATAGACTAGCACATAAAATTTCCACAGGGTGGTCTGGTGGCTTAGTGCTAAGGAGTCGAGCTGCCCTTTCAAAGGCACTCAGTTCAAAACCACCAGCTGCTTTGTGGGAGAAAAATGGGCAATTAATTTCTGTGTGATTAACTGGCTCTGAAAACCTGCTGGAGGGTCGGCTTTGAGTCTGTTGTGCATAACAACAATAACAACAAACACTCCCATCTCTGTCTTTGATTACATTTTTCCTTTCTATTCCCCTTGGAAGTCACTATTTTCTAAGCTTTATCATAATTACTCCTTTCCTTTGCTTTATAGCTCTGTCACTTAATTATATATCCATAGAATATGTATATTTCATTTTGCCTGTTTTAAAATTTTATAGAAATTGACTATGTGTATTCGTTTTTCTTTTGCCCCACATTGTTGTTGTTGGATGAACTAGAGTTGGCCCTGAGTGTGAGAGCCTTGGTACAACAGAATGAAATGCTTTCCTGTCAATCTCAGCCGAGCATGTCTCTCCTTCACTGACGTGAAATTTGTCCAAATATGACATTCTTTTTCCTTGACTGCCCCCTTGTGACAAACCCAAAATATGTGAAATGAATTCTCATCCCTGTCTCTTTGGAGCACTCTAGCTGCACTTTTCCGAATAGATTTATTTGTTTGTCAGGCAGTTCATCATATGTTCCATATTCTTTTTCAACACCAAGATTTACAGCATCTATTGTTCTTTGGCCTTCCCTATTCATTGTGCAACTTTCACAGGTATAGGAAACAGGTGATGTTGTTGTGGTTATGTGCCTTTGAGTCGCCTACAAATCATAGCAACCCTATGTACAACAGCCATAAACCCTGCTCTATCCTGTGCCAATCTCACTGTCTCCAACACACCTACCCCGATTACCCCAGTCACTGAATCAATCTACCTCATAAAGGGTCTTCCCCTCCTGCACTGTCCCTCCACCTTCCCAAGCATGACGTACCTCTCCAAGGACTAGTCCTTCCTTATAACATGTCCAAAGTATGTCAGACAAAGCTTCAGAATCCTTGTCTCCAAGGAGCAGCCTGGTTTAATACTCTCCAGGATGAACCTGTTCATTTACTTAGCAATCTATGGTATGTTTATTCAAGACTTTTCTCCAATACCACAGTTCGAAGCATCAATTCTCCTTCTATGCTCCCTAGTCATTGTCCAACTCTCTGACGCATAAGAAGTGATTGCAAAGACCATGGCCTGTATCAGGTGCACCTTAGTCTCTAGAGTGACACCATTGCTCTTCAGTACTTTGGAAAAATCCCTACCAGCAGACTTTCCCATGGCAATACATCTTTTAATTTCCTGCCTGCTGGTGCCAACAGGTGATAGGGTATGAGAAACTCACTCCCAAACCACTGACATTGAAGGTACTGTGAAAAACAGTGTTTACAAACTTTGTCAGCAAACCAGTATAAAAGAAGAATCCTTTTAAAAAAAGATATTTTTTCAAAAGAAATTGGAAAAATTCCTAAATGTTACCTCATTTCTGAAATATTGAAACTTCTATATGCCTAAACTGGAAGCAGGAGCGGCATCCACTTCTGAAATGGCTTGCCTCCAGAAACTATGAACAGTGCTCGGGCCTTTCATTCGTAGGGTCACTATGAGTCGTCTACGACTCGACAGCACCAAGCAACGTATGCCTAAAAGGTCCCGTTAAAGGCCTTGCATGCTTCGTTGCTCTGATTCATTCTGAGGTTTGCTGATACTGTGATGTTTATGTTGTTCTTGTCCTGTACGCGCCTTCAGCTCATGCTATAATCTCCAGGGTTAAGAACAGAGATTAATTTCACCATTTCTTATTGTCGGGCAGGGACCAAGGTCAAAAGGGAGCACAAAGGATTCAAGGAATATCACCATGTCAGCAAAGGGAGTGAACAATCTCAAATACCATGGAATAAGCTGAGTGAAATATCTCAGTCACAAAAGGGCAGATATTGCATAGTGCCACCGTTGTAAAATGGGACTGACATCAAGGTTGAGGGAAGACAGAAAAGGAGAGGAGGAATGATGTATATTGCAGTGAAACAGATGAGGGAAAGATCTGTTTAAAAGGCGTATATGAATGGATATTCTTGTCATTACAGAAGTCTAGAATGAAGGCTGCATAGTGGAGTGAACTTGGGGGGAGGGATTGCATAACAATGAAAGAGTTTTTCTTTTCAAGGAGAAGAGTGGTTTGCAGGGAGGGGTGGACAGGGAGAAAAGTGCAACAATGAATACCTGGAAACCCTGTCTCTGTAAACTTTCATTAAAATTAATAAATATAACAAAACAAACAAACAAAAAAAACCCAATCTGCCCTAATCTACTTTAGGGTGCAGTGCTTCCCTGGTCTGTCCCTCTGCTTGTTTTCTCTCTCTGCAGACCAAGGAATCCGACCCGGGAGCCCCCTTAATAAAGCTTCTTTAGCTTCTTTTCTTTCTCTGGTCCCTTCCTTGAGTCCTTGACCTTACGTCCAGTGCCTTTTACATAACAGATAAAATGCTAGAAAGAGGAAGAGACATGATGAGATCTTCTGGCTAAATGACCACATGATCTTGATAAAAATTTCAAGTGTTCTGACTTAAATGTCATTCCTACCACTCCAGTTATCAGATACCATATCATGATGAAATCCGATGATTCACCACATCAACCTAATTAGAGCACAACTTCCAAAAAAATTGTTATTGTTTTGTTGTTATGCGCTGTCGAGTTGCTTGTGACTCATAGCGACCCTATGTATAACAGCCCTAAACTCTGCTCTGTCCTGTGCCAATCGCACTGTCTCTAACACTCCCATCCCAATTACCCCAGTCACTGAATCAATCCACCTCATAGAGGGCCTTCCTCTCCTGCGCTGTCCCCCCTCCACCCTCCCAAGCATGATGTCCTTCTCCAAGGACCGGTCTCTCCTCACAACATGTCCAAAGTATGTTAGATGGAGCCTCAGAATCCTTGCCTCCAAGGAGCCACCTGGTTTAACCCTTTCCAGGACAAATCTGTTTGTTTTCCTAGCAGTCCATGGTATTCTCAATACTCTTCTCCAGCACTACAGCTCAAAGGCATCAATTCTCCTTCTCTCCTCCTTGGTCATTGTCCAACTCTCTGATGCCTAACAAGTGTTAGCAAAGACCATGGCCTGTATCAGACGCACCTTAGTCTCCAGGGAGACATCAACAAAAATAGCACTTGCAAAAGTTCTGTGAGACACAGTGTTTGAAGAAAAGAACCTCTGCCAGGATCTCCTCTGGCTTCATATGACCATTTAATGATTTCCTCTCTGGTTTAGGAGGGTTGATTATGAGCACAGAATATATAGCCTGTAAAGATTATGAGTGATTAGAAATTGAAGGCAGGAGGTTGTTTATATCATCACCGAGTAAGGGGAACTCACTCCCAAACCACTGACATTGAATCCGACTCATAGCACTTCTACAGGACACAGTAGAATTTCCCTGTAGGCTTTGCAAAGCTATAAAATCTTTACAGATAGAAACAGACTGCTTTATATTTCTCTCTTGGAAGAACCTCAACCTGTTTGCTTTGGAAACTATATAAATTACTTATAACTGCCATCTATTAGGGCAAATCTGTGAATCTACACTTAGTCTTTTTGTTTGTTTGGTCTGATTTTTTTAATTTATTGAGATTTTAATGAAAGTTTATAGAGAATTTGGATTTTCATTCATTCATTGTTGCACACCTTAATATTGTGATCACATCTCCCATCTCTGTAGGGACTGGGCTTTCTGGGAAGCCAAATTTCATACTAAGTATTTATAATAAACCAAATGCTCTTTAAGGATGTGAGGGAGGTATGGTACAAGCTGGAATCCACCCTGAAGCACTAAGGCAATCCTTAAATGTTTCCAGGGGTAAACACTAAGGCAATCCTTAAATGTTTACAGGGGTAGACACTAAGGCAATCCTGAAGCCTTTACAGGATTCTTGCTTTGTATTTGCTGACCCCTCCCTCCTGAGTCAAGCAGAAGGTTTTCAATAGAAAAAGCTTAGCTTCATTTGCATTGAATACTCTTGGTGATTTGCTCCCTGGCAATTGTGGATAAAGGCACAGGAACACAAGGACCAGCGCTTCAATTCACTTCATTTGTTCTAAGAACTGTTTGCCTCCTGTTTTACCTCTGCTGTCTCCTACTTTCTTGGAGTCCTGTCTCATTATTAATACTTCTAAAAAGACTATACCCTCGGTGTGCAGCAGGGCTTTATTGCTGAGGTCAAGGAGTGGAACAGCTGGCTACTAATCCTGTAGTTATAAGTCTTTTCAGCAAGCCATGCAAGAAAGAAAAGCTCCAAGAATCATTTCTCTTGACTCTTTATCTCCCCACCTTCAATCTCTGCAGTAAACTTGATCTGATGAGATGAAGCTGAACTCACTCCATTGTGTTGTAGTTAAGAGAGCAAGGGCTGAATGGAGATGTCCATATATGACCGTTACCAACTTTACAAAAGAGAACTGTCCCCATCAACAATACAAACCCATTTCCCATGAGGTCAGACATATCCCCCCTCGCTCCTGTATCTCTTTCTACTCATCTCAACACTAATCTTACTGCTTTACAGGGTCCAAAATCCAATGTTAATCGTTCACAGAATACACAGAACCATACTAGGGAAGTAAAAAAAGTTACAATCCAGATTAGGGAGCAGAGTACAGTCATGACAGCTTCTGAAATGTGCTCGCAGCAGCCTTGGCCTTGAGCTTTGCGGCTTTAGGTCAGTGTTAAAGAGCCCTCAGTTCTGCCACTTTCCTTGCTCCCTCCTCGTCCTGGCCTCCAGTTTCCAACACACTTGGACCACGGCTCTTAGCTCTGGCTCGAGGAGGGGTAGTTGTCCCAAGGACAGCTCCGTCTCATGCGGGGCCTCTGTTCCCCTGCTTCAGCCATGGCAGTTACTGCTGCTGATCTCCTTGGCCCAATAGTCTCTGAACTCAAAGCACCTGCTACATCCTCTTGCTTCTTCATTTCTGGTAGAGGAGAGCTTCCAATTCTGCTTGTGGATCTGCTAATTTAATGGCGAGACTAGTCAATTCCGTTGTGGATAGGCTAACACACCCTATTTGCATACTCCCACCCATCCACATTACAAAATAAGTTAATGGATACCAAAGTCATTTTGAACAATAAACCCTGAACACCACAGTGGTCCACCAATGTGTTACTATCTATCTCTTTATTCCTTCTTGTATAGTAAGTTTATTTCTTACTGCAACCAAAAAGTATAGGGAGCATAGTTACAAATACTCCTTAAACTCAGTCTTTTGCCTTATTTGTATGCAGTATATCAAGTCTGAAATTTTCTAGTCCAAGGGACAAATAAATCTAATTAGATAAATTGAATTTTTAAAATTTTTATTATTTTGTGTGTGTGCATGTACCGTCAAAGCAGATCTGACTGGTACAGGAGGAGATTGTCCCTCCTCCTCCAGCAGAGCATCTGGTGGATTCAAACCGCTCACCTCCGGGACTGCAGTGCAGCTTATTGCCACTAGGCCACCAGAGCTCCCTAGAATTAAAAACAACAACAACAACAACAAAAACCCAAGAAAATAAAACCATAAGAGATCTCTTAATCACAAACCTTATGATTACATTATGCAACATACTGTTAGCATTTGACCTAGATTGTCAGACCTGTTATTTCAGTGGCCAATCCTTTTCCCTAGGCTGTCTTCATTTGAATGCTCAGCATTAGAACAGAATGCTTGATTGTGCTCATGTGAAACCTATACTTGAACTAGAAAGCAGTCATCTGAACAAAGCAAGGTAACACTCCTTGGTTCAAACTTAGGAAGGAGGTTCATCAGGGATGCATCTGTCTCCATACCTTTTCAATCTTCATGCAGAACAGATCATTTGGGGAGCTGGACTTTATGAGGAGCGTGGCATCTGGACTGAAGGAAGACTCATCAACAACCTGCGTTATGCAGATGACATGACCTTGCTTGCTGAAACTGAGGAGGACCTGAAGCATTTGCTGTAGGGGGTCAAAGGTTGTAGTCTTCAATATGGTTTGAAGCCTATCATCAAGAAGACCAAGATTCTCATCACTGGGCCAACTGGAAGCACCATGACGGATGGGGAACAGATTGAGGTTGTTAACAATTTTAACTTGCTTGGCTGCACAGACAACAGTCTTGGCAACAGCAATCAGGAAATCAGAAGACAAATTGCATTGGGGAAGTCTGCTATTAGGGACTTCTCCGAAGAGTTAAAGAGCAGTGACATCAGTCTAGAGACTAAGGTGTGCCTGATTCAGGCCATGGTCTTCGCAATTGCTTGATATGTGTCAGAGAGCTGGACAGTGACTGAAGATGACAGAAGAGTTGATTCCTTTGAGTTGTGCTTCTGGAGCAGAGTATTGCACATAGCATGGACCACTGGGAGAACAACCAGGTCTGTCTTGGAGAGGGTGAAACCAAGTTTCTTCTTGGAGGCAAAGCTTTGGAAGCTCCTCTCACATACTTTGGACACATGGCCGGGAGGGATCAGTCCTTGGAGAAGCACATGTTTGGAATGATGGAGGGGACAGCACAGGAGAGGAATACCACAGAGGAGGTGGATTGACACGGTAACTGGGCTAATGGAAAAGGTATATTGAAATCAATGAGACTGGCTCAGGATAGGGTAGGGTTCAGAGCTACTTTACAGAGGGTCGCTGTGAGTTGTGAGCAGCTCAATTACATAGAACAACAACATTGTTGTTGTTGTTAAGTGCTGTTGAGTCACAGGCGACTCATAGCGACCCTATGAAGGAGAGTCCTCAACACTTGGGTGCCTTTCATCCTCTCTCCAGGTTCACAGGGTTTCTGGAGGCAAGCTATTATGGAAGTGGATGCCACTCCTCTTTCCAAGCTTGTTTTAATTGGGGAGCTCCACCCCACTCTCTGTCCGCATTGGGTAACCAGCCATTAACGCATTTGACACATCAGTGTCACAGTATTCAGCCTCACAGCAACCACAAGTTACCACTGTACAGCAACTAACAACAACATAGGGGATATTTTCTTACTTATAAACAATCATTTCTTGAGGGTGTTTATATCTACTAAGGTTTTGTGCTAGAGGTCAATTTTGCCCTTAATTTTGGCCCATGCTTTAACATTCCCATGGAAAGATCCATCTTAGTTATCGTACTGGATTTCTCTCTCACAGTTCTGTTCTCTTCCAGCAATGTGTCAGGTGCACTAGAACAACATGTTTTACATGCTTAACTTTAGTGACCTTAACTCAGCACGACCCTTTCTTATTTTTAAAGTAGTTTACACCTTTTTAGCAGACTCATCATGAATTCATTTCTTGTACCTGCTATCTTTGCTATAAATGTGTTTGTGTCCTCTCTGAGATTTATATTTATATATATATTTATAGCCTCTGCTGCCAACTCAAAGGTACATGGTTTGAATCCACCAGCTGCTCTGTAGGAGAAAGATGGGCAGTCTTCTCCCATGCAGTTTTTTGTCTCTGAAAAACCCCTGGAGGGTCAGCTATAAGTTATTTTGAATTGACAGTACACAATAACAACATATAACCCAGTGGAGAGTCAGCTGAGTGGAGTGGGTTCAGACTCGATGACAGGGAGTTGAGTTTTGATGATATGTAAAAACTAATCTTGTAGATTGACCCTTAGTCTGTGTTTGGGAAGGTAACTGTTGATTTGGGAGTAAACATTTTTTTTCCTTTGGCTTTTCTTACTTTTAGAGCCTTTATGATACAGCCTGTAGGGACTTGCTGTTCTAACCTATAGGCTTGTCTCAGTCAGTGTGAATCCACTGTCAGCGCTCAGGGAACAAAATGGGCAAGTCTCCTCCTGTGTGATTTATAAGCTCAGAAACTCAATGTCAGGAACCTGCTGGAGGGTGAGCTGGCAGTCAGCTCTCATGCCAGAGCATAAGTTTGAAACTTGAAATTATACAATTCCTTCAAATAATTTAAAAACTCTCTCTCTCTCTCTCATCTATATCTATCTACATATCCTCTCTCTCTGTCTCTCTCTCTCTCTCCTTCTCCTTCTCCCTCTCCCTCTCCCTTTCCCTCTCCCTCTCCATCTCCATCTCCATCTCTATATTATGTTAAAGACTTTAATGATTTTTACCCACTTATGTGATAGCATACTACTTCGAGATTGTATACAATACATTGACAAGTAGTCCCTGACCTACAATTGGGTCTGTCATGAGGTTGAACTGTTGGGCTTTGATTTGGTTTAGAGTTTTTTTGCTTTAGCAAACAACTCTACTGTCTCACAGTTTGAGAGACTGGCAGCCTAAATTGCAGGTCCTGTCTCTCTTGGTTTCTGTAGGGAAGTCCTTTTTTACTTCAGTACTTGTAGTGTGGCCCTTCGTGACTTATAGTCCGGCCTACCTGTACTGACTTTGAACGTCAACAGCTTCCCAGCTCTGGGACCCGAAGCCCTGCTGTTTGCTCACTTCTCTCTCCATATGTCTCCTGAGACAAAAAGCTGATATGGGCCACTTAGGGGGGAATGTCCCCTTATATCCAATCAGGGCTATGACCTGAGTAAGGATACTGCACCTCATGCTTAGTCATCCAAAACTGTCTGTCAGATCACGAGGGAACCTTACATCGCTTCCACATACTATAATTACGTACACAGACTTAGGGAAGACACAATTCAATCCAGGGAGTAGCTCACCAACAGGCCTAACACCCAGGCTTTGAAACAGAAGCACAACTCTCTCCAAGTCTGACTGTTGCACTGTGTTGCCTGTTCCTGTGAAGCTGGGAGGTTTCCCACCATTCATCTTTCAGTAGGCCTTTCAGGGTCATCCATGGTTGTCAGGTGCTATTTTTCGTTTTCATCGTTAAGGCAAGGAGCTGTGCTTCTAAACCAAAGGCTCCTGACTTAAACCCGTCAGCTACTCCTTGGATGAAAGGTTGGACCATCCCGCCCTCTGCAATTGACTGCTTTTGAAAATCTACTGGAGGGTCAGTCATGAATTAGATCTGACTTGATGGTCTATAACAATAGCATATTTATAAATATTGCTTTCTTTGTGAATTGAGAATATTACATACCGACTTACTGTTAGGACATCAGCATACTGTGCACTACAGCTTGTATGTAGCAATAATGATAAGATCTTACAATAACCCAAACACTGTTGGTTTTTAAGTGTGTCTCATTGGAATTCAGATACATCATAGGTTTGTAAGGGAACTGTCTATACTGTACTATATTAATATTGCATATTGACATTGAAGCCTCTTTTGTCTTCTGTGACATGAAAAAGTAGCTTCCTCAAGTGACTTCATTGGAATATACTTTTTAGATAATAAAATTCCTATTTGGAATCTTCACTTATTAAAGAATTAGGAAGATTTTCAGATGGAATTGTGTCAATATACTTGATTTATCAATGTAATTTCTGGAACATTATTGTTTAGGTTAATGCCAGGATCATGGAAAGAACATAATTTTTCTTCTTTTTCTTTTGCTGTGCTTCCTTATTTATTTTTTCCTTTTTTTTGAAATAATATAATTTTTCAAATCTGCCTTCATTCCATTCAGATACCTTTTGTCTCATAATATTAATTCCAATGTCCATAATGCAATCACAAATTTCCCGATTTCTCCCCATAATTTACACCCCAATTAATCTGTTTACCTTATTCTTCCTGCTTTCAGGATTTTGTTTTTGGGCACATGCTGCCCTTTTGACTCTACATAGCTGATTATTGTAGGGAATGAGTGTCTGTTTTGTTTAGTTGCAAGTGAGCCCTTGGTGGTTGTTGCAAACCAGACAGAGAAAGAAAGTAGCGACAAGAGGAAATGAATTCCGAAAAAAGAGGGAAGACTGAGGCAGAGGTCCTCTCCCAGCTCAGCACTGTGACAAGGCCCCTCTCATAGTCTCCCTATGGTTTTTATTAGTTGAAGTCAATCATCCTAAAAAATATTCAATCTCCGGAGCCTTTATTTTCCATATACTTAAGTGTTGCTTTCATAACAATGGGTAAGCTTATTTTGTTTTTGTATTTACAATGATTTATTTATTGCAAATACTTTTTTCTTTTTTTATTATTGTCAATTTTAATGCAAATTTACAGAGACTTTGGATTGCCATTTATTCATTGTTGCACTTTTCTCCCTGCCCACCCCTCCCCACCCCAGTACACTCTTCTCTTTGAAAAGTAAAAGAAAAACTCTTTCATTGTTTTACAATCCCTCCCCGCCCGGTCCACTCCACGACGCAGCCTTCGTTCTGGACTCTAGTCATGACAATAATACCTAACTACATATCCCTTTTAAATAGTTTTCTCTCTCATCTGTTTCAATGCAGTATGCATTATTTATTCCCTCTTCTCCATCTCCCCTCAATCTTAATTTCAGTCTCATTTTTCAACAGTGGCCCTATGCAGTATTTGTTCTTTTGTGACTGAGGTATTTCATTCAGCATAATGTCCTCCAGGGTCACCCATTTTGTATAATATTTCATGAGTTCCTTGTTTTTCAATGCAGCATAATATTCCATTGTGTGAATATACCACAGCTTCTCTATGCATTCATTTGTTGATGGGCACTTGGGTTGTTTCAAACTCTTTGCTATTATGAACAAAGCCACAATAAACTTGGATGTACATATATCTGCTTGGGTGGCAGTTATGGTTTCTCAGGGCAATGATTTTAAAAACACAGCCAGGATGTCTTTATTATCCTTAAAAACCAAAAAGTTGAGGGTTGGGGGAATTCCCTCTCTTCAAGCACATGTTTGAAAATTGGAGAATACTAATAATCCTGGCATAAAATCCAGGTTAAGAAATCATTCTGGATTGCTGCAGGGAGTTATTTCTTTCCACAAAACACGGGGCCTATTATTTTGGCCTGGAGCTAAAACACATAAATGTTTGCAAACTGGGAAATAAAAATTTCAGGCTGATTACGAGGCTTCCAATATGAACCGCCATCAACAAAGGGCTGTCTGTCACCCAGAATCAAGCGTTCTCCAGGTCATTAGTACAGGATGGCAATGTCTAAACTCTGAGAAAGTCTTGCTGTCAATTTTACCAGTGGAACTGCATTACCGAACGTGGTGGTGGAAGTATTCAGGGCATCTGACTCCTTAATGATTCTTTGAGATCTAACTGTGTTTATTCAACTCTGTTCATTTTTGTTTTGTGTTGGTTTGGTTTTTCGTTTGGTTTTTTGAGGGTACAGGAAAGGTGAAGATTCACTGGAGTGAAGAAAACATCACTAACAGAATAGAGAACAGAAAGGTGATTATCTTTGTAACAGAAGGAGGACCCGGTAGCGTGAGCCCTGGGTCTCTCCTGGAGCCTGGTCAGTACCCAGCAGATGGCCTCAACTCACTCACTGCCGTCCAACAATGACTGCCTCATTGTCGACCCGCTGCAGGTTTTTGAGGTGGTAAATCTCATTGGAAGAGATTGGCCAACTTTTCCCTCAAAGTACTGCTGGTGGATTTGAACTGTCAGAGAGGTGAAGTCTCTGAGTTCCTGGTACAGCTCCCTGCGCCGCCAGAGCTCCCTAGCCCATGGTCAATATCCCCAAAACATGCGCTCATGAATTCTGCTGTGAAGTGACTCATTCTACGTGCCTTCTAGAATCTGTAACAAGGAATGCAGCAAACTACTATTTTTAAAAAGTCAATAAAACAAAAAGTACATCTCATCAAATCACTTAGGGACCCCATTGCTCTGTCGAGTTTTCACGGCTGTGATAATTTAGAAGCACACGGCCAAGCCTTTGTTCTGTGGTGCCTCTGGGTGGATCAGGACTGTCAACCTTTGGGTTGAGGTCAAATGTGTAACTGTGCACACCACCCAGGGAGCCCAGCAAGTTACAACAGCATTTAGTAATTTTGTGGCCTAGTGGTAAGGAATTGCACTGTGAACTCGAAGGTACATGGTTTGAATCTTCCTGCTTCTCTGAAAAATAAAAGATGGACAGTCTCCTCCCCTGGGATTAAATTAAGTGCCTCTGAAAACCTGCTGGAGGGTCAGCTATGGGTTGGTTCCGACGCGATGGTACACAACAACAACAATATAAAAGATATGTACATATATAATATAATTCTGTATTAATTCATCTCATTGGACATCTTAACACTTTCTCACTGACCTTCTAACATACAACATAATACATAAACAACAATATGAAGTGTCAAACT
The DNA here is from genome assembly GCF_000299155.1 of Elephantulus edwardii. Taxonomy (NCBI): domain Eukaryota; kingdom Metazoa; phylum Chordata; class Mammalia; order Macroscelidea; family Macroscelididae; genus Elephantulus; species Elephantulus edwardii. Next base: position 10,950,223 of record NW_006399777.1, read on the forward strand.
TAGCCAAATCTTTAATAGCAATATTAAACAAATGCAGCTCCTTATCAAGCAGAAAGGTTATTATTCAGATATGTTGTAATATCAACAAGATGTTTTCATTGTCACAGTTTTTTCTAACTTTTAGCTTTCCTGACTAATAATTTTAACCTGATTAAAACACTTTTCTCCTATAAAGCATAACTTTAATGAAACAGATTTTAAAAAAAAAAAAAAACACAACTCACTGCTATCAGAAGAATTCTAAAAGTATTACATAAAATTGCTCAATTGTTTTAAAAAGTTCAAAATAGCAGCAGTCTCCAGGATACAACTATTTCTTGGTTCAGTGTACCATGTATGTGCTGTCTACATGTGAACAAGAGAGGAAATCTTTTTTGCATTTGAAGCAACATACAGTATAAATATTTTCTTCAAAGGGCCTCTTTAAAGATTCATTTTGTATATGAAACTTGTATTTAAAATAAAAAATTGTGAATCTGATTTTTGTTAATTTGTTTGATTTTTCTAGATAAGTTGAAATTCCTGGGGTCAAGAATTTCAGTGAAGTCAAGCATCTGATTAAATAGTTTAGTGACCTTTTGATTTGTCATTGTTATAATACAAAGTCACTCAGTACTTTCATTTTTAGTTAGATAATCTTCAAGATATTTTATTAGGCTTTTAATTTGTTCCCCATTAACTGACTCTTGGTTACTTCTAGATACTTAACAGAGTTGTTGTGGGGTTGTTGTTTTATTTCCTATTAAGACCTCTGTCTTATTTACATTTTAATTTGAATATGGACTTTTTAAAATGCTTTTCGTATCCACCAATCTTTTTAAACGATATAATTCTTTTTCATAATTTTAAAATTTATTTTTCTGTTTCTATTTATAGTATCAATGTCATATCTGAACAATGAGTGCTATGTCTGCCTCCAATTCTTAAACCACTTAGTTCTTTTTATTTCTTCTCTTTATGTAGCATTGGCTGGGACCTCCAGTGCTATACCAAGGAGATACAGTGGAAACTGGCATCTTGTTCTGTTCTCTAACATAAAGAACTTACAACTGAAATTTCTCCATTCACTATTATCATTCTTTTGCTCCTTATTGTTGTTTAGTTTTAAACATTACAAAATAGCTAGATGTTAGAATTTCTAATTATTTAGATGTTAAAATTCATAAGAAATTTTTTCTCTCCAGTTACTGAGACACTCAAAGGTTTCGCCATTAATCTATTCATTTGTGGTCAATGACTTTGAAAAATGCAACGAAGCTGAACCATTCTCTCCACCTGGCATGAATCCTACTTGATCATGACTATTTCCAATATAATTTTCTATTTTTTTATCTTATTAGTTATATTTAGTGTTTTTAGTGTATTTTTTTCTTATTATTTATATTTAGAGTTTTTCTACCCATGTATTTCTTTCATGACTGAAAAGAGCTTTTATTTTATTGTGTCACTTTTGACAAGTTCATAAGGTTGCTATGAGTCACCCATGACTCTGCGGCACTTAACGACAAAGAGAGAGACCAGCTGGCCTAGTGGAGCCAAAGTGATGCTACCAAGCCAAAGGTGGGTGACTCTAATCTGCAGGCCTCAGGCCTATTTTTCATTGTTTTTGGTCAAACATTCTTCTAGGTGGTATAGCACTGGTCTGTCCACTTGCTGTGCAGAGAGGTAACTTGTGGTTGCTGTGAAGCTGAACACTGTGACACTGATGTGTTAAATGCAAGAATGATTACCCAAGGTGGACAGTGTTTGGTGGAGCTCCCCAATTAAAACAAGCGTGGAAGCAGGAGTGGCATCAGCTTCCATAATAGCTTGCCTCTGGAAACCCTATGAACTTGGAGGAAGGATGAAAGTCACCCACGTGTTGAGGACTTTCATTCATAGCGTAGCTAAGAGTCACCTATGCCTCGATGGTACTTAGCAATAACAACAACACTTTTGACGGTAAATATTTTAAAACAATTTATTCCAACTAGGTGTTTGTATTTCTTAATCTATATTTTTCAACATTTTTTAATTACTCACATTTTAAAAACTTTTATTACAACTGTGATTATCTTTTTCGCTTCTATTTTCTTTGTTTTCATTATTTATCTGTTTTCCCCTAAGTCTCATTATTCTTATAAAAGAATTTATTTTTTGGTTGGTCAATCGATCACTTTCAACGTCTCACGAATTTGTATTATTACCTTTATCCTTTCTTACCACACTGTTTCTTTAAACTTCACTATTACTTTTCCTGTTGAGTTTGCATGTTCCTGAGTACAAGTATTCTTGAGCACAAGCTAAAATTCTTTTAGCATCTATTTATTTTTGTTTGTTTCCTGGCAAATATATTTAAAACTACAAATACACACACACACAATTTTAGGTGTTGCTTTAGTTGTGTCAAACAAGGAGGATTTTATTTACATTCTTCTTGTTACTGCATGCCTTCGAGTCTGACCCCCTCCCTTGGGTTTCAGAGTCAGTAATCTCAGGAAAGAGATTGCCCATCCATCTCCCATGGAACTACTGTTGGATTTGAACCATATACCTTCAGGATTGCAGTACAGCTTCTTAGCACTAGGTGTTAAGTATGTCAATACTCCTTTTTCTTTTC
>NW_006399777.1:10953049-10991549 GCF_000299155.1 Elephantulus edwardii
TTTTCAAAGTGTTATTTGACAATCTATTATTTACCTGTCCACATAAACTTAAAAACAGTCAACAAGGCAAAACAAGAAGTCTGTAGGTTGACATTTTTAGTATTCATTTCTCATTTGCTGTGCTGTGATCAGCAGATACAGTTAATACAGAAGCTGTGAAGTTTACGCATGTACCCTTGTACGCTGATCTGGAGTCACTGTTTGTAAATATCCATTTTTTTGTGCTCAGAAGGAATATCTTGTGCCTGTTTTTATTTAGCTATTAGGGAACTTTGGTGGTGTAGACCTAGTGAGTTGAGTTGTTAACCAAAGGTTTAACTTCTCTGATGGGTTTGAATATACCAGTGATTCTGTGGGAGAAATACAGACAATCTCCTTCCCTGAGATTTACCCCCTGAAACCCAATGGAACATCTGCTATGAGATGGTTCGGATTTGATGTCAGTGAGGAATATATCCAATACACTCAATTGATTATTCTGATTTTCACATATTGATTTCTATTTTTTCACTGTTCGATTGCTAAGTTTCTGAAACTGGTGCATATAACTTCTCAACTGCAATTGCTGGTAAAACTTGTCTCACCAAGTTTCTGTAAATATTTTGAAGCTGTATTCTCAAGAGAATATGTTTATAGTAGATAAGATTCCTTGGTCTTGCATGTCTTTTACTGGTACAAAAGGTTCTCCTTCATTCCACATACTGTGTTGTTGTTGTTTTTTTTTTCCCTTGAAGCCAATTTTGATGGATAATAAAGTTTCTACTCAAGTCTTCCCTTGGTTAATATTTTCTTATTGTATCATTTTCCATCCTTTTTATTTTCAGTCTTCCTGAACTTTTGTTTTGAATGTTTCTCTTATAAACAAAATGTTGTCAGCTCTTATGTTTTTAAAAGTCTCCTGACATCTTTAGTTTACTTCCAGTATCTTTAAATACCTCAATTATGATTGGTTTTGTTTGTTTGCTTCACACGGGTTTTTACAGATGTTTCAGCAGGAGGCCTGATCTGATATTTGGATAACCTTTCATATTATGATAGGGGAGATATAGTTTTCACCTTTTTAAAAAATGTGAAATATTTTTTCCCCTGCCAACTAGAAGAGATTATGGCCATTTCTGAAGGAAATGGTATACTTTTCATGCAGGAATCTTGGCAGAAGATCAACTTAGGAAGGATAATGTGTTCTGTTGGTTAATTTGGAGTTCTTAAAATGTAAATGGATACAACTCTCCAGTGATTCTTATCTTCCACACGGTTTTTTGCTTCAGAATCTTCTTTACTTAACATAAATATCAGATACATGAACATGTATACTATGGAGACAGTATTGAGATTCCCTCCGCTGACTCTCTGGGTGCACACCAATGTCAGCCAGGGGTGCGGCATAAGTGACATAAATGACCAACAAAACCAAAACCCATCACCTATAGGCTTTTAACTAACAACAAAAAATCCCAACAAATTCGCTGATGCTGCATTGATGAGAACAAGGACATTGAGTTCCCACGTCTGTGAAAAAGGAGCAGTTAACCTCATTTTTTATCTAAGAAGAAGTGGGGGAATTGAAACAACAAAACTCCAAGTAAACCAACGCAAAAAAAAATAAAGTAACAAGCAAAAAAAAAAAAAAGGGGGGGGAAGAAGGGGGAAAAATCCATACACCCCAAATCTCTTTGACCCTCCACTGGATTTCCAAGGCTCAGTGTTGCTCAGGAGGAAAAAACCCATGTTTCTTCCTTGGAGGCACTGATGGATTCAAAGTACTGGAAAGGGAAGACCTTTGGGGTTGGTAGCCTAACTTCCAGTGGATTATGACACCAGGGCTTGTAGATAAGCAAACTGTGAAGGTCCTAACTCTTAACATTTCTCAACTGATAAATCCACCGAGTTCAAGTCTTCCATGGTATTGTGACTCTTGTTTGAAATTATGGAGTCAATTTCAACTCATGACAAAATAGAACTGCCTTGTAGTATTTTTTGTTTGTTATCTTCTTATCATTATGAGTGACAAGTTTAGAGTGGTTTGATGTTCTATTGAAGGATTAAAATTAAAATAGCTCCTATAGCTCTCAGCTAAGCTTAACTCAGGAATTTTCCTTTGTCCCGGGTAAAGCCCCACACCCAGTGTTCCAGGAAGAAAAGTCTGATCTCAGGGCAAACAAGCAGATGTTTCTCAACTGATAACCCAGGTGCCTTTGTTTCCCAACTGATAACCCATGTGTCTTGTGCTTTTCCACTGCCCTAAGGGCTTGAACTCATTGTATGCTTAAGAATTTGTGAAACCACCCTATAGTTAATGTTCCAAGAAATGGTTAACTACAAAAGTTGGGCAAATATGCTGATGACTTAAGATCTGTCTAACTGCCACATGTGCAAGAATAAGATATTGTTCAAATATGCTGTGTAATCCATGAGCGAAGCTGAACCAATGAATTAAAACTGTGCTTTTATCACCCAATGAGAAGCCGACACTCTGTTGTATCCCCCTAAAGTGTATAAAAAGAACCAAAATTGTCTGCTCAGGGTCGACTCCTCTATCTCCTGCGAGAGATACGTGTCGGCCCGGAGCTCTGCAATAAACCTCTCCTCTTGCTGTTGCATCAAGCCGGTGTCTTAGAGTCTTGGGTCTTCGCCGTCCGCTCGGGATAGGACCACCAGTTCGGGGGTCTTTCACTATGAAACCATTCATGCTTTGTTTATTTAATGGCATTGATGACAATTTCCATATGATAGCTTCCCCTTCTTCCCTGTGTTTCCAATTTCCATCCACCCTCTTGACCTCACCTTTCCTGCTTTCTGAACTTTATTCCTGGCCAAGGGCTAACCATGGCATCTCATGAGGTTGATTGTTCTTCATAGGGTTCAGATTCTTGAGTAATTTGTTTAGCATACAGATTGAACCAGTCGAGAGTTAAGATGCAACCCTGATGCTCCTCTTTCTTAATTTTAACCGTGCCGTATTCCCTTGCTCTGTTCATACATCAAGCTCCTGCTCTAGGTATAGGTTTTGCATGAGTTCTAACACTTAATAAAGTGTTCTGGGATTCCAGTTCTTCTCAATGTTAGACATAACCTTTTATCCACAGTCAAATGCCTTTGCAAAGTCAATAAAGCATAAATAGTCATTCTTCTGGTATTCTTACTTTCAGCCAGGATCCATCTGACATCAGAAAGGTGATACCTGGTGCCACGGCCTCTTCTAAATCCTGCTTGAACTTCCAGCAGTTCCCTATTTATGAACAGTTCTAGCTGTTTTTTAATCATCTTCAGCAGTATTTTGTGTGCATGTGATAGTAATGATATTGCTGTACAGTTTCCACATTCTGTTTGCTCACTTTCCCACATTCTGTTTGCTCGCTTTCCTTGGAAATGAGAACAAAGATGAATATCTTCCAGTCTGTTAGCCAGACAGCTGTCCTCCAAATTTCCTGTCAAAGGCTGGTGAGTGCATTCAAGATATCATCTGTTAGTTGGAACATGCCAGTCAGTATCCCATCAATGCCTGGGGCCTTATTTTTTGCCAATGTCTTCAGTACAGCTGCACCTTCTTCCTTCATCACCATTGGACATTGTCCAGGGCACTTTCTGAAGCTTTCCATTGTCACTCAGTTATTTTTGGTAGAGTAACTTGGGTATTCCTCTCCATCTTTTCTTTTTTTTTTTATTCTTCCTGGATCATTCAACATATTGCCCACAGCATCCTTCAATATTGCAATTTGAAGCTTAAATTTGTTTTTTATTTCTCTCAGCTTGAGAAATGCTGAGCGAGTCCTTTTTTTTTATTTCTCTAATTCCAGGTCTCTTCACATTCAGTTACAATACTTTGCTTTGTCTTCTCCAGCTGCTCTGTGAAATCTATTCAACTCTTTTGCGTCTACATTTTATCTTTTCCCTTTGTTTTGGCTTCCTGATGCTCTAGTGCAATCTTCAGTCTCTTCTGATATCGATTTTGGGTTTTTCTTTCTCCTCTGTATTTGTAATGACCTTTTGCCCTCTTCATGGATGATATCCTTGATGTTATCCCTCAAATTATATGGTCTTTGACCATTGGTGCTTCAATGATCGAACCTTCAAACCACTGATCATGCTTCAAACCTGATCTTTAGATAATTTTTAGATTTTGGTGGAATAGACTTAATATATTTTGGTTCTTATGGACTTGTTTTAATTTTATTCAACTTCAGTTTGAATTTGCAAATGAGTAATTGATAGTCTTGGAAGCAGGAGTGGTATCCACATCCTAAATAACATGCTTCTGGAAACCCTAGGAACTTTGATAAATGTCAGTAGTTGTAGAGGGGCTTCAGGCCTTTTGTTCAGAGGCTCACTGTGAGTCATGCTCAACTCAAAGGCGTCAACAACAAAAATTGATGGTTTATTCCACAGTTAGCAATTGGCCTGGGTTTGACTGCCTATATTGAGCTTCTCCAGCAATTCCTTCCGCAGATGTAGAAAAAGTCAAGGACCTATTCAAATTATTGAGGAGAAGCGAGGCCAGTTTGAGGACTAAGTTGTGGCTGATTCAGGCCATTGTCTTTCTGATCACTTGCTACACATCTGAGACAGGACAATGAAAAAGGATGACAGAATACGAATTGATGCCTTTGATCTGTGGAGTTGGAGAAGAGTATTGAATGAATATCCCATGGACTGCCAAAAGAATAAGCAAATATATCTTGGAGAAAGTGCAGTCAGAGTGCTCCTTGGTGCCAAAGATGATAAAACCTTGTCTCACATAGTCTGGGCATCTTACTAGGAGAGACTACTCCTTAGAGAAGGAAATTAGCTTGGAAAGGTGGAGGGTTGGCAAAGAAGAGGAAGACCCTTAACCAGGTGGATTGACACAGTGACTTCCACAATGGGCTCTTGTGTGTCAGGAAGTGTGAGAATGGTACAGGATAGAACAGGATTCAGATCTGTTGTTCATAGGGTTGCTATGAGTTGGACTCAATAACATCTAACCACAATAACAACAACAAATTATAGAAGAATAAATTTCTCTAAGCCATTCATTTGTATTTTTTAAGTAATAGCAGTAATAGGTAACTAAGATGGAAAGTGAAAACTTTCAGCATTCCTTCTGCTGAAACACTTTCATTTGTGTATCATTAACTTGTTCTTTTTTAAAAGAAAAATATCATTAACTTCAGTTTGCTCGGCTCCACAGTCACACTCTTGGTACCAGCAGTCAGGAAATCAAAAAGCGTATCGCGATGGAAGAGTCTGCTGTTAGGCACCTCTCTAAAGTACTCAAGAGCAACGGTGTCTCTCTGGAGACTAAGGTGCGCCTGATACAGGCCATGGTCTTTGCAATCGCTTATTATGCATCAGAGAGTTGGACAATGACTAGAGAGGACAGAAGGAGAGTTGATGCCTTTGAGCTGTGGTGCTGGAGAAGGGTACTGAATGTACCATGGACTGCCAGGAAAACAAACAGATTCATCTTGGAGAGGATTAAACCAAGCTACTCCTTGGAGGCAAGGATTCTGGGGCTTCGTCTGACATACTTTGGACATGTTGCCAGGAGGGACGGGTCCTTGGAGAGGGACATTATGCTTGGGAGGGTGGAGGGACAGCGCAGGAGGGGAAGACCCTCTATGAGATGGATTGATTCGGTGACTGGGGTACTCTGGATGGGTGTGTCAGAGGCGGTGCGGTTGGCACAGGATAGAGCAGGGTTTAGGGCTGTTGTGCATAGGGTCGCTATGAGTCGCAAACGACTCAATGGCACATAACAACAACAACAACAACATCATTAACTTCTACAGCTTTGCTTCCACAAATGTTTTCAGTGCAGCCTGGACTTCCTCCAATCCTACCAATTATTGATCCTACCTTATCTCCTGAAATGGTTGAACATTGATCAATTCTTTAAGGAACAGTGACTCCGTGCACTTCTTCTGTTTTCTTTGGATGTTTCCTGCGTTGTTCAATAGTTTATGCATAACATCCTTCAATATTAGTTGGTAACTTGAATTTGTTTTCCTTTCTTAAAGCCTGAGCTATTTGAAGAATTTTTTAGTTTACCTTTTTTGGTTTTCCAAGGAGCTCTGGTGGAGTTCTCTGTACATTCTGCTTTGCCAATCAAAAGGCTGTGCTTTTCCAGTGATTCAAAGTCACCAGAGGCTCTAAATGAGAAAGGTGGGCAGGCTTCTCCTATGAGTGTACGTAGCACCAGACACCTTAAGGGTTAATGAAAACTGTTAATGAAGACTATGAATGGAAACCAACTCTGTGGTCTTGAGATCTGGTTTCTCCTTCCCCCTTAACTCATTGCCTTATGATATTTTTGCCACCTTGTTAACTTGATTTATAATATTATTTAGGCATTTTACTTCATTATTTATTTCCATCTGTTTTACCTACTGTACGTTCAGCCTCATAATCTATTTTTGTCTTTCTTTGTAAAGTCCTTTTGCTTTCTTCACGCTTCATTGCCTTGAAGTCATTCCACAGTTCATCTCAACATCATGTTCTGCACATCACATTTCTTCCTCTTGAGGTGGCTCCTAAATTCAGGTGTCGTACCTTCAACAGGTGAGACCAACATCCTGCAATTGCATAATCCTTTCCAGTAGTTACAAGAAATATGGTAGAGAAACAGACAATATGCCTGTTCTCAGAAGCTCATCTGCACAGAGTTCCAGTTCAGTTACTTTTGGGCAAACACCCAGCCTTACTCCTTGAATAATGTCCTTTACATATCGCACAAGCGTCTCGAGATCCCCTCTCCTGTTTTTGTACCAAGGCCCAGCTAACAATATAAGGTCAGGGATAAGTTGCAATTGGCTTTATTTATATAAGACTTGTGTTGTTTTAAAAGCCTGACCTATCTAGGAAGCCCTTTTTCTGAGGTCATTTACTGCGGTGGCTGCTTCACGCTAATGAAATATTCGCTGGGGCCTCAGCTTAATATGGCTGAAATTGAACAGTGATTTGTGACTCATCCTTAAAATCATACTGTTAAAAAATGATGGGGTTAATCGCTTTTCTATGTAATTCCTTGACTGGGAAAGCATTTTTAACATTCTAGTGCATATTAAATTTTATCGACTAAAACGAATTCATAGCCATTATGATGTTTTTTTAACACTTTCTCTTGAATCAGATTCATGTGTGTGGGGGCACTAATTACAACACCATGTCATACTTTAGTATATTTTCAAAAATGGCAGTCTTCTTTTTGAAACAGTAAAATCTGATATAATGACATCACTTTCTTCTTTCTGCTATCTCCTGCCATAATAGTTCTTTCTTTGTTCAGATTAAAATGAATAAGATTCAGATGACTTGGTCTTCAAACTGACATCATTATTCTTCAGTAATATCTAATGTTTCCTTTATTATTTATTAAAAACTTCATTTTCTGATAACTTGAGTGACAGGTTAGATAAAGCATTCCTAGCTTAAGGCCATGTTCTCAGAGGCTTTCTACACAATATCAGTGTCTATCAGCCTCCTGAATGTATAAGTAAAGTATATATAAAGAGAAAAAAAAAGTTTCTGGGGGCAAGATTGATAGTTTGCATCATATTCTCAAAAGGTTCCTCTTCTTATTGTGGTTACATAAAATCACATGTTAACAGTAGTAAGAGTTAACGACCTACACTTACAGTATCCTTCATAGAGTGATGAAGAATAATTGACATAGAAGCCTAAGGAAGTAAGTGGTACACAAACGAATCTGAGCTTCATATAAAGAGAATTATGTCTTACTAGTTTTCTACTTTTTGATATTACTTATGTGGCAAGTTTCCTCGATAAACTTGGGTTGTACACAGTAAATTACCCCAATTTTGTTCAGATACAGCTAATAGGAGTTCATCTCTTTGAAGATTATCCTAATGTGAAATTACCATCAAGAGATAATCTTATTTTTTTAATGTGGGTATCTAAAGAGCTGAACTCGGAAACAAACTCAAACATCATCCAAACAATAAAAGTATATTTAGCCTTTATCTTGTCATAAGGTCTTGAAGATTCCTGATTATCAGGGTACTTTAAGAATGTGGTTGAAAGATTAAAACTGAAAAGTAGGTTTCATTATTCAATGTTTTGTTACTACTGGTTAGTTTCTGTTTCGGTATTTTCTTTGAAGATAAGTAGGCCATAAACTCAATAGATGAAGCACTTATCAAAGTGTGCTTATAACTTCTTTCACATCCAGAAACCAGCCTGCCATCCATTCGTTTTTGCGGGAACCCTAAATCAACGTGTCTTTATGACTTTTGAGCAATCCTTGGCAGTACAGAGCAGTAAATCACGTTTTATTACTAGAGGATGGCAGATGCTATATACAGGGTTATTGGAAACTTTTTGTCACTTCTTGTGATGCTCCACTTGAGAGTCTCTGATCCAGTAATTCTGATGACATTTCAGAGTTAGGCCTGTGCTGGGAGCATAGTCAATAAGCGACAGGGGCTGTCTCGCCACACGCCCGAGTCCCTTCACTTCCCCTCTCCCACTTGCTCTCATTTTCATGTTCAAACGCCTTTGCTTCTAGATTCTACTCTTGAAAGACAATTCGGCTCAACATAAAATGCTTGGCATAAACACAATTTGCATGAGTATCTTGCACATCTCGGGCGACTGTGTCCTCTGGCATTAAATGTTGCTTTGAAAAGGTCTGATGGTAGTTTGGCCTTCTCTCCTTTATAAACGGGTCAATCTCATTGTCTCATTGCTCAAAAAATTCTTTCTTTAAAGTTTAAGAATGTTATGTGCTATCGAGTTGAGTATGAAACATAGTGACCTTATGAATAAAAGATTTGAACCCTGAAAAAAAAAAGAAAAGAATTTCACAAGTATGTATCTCAGCATTGTCTAGTCTGGCTTACTATTATATGATGGTGTTCATTTTAACATATAGATCTAAGTCTTTTTAAATTTCAAGAATGTTTTCTTGTTATCAATAAGTCCTAGTCCACTATTTCAGTTTTCTTTTTTGCAGCATCTACTCTTGGCTCCACAGTCAACACTCTTGGCACCAGCAGCCAGGGAATTAAAAGACATATTGCAATGGGAAAGTCAGCAGTTAGAGATCTCTCTAAAGTACTAAAGTGCTACGATGTCAGTCTGGAGACTAAGGTGCGCCTGATACAAGCCATGGTCTTTACAATCATTTGCTGTGCATCAGAGAGCTGGACAATGACTAGGGAGGATAGAAGGAAAATTGATGCCTTTGAGCTGTGGTGCTGGAGAAGAGTGTTGAATATGCCATGGACTGCTAGGAAAATGAACAAGTTTGTCCTGGAGAGGGTGAAGCCAGACTGCTTCTTGGAGGCAAGGATTCTGAAGCTTTGTCTGATATACTTTGGACATGTCTCAAGGAGGGACCAGTCCTTGGAGAGGGACGTCATACTTGGGAGGGTGGAGGGACAGTGCAGGAAGGGAAGGCCCTCTGTGAGGTGGATTGATTCAGTGACTGGGTAATGGGAGTAGGTGTGTCAGAGATGGTGAGATTAGCCCAAGATAGGACAGAGGTTAGGGCTGTAGTATATAGGGTTGCTGTGAGTTGCAGGTGACTCGATGGCACATAACAACAATAACAACTCCTGAATATGTTTTACTTCCTTTGCCTTTTTTCTTTATGTACCCTATTGTTTTTTACTTCTCCTTGTTATCGTTGATGCAGCAACTAGAAAACAGGACCAGGTGTGTCAGAGACAGTGAGATTGGCTCAGGACAAGGCAGGTTTCAGACCCATTTATTGTTCAAAGGGTCACTCGCTATGAGCTGTAGTCAACTGAATGGCACATAACAACAGCAATAATGATGTTCAACGTAAATAAACAAACTAATCCTCGTTGTCACTGAGTGGAAATTGACTCATAACTGACCCTTCGGTCTATTTCTTAGACTATAAATCACGCAGGAAGAGATTTCTCAACTTCCTCTCGAGCTGGATTTGAAGCCTGAGAGAGGTGTGACCTTTGATTTAGCACTTAAACTTTCCACGGATTAGGCCACCTGAGCGCTATCTATGAAGCATGACTATATAAAGAAAGAATTTTAAAGTTATTTTGATAATATCCCCATGTAGCTAAACACATACATATTCACACATAGGAATTGCATAATTAATATTCTTCATAGGTAGAAACTGCTTGGATGAAGTTTTTAGGAGGAAAATGGTTCTTTAGTCATTTATGCCACCTTCTACTGGGGGAAAGAAAGGTTTAAGGGGGGAATCTATCAAAGCTGAGAAAAGGACTGCCAGGAAAACAAACAGATTCATCTTGGAGAGGATTAAACCAAGCTACTCCTTGGAGGCAAGCATTCTGGGGCTTCGTCTGACATACTTTGGACATGTTGCCAGGAGGGACGGGTCCTTGGAGAGGGACATCATGCTTGGGAGGGTGGAGGGACAGTGCAGGAGGGGAAGACCCTCTATGAGGTGGATTGATTCACTGACTGGGGTAATCGGGATGGGTGTGTCAGAGGCAATGCGATTGGCACAGGATAGAGCAAGGTTTAGGGCTGTTGTGCATAGGGTCGCTATGAGTCGCAAATGACTGGACGGCACATAACAACAACAACAACAATCACACATGATTTTTGCATTTTCTGTAAGTAATTATTTAGACAGTAATAACAAAATTATTTTAAATACATTTGCATTTAAGTGTGTAATTCTGCTGCACAATCCTGAAAACATGTAGTGCAAATCCACCAGCTTCTCCACAGGAGAAAGATGGGCAATCTCTTCCGGAGCAATTAAACTGCCTCTGAAAACCCACTCACTGGAGGGTCAGCTACGTGTAGGTTCTGACTTGATGCTACACAACAACAACAACATAGCCAACTAATTCGTATTTCAAAGAAATCTGGTAATTTGTTTGGGAAGCTAAAAGAAATATAAAAATATTTTCTTCTTAAAAATATTTTACTAAGTTCTTGTAAAATGTGTATTAGAGGATGAATGAAGTTTATTTTGCATTTCTCATATTTCATTTCAAATTTAGGGAGACCCTGGGTGAAATAGATGGGCTCAGTGAATGAGGTAATGGGGGGTGTATGTGTGTCAGAGACGATGAGGTTGGCTCAGGATAGAGCAGGGTTCAAAGGTGCTGTACAAAGAGTAGCTATGAGCCACAAGCAACTCAAGGACACACAACAACAATAGTGATAAATAAATCACATAATATTTTTTAGTACTTCATATCTCCCTCATGTAGCCAGCTTACATTAACCTGCATAAATCTATTTTATATAAAAATAGTAATTTAAAGAGATTTCCACACCCCATGTCCACCAGCACTGAGAGGGTTCTAGGGAACTCCTTGGGAACACTTAGCACCTTCTCTGGCATCTTAAGAACAGCTTGGAGGGGGCTTCCTGATTAGAAACAAAAGGGTCAGAGCCGCAGCTTCCAGAAAGCGGCCCAGTTAGACTAGCTGTCCCTTAGAAGTTATGGGTCACTGATCCCTCAGGATGTAAACTTGACTGGTATCTAGAAGGTTGGAGTATCACAGAGGTGTCTTGGAAGGAAGGCCAGGCGGTCTGCTTCTAGCCGTTGCAAACCTGTGGAGCTCAGTCCTACCTGGAAACACATGTGTCCCCAGGGGTGAAATAGATACAGTGACAACTGCTCCAATCAAGGAGTGAGAAAGACACCTGCTGGAGTGGAGGGGGGCACCCAGAAGGTGAAGTGGAGACCCCAGGTAGATCTACAGAGGTTATGCTGGGAGAGCAGAGAGTGACTTCTTGTGGAGAGCCCGTGTGTGCCTGTTTGTTCTCCACGGTTATGCCAACACTCTCAGCCCTTGGGAAGATGGCAAGATTCTGGGCATAGACACAGTATTTAGGGAAGACAAAAGGATTCTGTTCCATCCTCCAAACTAGAAACAGAGCTTCCTTGTCCTTCACCCATACCATTCTGTAGGTTTTCAGAGGCTGGTAATGGGATAGTAAGTAACTGTCCATCTTTCTCCCTCAGAGCAGTGGATGGAGTCCAACTGCCCGAGTCACTGCCTTTGGGTTTGCAGCACAACCCCCTGGGGGGACTCGGCCACCAGAGCTCCTTGGCCTTAAGAAAACAGAGACAGGAAGCAATGAAGTAGCCGGCTCTTGAGCCCAGCTTCCTGGACTGAACCATTAGGAAGGAAGGGCAGTGCAGAGAGGAAGCAGCCCCTCCAGCCAACTGTATGCCTGCCCTTTAATGCTCTGCTGCTGTTGCGGCTTCTAGAAATTCTTCATGATTTTGTCTTTGAACTTGTGTTTGGGTAAAGTCCCATGGACTAATGGAGCCTTTGCCCAAGCATAGGATCCGTTTCACACAGAGGGTTGAGAGTCCCTGGTCAGCTGAGGATTCTGGTCAACTCAAAGTGAGAAAGTGTCTTCTATAACGGAACAAACCTGGTATCCACAATCTCAAGGCCCTTTATTTTTATTGGGTCCTTGTTTGGAATGCAGGAAGAAAACAATGATACCCTAAGAAGCACTGACTGTGACTGAAGTACCCTACCTTACCTCTCTTACTTGTGTTACTCCTATATTTAAACCAATCATGTAGAATTAACATCACAGCAAAGGAAAAAATAGGGCAACCCATAGTTTCCGTCTCTTTAAGTCTCTCCTCTCGTATTAATAAACAGAAGGTAGAAAATATTGGTTAAATGAATGCCTATCAAGAAGTGAAACTAAAACTTCTGAATTATTTTTGTACAACACTTATACTGTTACCGTAAAAGCTAATCCATACAAATAAACAAAAACTATAAAATGTAAAGGGTGTGATTTTGATGGTGGCACATACGTGCAGGCAATCTTATATCTGCGTTTAAAACTGGCATCACACAAGCTACAGATGAAAAGTAAAAGTAAAGTTCATGATCATTTAAAATTGTAATTTATCTTTAGTTAGGATGACATTAAACGGCAAATAAAATTACCATTATAAGTTAAGAGACAAACAATAGAAATGTGCAAGAAAGCTTTAGATGGAGAACCTTTGAAGAGGCTTCTCTCCTATAAATTATGGATGGAGCCACTATTAGAAGGAGTACGGGACCAGTCAGACTCTTCAGGTTCTGTATGTCTGTTCAGATGGTGAAGACAGCCGTGGGTATTAAGACCGTCTTTGTGCATATTGATAATGTAATGTGCACAGGCACTCTCCCAGGTTTTAATACTAATTATATCAGCACAAAGGAACACTGCATGGTTTAAAACTAGGAAAAGTGTGCACCAGGATTGTATCTTTTATCCATGTTTAATCAGTCTGTATGCTGACCAAATTATTTGAGAAGCCAGACTCCATGAGGAAGAATGTGGCATCAGGATTGGAGAAAAAGACTCATCAACCAACCTTTGTCATGTGGATGGCACAAGCTTGCTTGCTGCAAGTTAGGAGGACTTGAAGCACTTGCTGTAGAAGGTTAAATAGTGCAGCAGCCTTCAATATGCATTGCATCTCAATATCAAGAAAACAAAAACCCTCGCCACTGGATCAATAGGCAACATCCTGATGTTTGGAGAAAGGATCGAAACTGTCAACAACTTGATCTTGGAAAGCTCCATTTGACTTAGACAACATCATCTTACGTGGATCCACAATCTAAATACACGTGGTAGCAGCAGTCAGGAGATCAGGAGACATTGCACTGGGAACGTCTATAGATTATTGAGGAGTAATGATGTCAGTTTGAGGACTAAGGCATATCCGATTCAGCTTATGATGTTTTCACCCACTTACGATGCTTCTGAGAGCTGCACATGAACAGGGATGCTGGATAAAGAACTGATGTCTGAATTACGGTATTGGGGAGGGAAAGATGGTAAAGCTTCGTCTCACATATTTTGGACTTGTTGTTAGGAGAGGCAATTCCTTGGGAAGGGACATCATGCTTGGAAAGATGTAGGATCAGAGGAGGTGAGGAATCCCGCTGTGAGATCGACTGATACAGTGTCTATGGCAATCAACTCAAATGTGTCAAGACAATAAGGACGGCACAAGATAAGGCAGAGTTCTGACCTATTGTTCGTAGTGTTACTATAAGTTGCACTCACCTCAACAGCACTTAGTAATGACCACTGAGGGAGGTAGATGGGCAGTCTCCTTCATGGACTGACAGTCTTTGAAAACCAACCGGAGGGTCAGCTATGACTTGATTCCAACTCAATGACAGTGAATTTGAGTTTGGGCTTTTTAAACATAACAGGGTTACTGGAAGTTGATAGGGTCTGCTGTAGAAGTTTTCTGATTTTATGGGGCCCATTTCAGTAATCCAGTATCATTTCCCCATCTCAAAATAATTTAATCACATCTGCAAAGAACTCACTTTTGTCGTATGAGGAAACATGTTCGCGCGTTCTGCGATTAGGTTGTGAACATCTTTGAGAACCCTTCTTCATCCTACACATCAACACAGAAATTCATTTTAATCATAATAATAACAATACAAATTCATAAATGCTTTATAAATCTGTGTATTTAAATCCAAGCAAAGCAAAGGAAGCAAATAATTAATGCAAACCTGTGTTAGTAGTAAAAATGTTTACATTTAATAACAGGGATTTTGGCTTTCCACCATCTCTTCCCAGATTACTGTTGTGCAAAGTCTATTTTAACAAATGCATTTCCTAAGAATACAATTATCCTTCAGCTCATTCATTATGCTAACAAGTACATCTTTGACCATCATTTACCAGCACAGAGGATAAAAAGTTAACATTATTAAGGGGAAAATAAACGATGCCCTTGCTCCTGAAATGTTGGAGTTGTACTAAGCCCATGTTGTTATTGTTATTAGTTGTCACTGAATAGATTACAATGCAGAATACGGGGTCTTTTTTGAATAGACCCCACGGAGATAGAATAGGACCACTCTATAGGTTTCCAGCTCTGGTCGCATAATCTGTATGAGATTTTGGTGCTAATCTGAAGACTGTACATCTCTGATGGTTCAAAAGCACCTGTGGCTGCTTAGAGAAAGACGGGCTGACTTCTTGGCATGATTTATAGCCCTGGAGATGTGAGGGGGAGCCACTAAGAGGACGAACGTATGGCTGTGACTGATGATAGCATTCTGAAGGCTATGATATCTTAGAAACAAATCACCAGGTTTGCCTTCCAAGGTTCCTCTGTGTGGGTTTGAACTGCCGACCTTTCCATCAGCAGTGAAAGATCTAACCATTTGGACCACTTCAGGACTCCGATGAAGTCCATACGCCTTAGAAATTCACACTTAGTTGGAAACATTATTATTGAGAATAGATGGTGTGGCAGACTCATGGGACTGGACCAGAAACGGTTCCCACCACATCCACCTGGCTTTTGTTAGAGACCTGTCTTCCTATCACAGCCCTGTGCTTGAGTATGATATTTATTCACCCTTACTGTGCAGATGCCAAACAGTACAGATGCTTGTTTCAGAAGGCCCACAGCAGGACCTGAGATTCGACAAGTTCCTAGGTAAAGCTGATACTGTTAGTCCACAGACCATCTCCCCTGAGCAGCAGGCATTTAGAGATTTCACATTTGGGGAGTGAGGGCGGTTTGAAGCTAAAATTGAAGCAGAAAGAAACGACAGTAGCTGCGTCTTGATTCAAGAAGGAAAACTTGAACAAGACCTTCGTGGTTAGCGACTTGTGGAAACATTTGTGTGAACAGTTGGAAATCCACAGTGGAGTCAATATCGCCTTCCTTAAAAATAACAAAAAAAACCAAACTACTTATGAAGAAAATTCATCCCTTTCTGTTAAGGAGATTTACATTTACATCTTAGTGATAAATACATTGATTCCTTTGTGTTTGCAAGTGCTGACTGCAGAAGCTTGTAGTAAGCTGAAAAAAAAAATGTCTATGTAAAAACCTTTTGGTTTGCTTCAAGAATTCTTCTTTTCAGTTTATTCAGATGATTTTCCACAAAGACTTGCAACTCTCAGTCTCAACTTTCAAGGCTAGTTTTAAGCCTAGAATGAACACAGCTTCTCTTCTGCTCTATTCTGTTGAATGTGAGTAGCCTGAATCCCATTCGAATGACCAGGCCTGGCTAAACTGGCATGGCGCTAGGCAGGCTTTCTAACTACCTTAGTTATAAATTGTCTGTGGAGTCACAACTGACCTATAGCTGGCCAGTGGGTTTTTAGAGGCACTTAATTGCACGAGAGGAGATTACCCATCCTTCTTCCACAGAGCAGCTGGTGGCCTCGAACTGGGTGCCTTCAGGATTGCAGCAATTACAGAAATAACCACAAGTGGATGGCTGTAACAAACACTGATTCCTTTAGAGTTTAGGTGGCTACAAGTCCAAATTCAGGGTGTTAACTCTGGTGACCTAGGAGTAAGGAGTTAAACTGCCAACCCAAAGGTCTATGGTTTGAATCCATTCTACGCTTCTTGGGAAACAGATAGGCAGTCTCCTAGTGTGTGATTTATAACCTCAGAAAACCCACTGGAAGGTCAGGTGTTAGTTGGTTCCCACTTGATTCTAGAAAACATGACAGAAAGAACCATGGAGGAAGTCTCTTCCCTGTCCCCTTCCCCTTATCTCTTTGTCTCTGTTTCTATCTCTTCTTGTTTTTGAAGAAGGTGCTTGTTCCTCCAGCCTCTTTCTTCCCTTGGAGAACATCATGTGTCTTGGTTTTCTCCAACACTGAGGAATTTCTTTGTGCGTAGGCCCAAGTCCAAAAGAACACATACTTTATTCTTGGCAATTCTTGATAACATGAAAGTCCTTTCTTTTTTTCACCTTTCTCCTTTCTTATGGTTTCTTGTGACCTTAAAAGGTGTCCTAAGAGGCAGGAGAGAGTCAAGGTAGTGTTATGCTGAGTGAAATAACTCTCAGTCTTGTAAGGACAAATACTGCATATAAAAATAATAGAAGGATAGCTGAAAATATCAATGTTCAAAAAGGGGAAGGGAATAAGGGTGAAGGGGATGGAAAAAGGGGTAAGGGTAGAAATCACTAGGAGAGCTGAGGTTAGTGGGTGGATAGGGTGTGTGTGAAGGAATAGGAAAGATTCCAAGGGGACTTGAAAAGATGGGGTGATAATAGACATAGTTCAATCATAATTATATGAGATGTAATGTGTGTGAATGATTGTATAAAACACAGTATGCGTGAATAAAACATAATGTAAACCAAAGATGTATAAAACAGTGTTCATGTGTGACGCACAGAGTATGTGAATTATTGTGTGCAAACCAATACAAATAGGGGGAATAGAATATTTTTGTGAAAAGATTGTAGGTCATCTTCTAGGGAAATTCTGCTGACTTCATATCAGGGTTGTGATGCATTCCCATTTTAATCCTCTTGCAACTATTTCTTTAATCATATTGTGGGAAAGAAAAACACGCCTTCCACAGTATATTCCACATGCGTGTATTTTTGGTGAGCTGGGGAGGAACACTTAGCAGCAGCTCATCAAGCTTTTTTTCTCTCCTTATGACTATTTTTTGCTGTGACTTTAATAAAAGTTTACGGAAAAATAACAAAAGTTTACAGAAAAGTTGGACTTTCCTTCATTCATTGTTGCACGTTTCCTCCCGACCACCCCCAGTTCACTTTTTTTGTTTTGTTGGGGTTTTTAAAAAAATTATTGTTGTTAAGTGCCATAGGCGACTCATAGTGACCCTATGAATGAAAGACCTGAACACTTGTGTACCTTAGAGTTTCTAGAGACAAGTCATTTTGGAAGTGGATGCCACTCCTGCTTCCAAGCTTGTTTTAATCGGGGAGCTCCACCAAACACTACCCACCATGGGTAACCGTTATCACATTTGACACATCAGTGTCACAGTGTTCAGCATCACAGCAACCACAAGTTACCTCTGTACAGCAATGCACAGACCAGTGCTATACCACCTAGAACGATGTTTGACAAAAGCAATTTAAACCAGGCCTAAGGGCCGCAGATTAAAATGACCCACCTTGGGCTTGGTAGCATAACTTTCTGTCCACTAGGCCAACAGAGCTCTCTCTATGTTGTCATTGTTATTGATGTTAAATGCCGTAGAGTTGTGAATGAAAGACCTGAACACTTGTATAACTTTGGTCATTTCAGACTAGTTTATTTACAAAATTTGAATACATTGTTTTTCAGACCAGCCTTTCTTTGGAGTGAACTGTCTTCCAAGTGCACTCACACTGCCAGCCTGTGCTTAGCAACTTCACACAATCTTGAGCCATTTCATTGTATGTCAGAAAGGATTTAAAACAGCCGTAACTGTTTAAACTGGGTGGTATGGTGAAAGGACTCTGTAAAATGAAAATAGCAAAAACTTTCCAATTAAGAATTCATTTTTAAACTTTTTTTTAAAAGATACTAGTTTATTTATAAAATTCAAAAACTTCTTATCTATTGGCTGTCTCTAGATGCAAGCGATGGTGGTGCTGTTAGGTGTCAGGAAGTCAGTTTTCACTCAGCGTACTCCCATGGGGCAGGGAGGCTCTAGTGTGTCAGAGATAATGAGGAATGCACAGGATAGGACAGAATTCAGGTCACCTGTTTGCAAGGTTGCTAGGAGTCATACTTGACTCAATGGCGTATAACAACAACAACTAAAACAACAATCTTTACAAGGAGGTCGAGAGGCCCAGGGCTGGGATAGTGTGCCTGCACCTTCTGGTTCTCCTGACATCCATTTACATCACCAAAGCATGTGGTTGTCATTTTTAAACTACTGGGTGCTATTGCTTTTATTACTAAATTAACCTCTAAAAATTTTTTTCTGTCCTCTCAATTGAAGCAAAATAATGACTGAAATTATCGTACCAGACATCTCTATGAGTAATAAATGAGAATCTCATTCTTTTCTCCATTGGGAAGTTAAATTATACTGGCCTTTTCTCCTCAATAAATAGTGGAATGAGTATTGTAACAGGAAGTATATAAAAGATGATTTGGATGGTGATTTTATATCTCTAAAAAGAGTTAATCAGTGTATTTAATGTTCTTACTACGCTGCTTGAATTCTGTGTCACATTGTAGAGTTTGAAAAATGACAGTATAAAAATAGAAAAGAAAATGGAAGATTATTTTCTGACTTCAAAGTGTTAAGGCAGGCATTAAAATCAGAGAGGTAAAGAAAATGGAAGCTAAATGTAGAATATGTACTATGTGAGAATTTTTTACTTTTACTTCAACCTTTATGGGTAAATCATAATTCTCTGGAAGATATAGGTGATATGATTTGTTATGTAAAATATATAAGTAACTTGAGAAGTTCATACAAAACGAAAATTTGTAAAATAAGTAATATGGCTTAGTACTTTAAAAATGATAATTCGCTGGGAATGTGTATAAAATATGTGCTTTCCTTTTACAAAAACAGAACTTAAAATAGTTTGCAAATCGCTCCTATAATGAGTCCATTTACAATGAACATACATTTCTAGTCTCTTTTCATTATGAAGGAATGAGGTTTTAATGAATCACATTTACTCTGACATCCAGCAGAAATGCAGAACAATGTAGAATTGAAATGAAATATTCCTTATTGAAGAATTATACAGATTTTTTTTCTCTTTTATATTTTGAAATGCAGATTTCAAAAGAAAAAGATATTATTGTCTTCAAAATATATCCTTCATTGTCTAGAAGAGTGGCTAACCATTATGACAGAGTAAAATAATACACAAATTTTTAAAATGCAAATGCATGTTTTAGTGTTACAGGTGGACAAAAGAGTAGTTCTTAATCACAGCACAGGGTCAACAGTATTTTTGTAGGCAATAAAGATACTTTCGTTGGTAATAGAAATAATCTGGAATTATATTACACTTGCATTTTACAAAGCTCTTCACTTTCAGCAAGCAAGGTTCTGTGATCTGTATCATGTAAATTGTTAATGGTTGAGAATATTGTGGAGCAGTAACTATTTTTAATGCATCTTGATTGGCTGTTCAATCCACTTCAGACTGAAAACTGCAAAACACTGTAAAGATTATTTCTTTCCCCAGCTTTGGCTTGAGCGCTTGTAGCGTGTATTTGAATAATTGTTGTATTTCACTGGGCTTTTGTGAATGTGTATGCATAGTATACTTTCACGCACAGCCTTGTACTTCACAAAGGATGTTAAAATGTTCATTTTGATTATGAATGCAACAGCAATCCCCTTGAATTTGTCCTGAAGCACATGGTTTGAGACCACCAGCTGCTCTGCAGGAAAAGGGTGGGCAATCTCCTTCTGTGCGATGAACTGTCTCTAAAAACCCAGTGGAAGGTCAACTATAAAGTGGTTCCAGCTCAACACTTCACAGTAAAAACAACAAAGCAT
This sequence comes from Elephantulus edwardii, assembly GCF_000299155.1. Taxonomy (NCBI): domain Eukaryota; kingdom Metazoa; phylum Chordata; class Mammalia; order Macroscelidea; family Macroscelididae; genus Elephantulus; species Elephantulus edwardii. Next base: position 10,973,277 of record NW_006399777.1, read on the forward strand.
AATACAGCTTATGATTTTTATCTTATTCCAAATGGCTAATATCAGGCCATCTCAGCTCTTTAACGCCAAGGATGTTGATTATTAAGACTCCCATTTAAACTTTAACTACTTAGTACTTTCCCAGATTCATACTTTGTGTGAATCCTATTGTCCAGTAATTAATAGATATTTGGATAATGTCTTTCCTCATTTTTTTTAGTGTCTTCCAACCTGGGGGGCTAATTTTATATTATATCCAATAGGCACCCCTGGTATTCATCGGGTTTGTTTGCTTTTTGTTGGGTTTTTTAAGGCCTTGTATTTGAGAGACATTTGTTCTACAACTCATGGTGGCTGTGATGCTAAACACTGTGACACTGATGTGTTAAATGTGATAACGGTTACCCTTGGACAGTGTTTGATGGAGTCAAGCTTGGAAGCAGAAGTGGCATCCACTTCCTAAATAGCTTGCCTTCAGAAACCCTATGAGCGTGAAGAAATGATGAAAGTTATACAAGTGTTCAGATCTTTCGTTCATAGGGTCGCTAAGAGTTGTGTACGACTTGATGGCAAGTAACAACAATAACAATGAGAGAGTTCAGTTGGCCTAGTGGACAGAAAGTGATGCTACCAAGCCAAAAGTGGGTTATTTTAATATGTGGCCCTGAGACCTGGTTTTACTTGTTTTTGGTCAAACATTCTTCTAAGTTGTCTAGCACTGGTCTCTCTACTTGCTGTACAGAGGTAACTCATGGTTGCTGTGATGCTGAACACTGTGACACTAATGTGTCAAATGTGATAATGGTTACCCATGGTGGACAGTGTTTGGTGGAGCTCCCCAATTAAAACAAGCTTGGAAGCAGGAGTGGCATCCACTTACAAAATGGCTTGTTTCCAGAAACCCTATGAACGTGGAGAAATGATGAGAGTTATACAAGTGTTCAGGTCTTTTGTTCATAGGGTTGCTGTGAGTTGCCTATGACTTGACAGCAAGTAACAACAACAACATTATTTGAGAAGTGCTGCTTCTTAGACTGGATGCCCTTCTGAAACCTGTACACCATGGGTGATCTGCTGGTATTTGAAATCCCTGTGACATAGTTTCCAGCATCACAGCCACATGCAAGTTGTCACAGTACAGTACCCGAGAGACAAGAGCTGTACTCCACTTTCCTACTATTGTGGATATTGTCATCCCTGCTGCTCTGCTTTGGGTTCCCACACCATGTGGAAAGGTGCATGATGAGGCCCCAAAGTAACAAAACCATGTAGCAGGCTTGTTCACAGAGGGCTTCAGGAAGCATTGCCTGGCAGGTGTCTGATACTGGCTGATGCACGTGGTTATAGAAGAAAGTAAATAGAGGGTTGAAATGGTGCAAGCTGCGATTCTTGGAGCAGCCAAATCATTTGAGATGTAGGATCCAGACTTAAAAAATGAAAATAAAATGTAAAGAAACACCAGGCCTTTGAAAATGCCAGGGAAAGGACCTTAGCTCTGTTGTCTGGAAATGTAGTGTCATTTACTTTTTATCACTAGGCCATCATCTCTCTCTGCTCAAGAATAATGAGGATATGATTGTATGCAAACCATTAAAAATTTTAGAAGAAAAAAAATAAGGGGGCGAAAAGTCTGGCCACTAAAAACGTGATTATAAGGCTTTTTTGTAGGAATTTCTCCCCTCAGTCACATTGCATTTCATTTTCATTGACACCAAGGTCAAAAATAGAGCCATTGTTGAAGCTCTCAAATAATTTCCACTCCAAAGTGAAAAACTACAGACTCCGTACCGTCATTAGACAGTTAATGGACCATTAGCTTAGAAAGGATTGATCTACAAATTCAGTAACTGCAGTGTGGGATGTTTGCTGAGGGTTGAATACCCTCCCACACTTGGATTTGTGGCTCTTTCAGCATCTGCTCGAGACCACGTTGGAATAAAAGCAGAGATTTTTCTCTTCTGTTCCCAATTTTGTCTTCAGAAGGTTGGTCAGCGATTGGTACATATTGTTGTTAGTTGTCATGACATTGGCTCCAGCATGTGCAAGTTTATATATCAAAGAACACCAGGTTCCTTGGCCCTGTGACAGCCTCAGGATTAGGCATAATAACACAAATGAACAAAATCCAAAATAGTTTCTGTCAAGTTGATTCCAACTCATAATAGCCCAACATACATGTGTGTAGAACATTCCCCACGGAGGGTTTAATGAAAGATTCTCCTAGAAGGGTTTCACCAAGTCTTTTTTATGAAATGCCTCTGGGTGGATTCAAACTTCCAGTCTTTTGGTTAGTAGCCCTGGATGTAACTCGTTACACTACTACTGTTATATACCTTCAGGTGGGAACCCTTCATCAATGTTCTTCCTCCAAGCCTGATGTCATATCCTTCTTCATAAAGGATAGCTTCTCGAATGATTTGCTCAGTGCATAGACTGAATGGATGTGGTGAGGATACAACCTTGGCACATACCTTTACTGATTTTAAACCATGTCCCCTTGTTCTGCTCACAGAACGTCTTCTTCTGTGTACAGGTTTCAAAAGAGATAGAACAAGTGTTCTGAGATTCCCATTCCTCTTCACACTATCCATCATTTGTTATGATCTACAATGCCAAATGCCTTCACATCTTGTTGTTGAGTGCTGTTAAGTTGTAGGTGACTCATAGTGACCCTATGAGTGAAAGTCCTCAACACTTGTGTGACTTTTGTCCTTTCTCCAACTTCAAAGGGTTTCCGGAGGCAAGCTATTACAAAAGTGGATGCCGCTCCTCCTTCCAAGCTTGTTTTAATCAGGGAGTTTCACCAAATACTGTCCACCATGGGTGACCATTAACGCATTTGACACCACATCAGTGTCACAATAGTCAGCTTCACAGCAACCACAAGTTACCACTGTATGGCAAGTGGACACACCAGGGCTATATGACCTAGAAGAATGTTTGAACAAAAACAATGAAAAATAGACCTGAGGTCAGTGGATTAACAGTTAACCATCTTTGGTTTATAGGATCACTTTCTGTTCACTAGGCCAACTGATCTCTCTCTATGTTGCTGTTTTGTTGTCAAGCGGCGTCGCGTCGTAGACAACTCATAACGGCCCTATGAACGAAAGTCCTCAACACTTGTATGACTTTCGTTCTTTCTCCAGGTTCATAGGGTTTCTGGAGGCAAGATATTATGGAAGTGGATGCCACTCCCATTTACAAGCTTGTTTTAATCGGGGAGCTCCAAGTTAACATTTTTCTGGTTTTTCTCTACTCTAAGGTGAGATCCCTCCATTATCAGCAGTGATACCCCACATTCCACAGCCTTTTCTGATCCAGCTTTTATTTCTGGCAGTTCTTTGTGTTTATGCTGTTCCAGCCATTTTAAAATAATCTTCAGCAAGAATTAGTTGTTATTGTTATGTGCCATCGAGTGGTGCATGACACATATCCATCCTATTACATGTGATATTAATGATATTGTTTCATAATTCTCCATTCAGTTAGACCATCTTTTTTGTGGAATGAGAATGAATATGGGTCTCTTCCAGTCAGCTGGCTAGAAAGCTTTTTCTCTGTGGTACTCAAAGTGATCTTTACGGTTAAATTATCTCTATGTATTCAGAAACAACAGTGTCAAATACTAAGGTGCATATACATGCGTTCTGTTAATTATGTCATACTTATACCCACAGAAAATGTACAATTTTAATTGGATTAACAAGAATCAATAGGTGAAGAGAGAGTAACATTTGAAATCAGACTAGGCCTTCACCCATCCATGGCTCCTACATTCAGGCTGTGGAAACTGATGCTGGCATGAGCTTCTCGAGTTTAGGAGTCCATATTAGAGAGATTTCTTTGTTTAAGAAAACAAAAATTTAGATTGAGAACTTGTACACAATAGTGGGTAACGGTGCTTTTTTAAAAACCTTTGGTACTTCTTTAAAGTGGTAATTTTATTTTCCCATCCTTTCTCATTTTTGTCAAAGTCAAGTTAAGAAATAAAAACGTATTGCATAATTGAGTGCAATTACTAAGATCTTTTTTTTTTTGTGAAAGATTCACATTCTGTTTCTGGCACAGAAATAGAATTGATTTTTATATATTGATTTGATACCCCACAACTTCGCTAGCTTCTCCTATTAATATTAATAATTTGTCTATAGATCCTTTCAGATATTCTACGCGCACATTCATTCTATCAGAAAATAGTGTTAGTTTTATTTACTACTTCTAATGATTACATAGGGAGTTCTGATGGCCTAGTGGAAAGAAACTGAATTGCAGTCCTGAAGGTTTGAGGCTACAAGAGTTGCACCATGGGAGAAGGATTCACAATCTAGTCCTGTGTGATTAACTGCCTCTGAAAACCTGACAGAAGGTCAGCTATGGGTCAGTTCTTACTCAATGGTACACAACAACAACAACAGCAACACAACAACCAATGATTGCATGTTTTATTTTCTTTCCTCATGACTATGGTAAAATTGTCCAATGCAGTGCTCAGTGAAAGAAATCCGTAATTGTGAATTTGCCATATTAAAGGGGAATTTTGCATTGTTTTAATAACAAGTATGATGTTGTTGTTGTGTACCATTGAGTCAGAACTGACCCACAGCTGACCCTCCAGCAGATTTTCAAAGGCAGTAGCCACAGGAGGAAATTACCCATCCTTTTTCCTTGGAGTGGCTTGCAGATTCGAACTGTGTACCTTCAGGACTGAAGCGCAGATTCTTACCACTGGGATACCAAAGCTCCCAAAGTGTGATCTTAGCAATAAGAATTTTCTTATTTCAGTACTAGGAATGAAAAACAGAAGAAGAATAGTGTTACATTCTTAGTAAAAAAGTCAATTTCAAGTTCTATCCTGAAATACAATGTTGTGAGTGATAGGATATTATCCATACCCATACAAGGAAGACCCATAAATATGAAAGTTATTCAAATATACAGTCCTACATCTACAGCCAAAAAGGAAGAAATTGAGAATTTTCCCAAATCTTGCAGCCTGAAATACACTGATCGTGCAATCAAGACGTGTTAATGATAATTGGTGGCTGGAATGCAAAAGTTGGAAACAGTGAAGAAGGAATAGTAGTTGGAAAATACGAACTTGGTGATAGAAATGAGGCTGGAAATAGAATGATTGGCTTTTATATTTTCAGTGATTCATTCACTGCAAATACCTATTTTAAAAGACAAAAATGGCAACTTTACCCTGATGGGCTGCATAGGAATCAAGTTGACTGCATCTTAGAATGTTTTAGACTATCTCCTGCTCTACTCCAATTTTATTATTCTTTCTGTGTCTTACAAATAACTAATTATTATTGTTGTTAATATTTTCATACTACCTATATTACTCTAAATTTATCTAATATTTGCTAGTATTGTTAAGAATAATTGCAAGCATAGTTTTGTTAATGTCTGAAATGTTGTGTTGTTGTTATGTGCCGTTGAGTAGCTTGCGACTCATAGCGACCCTATGTACAACAGCCCTAAACTCCGCTCTGTCCTGTGCCAATCGCACTGTCTCTGACACTCCCATCCCAATTATCCCAGTCACTGAATCAATCCACCTCATAGAGGGCCTTCCCCTCCTGCACTGTCCCTCCACCCTCCCAAGCATGATGTCCCTCTCCAAGGACCGGTCTCTCCTCACAACATGTATTTTGCATCAATGAGGATCTTCTGGTGGTAAGTAGCTCTAGCGGTAGCCTAAAAAGTTGACTTTGTATAGCCATTTAGCCTCTGGTCTCCAGCTATCTTAACTGTAGATAAATGGTCTTGCAAAGTAGCATGGCTTTGCAAATTATGAACAGCTGTGCGACTAGGATGAGTGAAAGAATGCTTCCCACACTGAGGTGAGCAGAACTTGTGGGAGCAAGACTTAAGATGAGCAAGGCTTGTGGAAGCAAAACCCAGGTAAGTGCAAGACCCTGGTGGTGAAGAAACTGTGGCATTACTGCGGGCAGATGGTGGCAAGGTGTGATCTGAGGTTGCTTGCATTTGTGCTGGCCACAGCTAAAGGTTTTCTGTTCTTGCTGGATGTTTGAAGGAGAAGCTGACTTATAATTTCTCTGAGGAAAATGGGCTGGATGATTTGGATTTGACGGCTGAACTAAACTGGAGCCTGGTCTTATTGAGGAATTATGCATTGGGACTGTTGGCCTGTAACTTGCATTTGTCTTGAGTGATATTCTTTGCCTGCCCCACTCTCCAACTTTCTTCCCTAATAAACCCCATTATTGGTACCGTAACTGAGTCAGTGAATAAACAATGAATAAAGGAACCTCTTATTATTGATAGGGTTCTATAGGCATCATAGGGCTGGGATAAGTGCTCATTATCTGTTTTCTGCTCTTGGGCACTGAAGGACTATACTATCCTTACTCTTTCTGGCCATTTCAGAGAGCTGCCCCTGGCCCTGTGCCTCCTTGTCTTTGTACTCCTCTTTTGACAGTTCCAAATTCAGATTTTGTCTAGCAGTTTTTATTTCTAATTATTTTTGAAAGTGAATTTTGCTAGCTATTTAGTTTGCCAGTGATAGTCATCTTGATAAGGACTCTGAAGATAAATTGCACATTTCGCCCTTTTTGCCTTGGAGCTACTAAATTTTTTGTAGATTTGTCACTGTCTTTATTATCTTTTCATTGAAGAGTGGCAAGCAATTTTTTCTTTTTTAAAAATTTTATTTTATATTGATTTTCTTACAAAATTTGTATACATTGTGTTTCACACTATTCTTCATTCACGTTGTGTTTCATACAGTCATTCATTCCCATTGATTGTGTTTTATGAAATTAATCACCATTGGAATATGCCCACCATTATCCTGTTTTTTTCAGGTCCCCACTGGATCTTTCCCGTGTCCTTTACCCACTCCCTCCACCCACCAATCTGTGCAAGCTCTGATTTCCCCACTACCCATCATCAATCCTCTATTCTTACCACTTTCTCCTGTGTATTTCCATACATGTTTTAGTAGTTATCTTTCTATTCTTATAATAATGGTTTTATGCAGTATTTGTCCTTATGAGAATGAGTTAGTTCTCTCAATATGTGTCCAGTCTTTCTCAAGTTATGTAATGTTTTTTTGAAATTATTACTCCTGAGTACTGCCTAGTATTCCATTGTGTGAATATACCACAATATCTCAAGTTATTTGGTTGTGATTGGGCTGTTTCCATGTTCTTGTGATGGTGAATAATGCTGCTGTGAACATTGGTGGACAAATATCCTTTTGTGTCTCAGTTCTGATTTCCTTGGGGTGTATTCCTAGTAGCGGAATAGCTGGGTCAAATGGAGTTTCTATGTTCCGTTTTTTGAGGGAATGCCAAACTGCCTTCCAGAGTGGTTTTACTGTTTTACAATCCCACCAACAGTGAATGAGGGTTCACACCTCTCCACATCCTCTCCAACATTTATTGCTTGCTGCCCTACTAAACTTTGCCACTGTTAATGAGTTAAGATGGTATTTCATTGTGGTTTTGATTTGCGTCTTTTTTATTACCAGTGACGTTGAACATTTCTTCATGTTTTTTGACCATCCAAATGTCTGCCTCTGTGAAAACTGTTTCCATGTATGTCTTTTGACCATATTTTAATTGGTTTATCAGGTTTTTTCCTTCTGAAAGCCGGGAGTATTTGGTAAACTTTTGTTATGAAACCCTTGTCCAAGGTGGTATTGCCAAATGTTTTTTTCCCCAGTCAGTTGGGATTTTTTTTTACTCTGTTCAAAAAAAGTATTTGAAAGTAATTTTGTCTTCTTTCTCTATTTTACAATCTTCCTTTTTCTTTGTTTCCCTGATATATTTGTGTATATGTTTTATTTTTGTCCTCTTTAGGATTTGCCGGACTTTCAAAAGGGGAAGATTTATGCCTGTCAATCAATCTAGAAAGTAATAAAAAATTACCATTTAGAAAAGAACTTTTTCAACATTCCCTATCCTCTCCTTTTGAAAGACATGGAATTTCTGACTTCCCCAGGGCTCTGTTTTAATGAATCCACTGTAAGCTGGTTCTGATGTAACTCAAATACCTCTCTTTTTTTTCTTTGTTGTTGTTGATTATTGTTGGGTCGAGCATGACTCATAGCAACCCTACAAACAAAAGGCCTGACGCCTTTCTATAACTATCATCGTTTATCAAAGTACATAGAGTTTCCAGAGGCATGTTGTTTAGGAAGTAGATACCATTGCTGCTTCCAAATTTTTCCTTTCATTCTCATGATTATTTCCTTTTACAATCAGTATCTTTACAAATCATCACACTGAACATCTGTGAGGGAACATCTGAGAATAATACCATCAGCGAATTTGCACTGCAACATATTACTAATGACAAGATGTACAAGGGGGAAACAAAATAAACCACCAAGCAGTAAAAAGTAGATGATTAGAATATGTTCCCTTCATAACATCAGTGCTTCCCGAGTCCAGATTACCTGTGTAATTGGACATATTCTATGCCTCCTAAATTCACAGTGACCCTGGGCACCATTCCAATGGATTATCTGTGCCTCTTAATGACTCACATTTTCTTTTTTCTACATGTCTCCATACTGCATATTTGAAAAGAAATTTAAATCTCTCTCTTCTATTCCATTAGTAATACGATTATTAGGTTCTTTATGGTGACTTAATTCACCCATTTAGTTTTAAAAACTTATTTATAGTTCTACAAATTCTGTTTTGTTTTCAAATATACTTTTATAGTTTCCTTTCCCTTCTCCTGCCCCCTTTCCCCTTTCCCTTCCCTCTTTTGAAGATTTATACACATCTTACTCCTTCTATTTTTACAATAATGGTCTTATGAGTATTTGTCTTTTGAGACTCTGGAGGGAAATTACTAGCATAGCAGAGATGAACAGGCAGATAAGGGGGTGAAAGAAGAGGAAGGATTCAGCAGGGGTTTGAAAAGACAGGATTTTAATAGACACACCTCCAGAGTGATTATATAAAATATAATGTATATAAAAGATTGTATAAAACACAATGTACATTAAAGGAGTACTCTGTAAATCAAAGATTGTCTAAAACACAATGCGTGTGTAAGAAACACAATGATATGAATAATTGTACGTAAACCAATAAAAATAGGAAAAAACAATAGACTTACTGATTTATACAAATAACATAAACAAAGTAGTCTACTGTCTTTTGCTCATGCTTCGTGCTTTTGTTTTTAAATATATTCAACATAAAAGGCCATGAATCCAAGACCAAAGGATCAACTGTTACTCTAAAAGAAAGACGATAAAGGAGCAAGGAAATGGGTGTGCTGGGGACTGTCGTTGTTGTTGTTGTTAGGTGCCATCAGGCACGACTCACTGCAGCCCTGTGAACAGTAAATCTGAACCCTGCCCTGTCCTGTGCCGTCCTCACCGTCTCTGACACTTGAGCCCATTGCTGCAGCCATTGTTGTCAATCTACCTGGTTGAGGGTCTTTCTCTCTTTCGCTGATCCTCCACCTCCCCAAGCATGATGTTCTTCTCCAAGGAATCGTGTCTCCTAGCAACATGCCCAAAGTCTGTGAGATGAAGCTTCATCATCTTGGCCTCCAAGGAGCACTCTGACTGTACTTTCTCAAAGATATATTTGTTTGTTCTTGTTGGCAGTCCATGGAATCTTCAGTACTCTTTTCTAACACCACAATCCAAAGGTATCAATTCTTCTGTCATCCTTATTCATTGTCCAGCTCTCAGATGCATAGCAAGTGATTTGAAAAGAAAAAATGACTCAAATGCAGTTACAGAGAACGTTAAGACTTTGGGGAAAGTATAACTGACTTCCCTAAGGAATTTCCATAGAAATTGTCAAATGGAAATTAATTGGACTTTCACAGAAAATATGATTAAACATAGCTTAAAATATTTATGTTGTTGTTGTGTGCCGTTGAGTCAGAACCAACCCATAGCTGGTCCTCCAGCAGGTTTTCAAAGCCATAAATCACATGAGAGGAGATTTCTCACCCTTCTTTCTCAAGCAGCTGGTGGGTTTGACCCTTGGGCCTTTGTGAGTGCAACGCAGGCTTCTTACCACTAAGCCACCAGCGCACGCATACATTGAGTATGTTAACCATATATATTGAACATATTAAGTATGTTATTCAACATAACGTCAGTATACCACATACTCATTTCTATTCTGTATTCCACAATTTGACTATTTGACATTCTCTTGTCTGTAGTTTCTGAAGCTACTCATTCACAATCAAGTGGAAAGATTTTGAGTCAATAAAAATGAGTCCTTTCAGAGGGTATTTCCAGGTTTGTTTGTTCATTTGTTTTTCCAGTTGCCTGGAAACATTACTAATTAAATTTGCACTTGAAGCTTTTTGCTCTACACACATAGCATGAAGTTACATGAATATTCACTGGAAAAGTGCATTTGCTAGGGAAATATTCAAGTTTTAGTTATAAATCCTAACAGGATTCATTAGTGAGGGCCTCTTCCTGGATTTTGAGTGGTATTAGTAATATACTTGTGGGCTCATATATTTTATTAATAGCATAATACGTGTAGTATTGGTTTAAAACACTCTCTCCTATCATTCAAATGTTTCCTCTGCCATATTCCCTTCCTATTGCCTGTTGTTTGGGAAACTTGAGATCTTGTTTGTTCGTATGTGTGTGTCTGCAAGAAATGAGTTGAGACTGAAAAGCCATTACGGCAACTTGGAAGGACATTTTGGAATAATTTCATAAAATATCTTATTAATTATGCGATTTTACTTCAGAATATATTTCCATCTTCAAATTTATTTCCTAAATAACTGAGAAGTACTTCAAATAAAAAATAATGGAATTTGAAACAAGAGTAATAAAGAACAATAGAATGAAGAGGAATGATCCTGGCCTCAAGAAATAAATTGTTACTTTTTTTTTTCTACATTAGAACAAAAGCAGTATGCTATTAAGAAAAGGAAATAAATTCAAAATAGATATAGTAAATACAATCTGGAATTGTTCTATAAATCAACTGATGAATAGGAGTGAGACATAAAAGCACACTCTTGAAAAGAAGATTTAAGTGCCATGCTGGTTTGACAGGAGATATTAACGTGGAAGATGAAAGCATAAAACACTTGATGTGACAGTGGTGTGTAGACATAGATGAGAAACTACTGGGTAAATACAATCAATTTGCACTGTGTTTAGAGGCGGTCACTGAACAGGGAAAAAAAAGCCAGGTGAATCTTTCAGCTGAAAAGAGGAAACAAATGAGAGATTTCACTAGACTTGGTAACAGTCTTTAAAGGTAAAGGTACAAGTTATCGATAAAGAATTATGCGGTAGATAGAAAACGTTTTGAGAGTTTTGATGAAAAGGATTTTTGCTCAGACATACTTTGGAAGCAGGAGTGGCATCCACTTCCATAATAGCTTGCCTCTGGAAACCCTATGAACCTGGAGAGAGGACGAAAGTTGCAGGTGTCCAGGGCTTTTGTTCATAAGGTTGCTATGAGTCACCTGCGTCTCGATGGCACTTAACACCACACACACACATACACGAACAAAGGTCAAATGATTTTTCTATCCTTTAACTGTTAATGTTGTTGTTGTTGATGGCCTTCCAGTTAAGCATGACTCATAGCGACTCTGTGAACAAAAGGCCTGAAACTCCTCTACAACTACTGACAATTATCAAAGTTTCATAGAGTTTCCAGAGGCACGTCGTTTAGGAAGCAGATGACACTTACCCTTTAAATAGATTTTCATAAAAAAAGATTTTCTGATGCTTATATTTGTGATAACTGTTTTCTAAAATTCCTCTCTCATTGTCCTTTCTTTTCACAGTCTGATGAAATGAAGTTAGCTCTAACTTTATGATGCTCTACTGTACAGTGCTTGGCTGCTAAGGAGGTCGAGGTTTGGAGTCCGCCAGCGTCTCTTCAGGAGGAAGACGTGGCAGTCTGTTTCTGTAAAACTCCACAACCTTGGAAACCATACAGGGCAGGTCTGCTCTGTTCTGCGTAGTCCCTAGGCATTGGAATAAAATCAACATCAGGACCTTTGAATCTTAAATTTGTAATTTTGTATTTCCACCCCCCCCTTAGAGTCCTTTCTTACAACTTGCTGAATCTAGGAATTCTGAATGCACTCTGGGCTGGTTTCTTGTGAATTCCCAGGGTCAAGTTCCTTTTCCAAATACTTTCCCCTCTCCATGTTTTTTGACATATAACTTGCTCGTGTAAGTACTTCACGCACATATATCATAGGAAATGCATGCCTTTGGGCTTGCCAAGCACTTTCTTATCATTTGCCTCCAGAGCTCACCTTTAACTCATAGGAAACTAATTCATGAGGAGATTAATTATGTGGTTTGCAAAAGGCGTAGCTTGTGCACTATTGTTATTATGTGCCATCAAGTGGACCAAGACTCGTGGTAACCATGTGAACAGTGGGTCTGAACCTTGCACTAGCCTGTGCCAGCCTCATCATCGCTGTCCTGTCCAAGTCCGCTGTGCTGCTCCCTGTGTCCAACCATATGTTGAGGGTCCTCCTCTCTTTCTCTGACTCCGCCTTTCCCACCATCATATCTCTGTCCGTATACTGGTTCCTTCTGACAATAGGCCCGACGTAAGTGAGATGAAGTTTCACCATCCTTGTCTCTAAGGAGCATTGTAGTTGCACTTCCTTCAAGAGAAATGTGTTTGTTCTCATTTTTTTCTCTGAGAATGCAAAGGTAGTCTCCATTTTTATTCTAATGTTTATATTAAGTGATCTTTCACAGATATATTCACTTGTATAATATTTTTTATTATTGTTAATTTTAAGGAATGCTTACAGAGACTTTGGATTTCCATTCATTCCTTGTTTCATTTTTCTCCTTCCCCCCTCCCCCAGTTCACTGTTCTCTTTGAGAAGTAAAAGAAAAATTCTTTCATTGTTATACAATCCCCTTCCCCCTGTCCTGAGTCAACTCCACTATGCAGCCTTCATTCTGGACTCTTGTCATGATAATAATACTTAATCGTATATCGCTTTTAAACAGTTTTCTCCCTCATCTGTTTCAATGCAGTACACATAATTTATCCCCTCTTTCTCAGTCTCCCCTCAACCCTGATGTCAATCCCATTTTACAACAGTGGCACTATGCAGTATTTGTCCTTTTGTGGCTGAGATAGTTCACTCAGCACAATGTCCTCCAGGGTCACTCATTTGGCATAATATTTCATTAGTTCCTTGTTTTTCAATGCAGCATAGTATTCCATTGTGTGAATATACCACAGCTTCTCTATCCATTAATTTGTTGATGGGCATTTAGGTTGTTTCCAACTCTTTGCTATTGTGAACAAAGCCGTGATAAACATGGGTGTGTGTGCTTGTTCTTTTGGTAGTCCATGCTACATTCAATACTCTTCACCAACCCTGCAATTCAAAGGCATCGATTCTTCTTCTGCCATCATTATTCCCTGCCTAACTTTTAGATGCATTAGGAAGCAATCAGAAATACCAAGATATGCATCAATTACGACTCACTTACCATTTGTGTGAAAATATCGCAATGCCAATGTAAGCCACGTGAGGTTCCTTCTTGGCTCTGTTTTTATGGCCGATTCATTTCTCTTTTAGATGAGATCTTTGAAGGTGTCATAAATTGTCCCCTGGTTCCCTCTCTTACCAACAAAAATCAGGTCAGTTCTATAGAACTCAAAAGCCAACCCAACCTTCCTTACACTCCAGGCTTCTCAATTTTACTTTGATGTTGACTTCTGTGGGTTTCTTTCTTTTTTGTCAACTTTATAGCATGTACACACACACACACACACACACACACACACATACTTAACATCTGAATTTTGTAGCATTTCGTGCTTTCCGTAAAAAGACCTTTTAAGGATTTAATCTAGTAGCCTTCTGGAAATGAAAAATGCTGGCAAATCGCGTCATATTTTGCTTATATGTAGTTTAAAATGATGTAACTTATTTACCTGGATTGTCAAGAATGTTTTTCCTTTAATACATCAAAATTCATTTCTCTGAGAGCTTACTATAATTCTAATGAGCACTTTATATTTTCCTTCCTTCTAAGATAATATTGGGCATCCTTTTTCATTTATTTTATGACTCTTATGTAAGAGTGAACATCACAGACTGCAATATGCCAAAGTGATGGCCGTCGATCAGGTCTCAGCCTCTGGCCAACTAGTCGAGTTAAATGGGTCAGGCCTTTGATCTAATTTCAGATATGAGTCACTAAAAATATTAAAGATGAGAAATAATAATACCACTCCGGCTCACAATGAGAGAGCCTTTAGCAAGCTCGTTACTTGCGGCCAGCTTTTCTGGAAGGGGACCAGAACTTGGGAAGCGTCTCTCCTTTCCTGAGACTGCTGTGACAGAGGTGGCCATGAAGATGAGAACGTTTACGATCCCACGCTTTACCCAAGGCCCCAGACACTCCCATACACCTTCACACTCACAGAGAGTCGGAGACACTGAGCCGTGTTCCCTAGGAGTGGCCCAGATCCAAGCAAGAAGTGTGCACGTGCTCTCTTTACTCTCTTAGAAATGAACTGTACAAGGAGTGGTGTCTTCTTACTATTTTGTGGATTGGGAGAATCATTTATATTGGGTTCAGCAATTCAAATATAAGGAGGACAACTTTCCTTAAGGAGTTCTTTCAATGACCAGAAAAAAGGTACAGTTCCTACTTCCTTCCTCTTTTGTTTTAATTATGTCTGCATTGGTCCAAGCACCAGCTCTGCTTTCGTTCATTGCGTCCTCAGCACAAGGGATCGACAGTGGTCCACATGGCTGTATGTCTGTTTGCATCTGCTCCTTTTGTGCCTTCTGTTCATGGAGTGTGAAGAACTTTTATACCTGACCACTTAAATAATCTTCACAAAGTACAGACTTTTTTCCATCCTCGTATGCACACCTCCGCCCATTTAAAATGAGGCAGATATTTGTTGTAATGAGAAGCATGGGAGCAAAGCAGTACTGGAGGTTGATTTGCCAGAGCTGATAGTGACAGTACTTTTGTCACTTCTTCAATGGGTACAGGCTTTCACTGTTCGCCCTTCCACACCGCTTAGCACTGAGATGCCAAGAGCTCTGCTTGCAAATCTGGCTGAAAGGGGTGGGTTTCTTTTCTGACTACTTGCTAGTCAACCACCACTTTGAAACCAGCCAGGTGATGATTGGTTCTGCAGACTCTGAAAATCTAGTTTATGCTTATAAACACAGAGATTAACCAAAACCCACCCTGCCTTCTGATTGATTCTAACTCAAAGCAGCCTCGCAGGACAGAGGAGGACTTCCCTGTAAGATTTCCAAGACAGCGAAGTGTCAAAGAACCCAATTCCTGCAGAATGGTAGAAGAGGCCAGATCTTGACTTTCCGGTTCTCAGTTGAATGGCTTTTTGTTTTTGTTTTTGTTTTCAGTTGAATGTTTTAAAACACTGTGTCACCAGGCCTGCCTTGAACGCCTTGTTATTATTTATGTG
This sequence comes from Elephantulus edwardii, assembly GCF_000299155.1. NCBI lineage: Eukaryota > Metazoa > Chordata > Mammalia > Macroscelidea > Macroscelididae > Elephantulus > Elephantulus edwardii. The sequence continues at coordinate 10,988,699 of NW_006399777.1, forward strand.
CCATTGAGACAACTACAGATCCCACGTTCATTGCCATTAAGTTGGACCCATAGCTGACTCTCCTTTGGGGTTTTGAGGCTAAAATTTGTAAGGAAGGAGATTGCTCCTTTTAATCCCTTGAATTCCCTTGGGGATTTGGACCACCGGTTAGCCATGGTCTTAGTAGCACAACTCCCTCCAGACCATGTCATTCCTTTTTGAATGTGCATATGTAGTATAGAAATAAAGAAAAAGAGGACAGATATTGAGGGCCTATCATATTTTGAAATTTTGTTTATGAGCAAATGTCTAACTACTTGCTGGCCAATTGCTGTGCTGTACAAACAACCAGCTGATCACTGGTTCTCCAGACTGTGAAAATCTACTTAAACTCTACGGAGAGTCTATAAAGAAACCCAACCCTACCTCTGCCCGATAGCAAACATGAAGTCCTTCCCACCGCATTTCTCTACATTTCATACTGAAGGTATTCCTTTATAAATTTTGATTACCATGATATTTTATCCTCTTTTCTTCTGAGAAACTTGAGAAGCTCAAGAATACCTAAATATGCATATCAACATCTCTTTATAAAGACGGCATACGTAGATGCATGTGGACACAGCACTATGTAATGATCGTGGAGTTAAATTCATTGGGGCTTCAGTTAATTATATGGAATTGTAATGGCAAAATATATACTGAATTTGTAAATTCACCTGAAAACTTAATAATCTGTGGAAAGGCTTTTCTGTAAAGATGTGTTGGAGGACTAATTGGATCTGTAGCTTCATTAAGTCAGTGAGGTCATAAAACATTGCAAAAGAAACCAGGGGTTTGTGTTTCAATCATAGAAATGTTAGCACCTTTAAAATGTAGCTGAAAATTCATGTTTAAATCACCTGTTAAATCACCAGATCAATTTTGTAGCTATGTTTTATACTAGTGCCCCTTTTTTTAATTGGCAGCAGCGACTTAGAATTGAAGGGTTTTAAATTTTATTTTATTGCATTTGGAGTCAGAAAACAAAACATGTTTACGGATTAGTTAGATATATTGACTTTGGTGTCACTATTAGTTCATGAAGCCTAAAACTATTTATTCTAAAACTCATTAATGATTTGTTGTTGTTGTTGTTATGTGCCGTCAGGTCACTTGCGACTCATAGTGACCCTGTGTGCAGTAGCCCTAAACCCTGCTCTATCTCTTGCCAACCTTATTGTCTCTGACACACCTACCCCATTACCCCAGTCACTGAATCAATGCATCTCATCGAGGGTCTTCCTCTCCTGCGCTGTCCCTCCACCCTATCAAACATGATGTCCCTCTCCAAGGACTTGTCCCTCCTTGCAACATGCCCAAAGTATGTCAGATGAAGCTTCAGAATCCTTGCCTCCAAGGAGCAGGCTGGCTTCACCCTCTCCAGGACGAACTTGTGTGTTCTCTTTAGCAGTCCATGGTATGTAAAATTGTCCTATATAGCCCTATTTTTAAATCCTAATAGTATTGTTGCTGTTGTATACTGTTGAGTAGGGATAATCTCATAGCTGACCCTCCAGTAGGTTTTCAGAGGCTGTAAGTCACAAGGAAGGAGATTACTCATCTGTTTCCTCTGGGGAAGCAAGGTGATTAGAATTGCATACTGTTGGGTTAGTTGACATGATGACACTTAACAACAACAAAAGCAAACCACCAGAGCCCCCTATGCTGGAGAAGTGTACTAAATATTCTATGTACTGCTAAGAGAACAAGTCTATCTTGGAGAAAGTGAAACCAGAGTGCTCCTTGGAAGCAAGGATAATGACATTTTATCTCACATACTTGGGGTGTGTTGTTAGGAGTGGCCAATCCTAGGAGAAAGACATTATGCTTGGAAGGTAGGAAAGACGGATTGGCATAGTGACTGCAGCAGTGCGCTCAAATAGATCAGAGACAGGACGGCACAGGATAAGGTAGGTTTAGATCCATTGTTCATAGGGTTACTACATGTTGTACTCGACAGCACACAACAGCAGCTTGCTTCGTAAGAGATTTCCCATTATTCTCTTGCAGAGCAACTGGAGGACTTGAACCACATGCGTTTGGGTTGGCAGCACAACTGATTAGAAGTAGGCCACCAGAGTAATTCTATGAAGAAGGAGAGATGTTCTTGAATAGTAAGGAAATTGAAGGTTAAGATTTTGTTAGCAAAGTGGACCTGTCCAGTGCTCGCTTCGGCAGCACATGTTCTAAAATCGGAACAATACAGGGAAGATTAGCTTGGCCACAAGGATGACTTGCAAATTTGTGAAGCATTCCATATTTAACAAAAAAAATAAGTGTACCTGTGTGGCTATGAATATTTGTCTGCTGGTTTATTTTATAATTGATACTACTGGAAAAAAAATCTGAAGACAGAATGAATGAAAGAAAGAAAACTGTTCAGCTTAGCTTTACAATGACTATTTAGTTAACGACTTTACTATAATGGTTCTTGGGAAGTTATGGCATTCTTTGAACTATGTCTAGATTTTTTTTTTGGTCATTTTTTGTGTGTAATGAAATTTTCACTTCACGTTAAATAGATAAAAGAAATAATACTCCAAATCATGTTTTCTAGCAATGAAACACTCATCAATAGTTTTTGTTTAATACTTTCAAGTTAGAAATTATCAAGTGAAATAGTTTGATTGATGTCTTATCTTTTGATAGACCCCTAACTCATTCTTTGCACTTGTATGAAGACATAGTACCATCTATACTTCTTCTGTGTTATATTTCCACGTTTTGTTTTGTTTAAATTATTATATTTATTTACTTATTTTTCATTTCAATGAACATCTACAGAGATTTTGGAATTCCATTCATTCATTTTTGCACCCTTCTCCCTGCC
>NW_006399777.1:10992369-11015222 GCF_000299155.1 Elephantulus edwardii
TTACAAACCCTCCCCCAGGTCCCCTCCACCATGTAGCCCTCGCTCTAGTCTCCTGTGATGACAGAAATACCCAGTTATATCTCTCTTTTAAACGGTTCTCTCCCTCCTCTGTTTCATTTTAAAGCACTCCTGTGTTTGGTGGTGGTGATGGTGGACCATAGAGTTGGACCCAACCCCTAGCTGACTTAGGCAGCTGGGAATTAGAGAGCCGTGGTGCCTTAGTGGTAAGGAATTGGGTTGCCAACCGAAAGGCAGAAGCAGCTGCTTGATGGGAAGAAGATCACATGAGATTTATTCACTTTGTGAACCCACCGTAGAGCCAACTGGAATTCATTTCTGACTTGATGGTACATACAAACAGTTCACTGAATTGAGAAAAACGTGGTAGGTCTAGGACAGGTGAAAGGTCCTTAGACAGGATGCTCCTGAGGGCAGTGGGAAGTCATTGAGGGTGTGAAGAAGAACAGGGCCAAGAACTAACTTGAAATGAAAGGTTAGCTTTGCTCTGGAATGAAGAAGGGAATGGTGAAGGAAAATAATAAAGACATAAAATCCTTGCTGGTGGTGAGCTCTGGTGGCAAGAAGCTGCACTGCAATCCCAGAGGTGCATGGTTCAAATCCACCAGATGCTCTGCTGGAGAAGGAGGGGCAATGTCCTCCTGTATCAGTCACATCTGATGTGATGGTACACACACAAAAAATAATAAAAAACCTTGGTGACTGCATTAGGTCTGGCCCTCCAAAAGCTGACCTCACTATAAAAGTGTGTCTAAAAAACCCAAAATTCTTATATTGAGGTCAGTGGACTTGAGGGGGAGGGATTGAATAACAATGAAAGAATTTTTTTTACTTTTCAAAGAGAAGAGCAAACTGGGGAGGAGGTTGGGCAGGGAGAAAAGCACAACAATGAATCAATGGAAAGCTAAAGTCTCTGTAAACTTTCATTAAAATTAATAAAAAAATGAAAAACAAAATTCATTTCTGCCAAGTTGATTCTGATTCAGGGCCGCTTCATGTGTAGCAGCCAGTGTGGACACAGGCTGCACTTTTTCAGCATGGATGAAAGGAAGGACCATTAATACGGGATGCATGGACAATCACACGTTGAGTGTGTTATAACGAGCATTGCGGATAGAACAAAGTGTGCATGATGAATCACTGAAACACACACACATACACCATATACTTTGTAATCTTTTACACAAAATACAATTCAAAAAGGGCTTAAAAATTAAAAGAACAAAACACACAGAAGCTGAAGGAGAGATACACAGAACTGGGAAGAGATTCTAGGGATTAGGGCACATAAGCTGCTATAACAAAGCAAGTGCTGTAGAAGCATGAGCTTATCAATCATGGTGCTGCCGATTGGAAGGCAGGCACAGATCACACAGGTGTCAGCGAGTCTGTGCTCCCGTCTGGAGTCTCCAGATGCCCCTCATGTTTATCCGGCTCTCCTTAACTCTTGCCCCCTTTTCTATCTTCAAAGCGTTGGTCATGTTCTTCCCATAACTCATCACCCTGACTCTTCAGTTTGCCATGCATCAGAATCACCTGAATAATCTAGGATAATCTCCTCCTGTGTAATTCCTTGCTTTGGTCACTGCCTCAAGTCTTTGCTGTCATATTAAATAGGAGAATTGCAGGATTAGGGTGCGTGGGATCCTTACTCTGCCTGCCACAACAGTATTTCTGCAGAGAGCCTTTCAGAAATGCACAGATGATGTTGGGGTTGTTGTTATGTGTCATCGAGTTACTTGCAACTCATAGCGACCCTATGTACAACAGCCCTAAACCCTGCTCTGTCCTGTGCCAATCGCACTGCCTCTGACACACCCATCCCGATTACCCCAGTCAATGAATCAATCCTCCTCATAGAGGGTCTTCCCCTTCTGCACTGTCCCTCCACCCTCCCAACCATGATGTCCCTCTCCAAGGACCTGTCCCTCCTTACAACATGTCCAAAGTATGTCAGATGAAGCCTCAGAATTCTTGCCTTCAAGGAGCAGCTTGGTTTAACCCTCTCCAGGATGAATCTGTTTGTTTTCTTGGCAGTCCAGGATAGTGGAGCAAGAAAGAAGGCAAAAAGGAGAGCAGGGCCAGATGCAGATAATGGCAGCACAGTGAGAAGAACTTTGAAATACGTTGGAGATGATAAATATAGTCATGGAACAGTTTCTTTCCTTTGAACTTGATAATAGATATTACATTATATTACATTTTCTTTTCAAATTAGTACAAATAAGATTATAAAATAAGGGACAAAGATGGAACAATTTCCGTTTTAACTGATTAAGAAGAACATTTTTGAAGAGAGATTGCTGGAGGCAGCAGAGGGCATGAGGCATCTTATAAAATTCTACATAATATTGGCAGCAAGGTCCGTTTTTAGAGGTGATCTATAGACCCATCATAAATACTTACCAATTCAAAGAAGTGAAGTAAACCAAATGTATAAAAATGTATAAACCATTGTGGAAAGCAAACCCATGACACCAAGACAAACATGGAAATGACAATTTTCCCCAACCATTTCATCTTAATTAGTTGGTGTTCTTTTGATTGAGTCTCAGTGAGTAGATTTAGTCCTGTTGGCTAGCATAATTAAAAAGATAGAAAAAGATTAAAAAGATAGATTTAGTGACGCTCTTGGCTAATCCCTCAAGAGTTGAGTTTTTTTAAAAAAGGAAGGAAGCATATTAATTTTTCTGAAAGTCTGTTTGGTTGGATGCCCTTGGAGAAAGCAAGCAGATGAATTGAGAAATTAGTTTCATTAGTCGATATTAGAATTCTGTTATCTCGTTGAAATATTTTATCAGCTAGCTCTGTACGTTGATTCTGATAATGGACAGACTGGCTAGAAATGCATGTAACAAAAACACAGTGTACTGAGCCAATTCAGTCATTTCCCCTAAACTCCTCAGAGAAATGCATATTTGAAAAGAAAGAATTTTTACTTAACATTCTCCAAGCAGCCCTTGAATAACTCACAAAATGGATTTATTAACTGACAAAATGGATTTCTCTATGAAGTATTTGCCTAATGTGTATTTTGGAAGAAAAAAGAAAAACCAAACCAACCAAAACCAGGCAGCATGGGCATTCTGAAAAAAAAAATTATTCTCTTTAAAAATGAGAACCATCTTTAGAAAAAGGAACTAGGTTCCAGAAGCATCTAGAAAAAATGTTGAGTTAATAGGAGAATTGTTTATGTGTAGTCAAAAAAAGGAGCTCTGGTGGTCTTGCGATAAGAAACTGCGCTGCAATCCCAAAGGCATGCAGTTCAAGTCCACCAGGTGCTCTGCGGGAGAAGGATGGTCAGTCTCTTCCCATAAATGGCTCTGAAAACTCCCAGAGGTTCAGTGGTCGGTCGGTTCTGACACTACAGAACACAATAATTGTCAAAAACCATGCTAGCTTGAATGAGACCGTGTTCTTCTTTTAGCAGAAGGAAGAGTCTGAGGAGAACAGTGGTCAAAGAGTTTATCTGCTGACTGTAAGGTCTGCATTTCAAACCCACCAATAACTTATTACATTTTCTGTCCCTTGATTTTATTGGAGGTGGGGGGGGGGCAAAAGGACTTCCAAAATAGGACGTCATTGGCTTAGTTTCATCTTCTTGTGAATGGGAAGACAACCTCTCTGGCATACTATTGTGTAGACTCCCTTGCTGGGCTCTACAGGACATTCTTGGATCTCCTTAAGTAATTGTAGCTCTTGCTCCAGATGTAAGTGGAGTCCCAGGCCAAAGAAACTTTTTTTGCTGGTGGTCCTCTTGAGCTGCACAGTGTGGTGGGTGGACCTTGAGTGTCAGACAACCCTTTGGGGTAAATTCTATGGCTGGATGGGAAACGGAGACTCAGGAGGGTAAGGTTAGCCTCCACCACTGACTTGTGTCCAGGCTCTACATGGCTTTCTGTGGTTTACTTAGAGAAGGCATGTCTACCATGTTATTAATGTCCACCCATGGAGTGAAAGCAACCGCTTCCATATACCATTGTGCTGTATTCTGAATAGCACATTGATTCTTTTTATTGAGAGGAAAAAGCATTGGTGTATATGTGTCATTGAAATAATTGACTCTGAACGGAAAACTCAGCCAACCATTAAATTTTTTTGTATTGTTGGTAAGCTCTGTGGTTGGATACGATTGTGTCATGACATCTCTGTGCACAGTAGATCCAAACACTACCTGGTTCTATTGTTATGTGCTGTTGAGTCGCTTGCAACTCATAGCAACCCTCTATCCTATGCCAATCTCACTGTCTCTGACAAATCTACTCCCATTACCCCAGTCACTGAATCAGTCCGTCTCATTGAGGGTCTTCCCCTGTTGTGCTGTCCCTCCACCCTCCCAAACATGATGTCCTTCTCCAAAGACTGATCCCTCCTTGCAACATGCCCAAAGTATATCAGAGGAATCTTCAGAATCCTTGACTCCAAGAAGCAGCCAGGTTTCGCTCTCTCCAGGACAAACTTGTTTGTTCTTCCAACAGGCCATGGTATATTTAACACTCTTTTCCAGCACCACAGCTCAAAGGCATCAATTCTCTCTCTCTAATCTCTAGTTATTGTCCAGCTCTCTGACACATAACAAGCAATTGCAAAAACTATGGTCTGGATGAGGGGCACCTTAGTCTCTAGCCTGACATCATTGCTCTTCAGTACTCTGGAGAGGTCCCTGACAGCTGACGTTCCTAATGCAATTAATCTCTTGATTTTCTGACTGCTGAATCCGAGAGTGTTGACTGTGGAGCCAAGCAAATTAAAACTCTTAACAATCTCAGTCTCTTCACCGTCCATCTCATGATTCTGCCATATGGCCCAGTGGTGAGAATCTTAGTTTTCCTGGTATTGAACCTCAATCCATATTGAAGGCTGCATTCCTTGACCTTCTGCAGAAATCATTTTGGGTCCTCTTCAGTTTCAGCAAGCAGGGTTGTGTTATCTGCATAACGCAGATTGTTGATGAATCTTCCTCCAATCCTGATGCCACACTTCTAATACAGCCGAGCCTCCTGGATGATCTGTTCTGCATACAGGTTGAAAAGGTATGGAGATAGGACACTCCTTCAATTCTTCTTCAATTTTCCTTAATCGTTGTCCAGATTTGATATGCATATGAGGGGACTGAAAATATTCTTCTGACTTGGCTCAGATGCAAATTTCCCCCCCCCCTTTTTCTTTTTTACATTCTTTCTTGTTTTAACACTTTAAAGAGATATATAGCAGCAAATTTTCCCACTAGAATATATGACTTCATTTCATGACTGATGTTACCAAAGGCATTGATAGAGCATCCAAGTTAAAAAAAAATAAATTAAAACTTTATTCTTTTTTTAGTTTAGTTTATTGTGATGTTTCTTACCGGTTCAGCTACGAGAACTTCTGTTTCTTAATGCTGTCATGTAACTCATACTGAACACTCTGGTCTTTGATCTTCATCAGTAAGGGCTTCAAGTCCCCTCTACTTTCCATAAGCAACGTGGTATCATCTGCGTGTCACGGGCTGTCTTCTGTTTATCATGCATTTTCTCCCTATCCTGACTCCATAGTCTCCAGAAGAAATGATGCCTTTGAAGGGTGATGTTGGAGAAGAGTGCTAAATAGTCCATGAACTGCCAAGCAGGTCAAAGTGGGGTTCAGGGTTAACTTTACCTGATATTAGACTTTGGACAACGAGAGTTTTTCTCCATGTGGCAGGGGTTTCTTTTATATGGTGGAGGCAGGATGGAATGAACAGAACACTCAGGGTTTTTGCACAGGACACTCAGAAATGGACATTGGGGCCACATCACCAATTAAATTACCTTCAAACAGCAGAAGTAAAAAGAATTTGGGACTATTTGGCGACCCGAGAAAAAAACTCCAAAGTATTAGCGAGCCATGTGGCTGGCTGTAGGAGTCAGGGCTGGGTACCGGCCATAAGGTGCTGTAGTCAGCTCAGCTCTCCTTCGTGTTTTGAGTTTTTCTGAGCTTAGTCCTCCGGCCTTGATGGCAATTTTGGAAGCTACCTACCATCCTTCTGAGCTTATATGATCCAGAGACACTTTTCTCTGTCAACTAAGAAACTGTTAGCCACTGCAGACCCTCACCGGCAGCACCTTGGACCTCCTTTGAAGATTGAGTATCCTGAACACTCTGGGATGCAGGATCAGTCTTTTTTCCACAAGAACGCTAGGACAGAGAGAGCTCACTCAGACATCTCCTGAGGGACCCTCTTGGTGGCACAAAGGCAGCATCTATACTTAGACGCTGGTCCTCAGTAGCTGAAGAGTGAGGTTATTCTTGCGGTTGTCCCGGCCCCACGATTCAGAGAGCGTGTCTTCATTTCCCGAGTCACAATAAACCTCAGGTAGGCTCTGGAGCCCCAGGAAATGTTTGTGGTGTTTCCACCCCCATGGTGCAATCGGAATATGATCTGTAAATCCTGCCTGCCAACCTCAAAATGCCAAGAAAACATTAACATAAACTTTGCAAACAAAAAGAGTCCACCCAAGAGGGGGCCAGGAGCAGGAAGTGGGATCCAAAAATAAGTGCTTGTTATTTTAGTCACAAGGTAAACACCATGCAAAGATGGGCAGCGTTGGGCACTTCAGAGTGTAAAACCAGAGGAGTGTATTATCCAAATAAAAAAATTTAAAAAAGAGGAAGAGGCAAGAGTCCCAGTTAGGGGAAAATGCATCAGTTCTCTCCTGAGACACTTCTGAGAACATTAGCTAATCACAAAGTTTGGCCGAAATGCTCAATTTGAATGACCTGGCTGTTTATTGGAAATGAACAATGGAGAGCTTGGCTAGTGCAATTTTTTTTTTAATATGAGAAATGTCTGGGTATTCAGAATTAATAAAAGTGGAGAAGCATTACTGGAAATGTTATCTGTAGAAGGCAAATCAGATAAAAGTAATCCTTGTTAAACTAGTCCTGTAAAACCAGGACTGGTTATGATCTTGTTGTTATGGGTGCTTTTGAGTTGGGTAGGACTCATAATGGTCCTGTGAACACAGACTTGGACCGTGTGCTGTCCTGTGCCGTCCACTTCATCTCTGACATACACTGTTTTTAGTTTTATACTTGTTTACATACAGAGTTCATAAAGTTTGTGTGCATTGTTTTTCACTCCAGATCTTTCCTCTTTCCTTTAGCCATCCCTCCCTCCACCCATCAAATTGTGTGACATCTCTGACACACTAGAGCCCTTTGCTGCAGTCACCGTGTCAGTCTTTCTGGTTGAGAGTCTTCCTCTCTTCCACCAACTTCCTACCTTTCCAAGTAGGTTGGCCTTTTGCAAGAAATAGCCTCTCCGAAGAACATGCCAAAAATACGTGAGTTGAAGCTTCACCATTTTTGCCTCCAAGGAGCACTCTGGTTGCACCTTGACCTTGGTTGACATCTGTTCGTTCTTTTGGCAATACAGGGATATTCACTACTCTTTTCCAACATCACATTTCAAAGGTGTCAATTCTTCTTTTGGTATCCTTATTCATTGTCCAGCTCTCAGATGCATAGCAAGTGATTGAGAAGACCAGGGCCTGAATCAGGTGCACCTTAGTCTTCAAAGTGATGTCATCACTCTCCAGTAATGTGGAGAGGCCTGTAACACTAGACTTTCCCAGGGTAGTACATTTCCTGATCTTCTGACTGTTGTTGGTACCAAAGTTGTTGGTTGTAGCTCCAAGAAAGAGGAAATAGTTGGCAATTTCAATCTTTATCTATCATGATATTGCCTATTGGTCCAGAGATAAAGATTTTTGTTTTCTTAATGTTGAGATGTAATCCATATTGAAGGCTATGGACTTTCATCTTCTGCAGCAAGTGCTTCAAGCCCTCCTCACTTTCAGCAAGCAAGGTTGGGTCATCTACATAACGTATGTTGTTGATAAGCCTGCCTCTGATCCTGATGCCATATTCTTCTTCCTAGAGTTCAGCTTCTCAAATGATTTGTTCAGGAAATAATTGAATGTGGCATTGAATAGGTATTGAGATAAATCCCTGGCACACACCTTTCTTAATTCTAAACCATACGGAGTTCCCTTGCTCTGTTTGGACAATCGCGTGTTAGTCTAGGGTATAGGTTACATAGGAGCATAATTAAGTGTTCTGTGACCCATTCTTTTCAACATTAGCCATAATTTGTTGTGATCCATACAGTCAAATGCCTTTCCATATGATCTTAGGGAGATTAAGAAAAACAATTCAAGATTGAATTGAACTTGAAGGGTATAGACATTCAAGACAGAAAGGGAAATTCTGTAGACAGGCCAGAGAGGGAGAGCTGGTAATCTAAAAATACATGTATACAAAGATAAATTGGGATGCACTATAAAAAGATAATTTCACCAAGGCACGACTTTTCTTTTTTCACTGAAATGGAAAAGGCAAGTATATAAAAACTGAAAACAAGGACATGTTGCCAAAAGGTATATATTTTGGGTTTGTCTGCAGTAATAGATTATATTTTGCATGTTTCTGTGGAATTGAATTATAATAATTCATAAAATAACTTATAACTTGAAGTAGTCATATGAACAAATGTTCAATGAGCAAAAGCATGGAGTTAGTCAGGCCCGGGTTCAAATCCTGGCTCTGCTATTAATGGGCTTCCTTGTACAAGTCATTGAATTTTTCTGAAAAATCTTCTTGATCTTTAAAACAGAAATTCTAAGTCTATTACGGGTTGAGAGAGGATCACTCAAAAGTGTGGCTGATAATACAACAAGATCTAAAAAGAAAAGGTCCACAAGTGTTATTGTGATAAAGTCCAGTATAAATTGTGGTTAAAAGTGAAGAAAGCTCTTAAACACTTAACAGTCACGTTCCTGCAACCCTGTCAGTAAGTTCAGACAAACGGTAGAACTTTCTCTGACCTCTGTAATCAACACTTTGCTTTTGAAAAGATGTCAACACTTCTTCCTCATCCACCCAGGTCTTCAGTGTCTCTAACCAAGGAAAACAGAGCCTGGCTGAAGAAAAGAGTCTGTTTTCCTGCCCAGATCATGTTGTAGGCAAAAAAAAAAAGAGAGAGAGAGAGAAGAGGAGAGGAGAGGAGAGGAGGGGAGGGGAGGGGAGAAAGGAGAGGAGAGAAGACGGGGTGGGGGAGAGAGAGAGAGAGATATTGAGATTTTGAGTAAATGACATATCTTAAATGTCAGGAACCTTCCTTTTTGAATCCATTTGAAACTAACCAAGTTCCCTATAGTTTTGTGAGTCTGAGGGTGTGAAGCTCAGCCGTGAGCAGCCAACAGAGGGCAGCAAAGTGCTAGGCAGTTGGTTTGATGAGTGGCCTGAATTAGCAGCACGTGAGACCCATTTCAACAGGTGAGTCTCCCTCAAGTCCAGTGATTCCAAAGCTTTGCTTCACATTAGAACCACCTGGAGGCTTAAAAAAAACTGCATTTCTGATCGAATCAAAAAGTTTGTCTGTGGATGAGAGCCCAACATCAAGTGAGAGAACTGTTTAAAAGGGATATATGATTAGGTGTTATTGTCATGACAGGAGTCCAGAACGAAGGCTGCATAGTGGAGTAGACTTGCTGGGAGGGATTGTATAACAATGAAAGAATTTTTCTTTTACTTTTCAAAGAGAAGAACGAACTGGAGGGGAGGGGTGGTCAGGGAGAAAAGTGCAACCATGAATGAATGGAACTCCAAAATCTCTGTAAATTTTCATTAAAATTAATAATATAATAAAAGAATCAGGAACTCCGAAAGAGTGCTTTCCAACACGCAGTCAAGCATGTGACTGTTCTAAGTGGTCCCTACAGAAAGGTGATGATCGTGGAAGGGTGTTGGAGTGCATGGACTGTTCTATTAGGCTCACCTTGTGAGTTTTCCAAGCCCATCAACTGATTTCCCTCACATGGTCAAGTGGGAATATGCAAGCAAGCTGTGTAGATTACTAAAGAGTGGATTGGTCAATTTACTATTGGTCAATTTACTATTCAATCAGGTTCAAGCTGAACAGGTTTAGAGGCAGGAAAAGAAGGAAAGTTCACAAGCAGCAAGAAAGCAGCAGAGAGAGAACGCAACAGCTCGTCCTGCAGGGCCTTTGTCTGCTGGAGAAGCTGTCCCGATGAACAACAGTGTCTCGTTCCCAGCATGAATTGTAACCTGTTAACTAAAATCCCTAGCAAGCCCTCTAACCGTAAGTATGGTTCTGTGAGTCTTGTGTGGCTATTGCACCAGATTAGCAGACACGGTCCAACAAAAAGAGGAGACCCAGGAGGGAAGGTAGGCGTTAGTATTGATGGAAGTGGAGGCAGAGAGCATGGGTCACGTTTGGCCACTTTGACTGTTTACTGTTTTTACTGTTGATGTTGTATCTGGGCCCTGTTTCCTCTTGGGATTAGTGGACTTCAGATGAGGCCAGCCCTAAGGTAACCTCACACTTTCTACAGGCCTGGTCCAAAGGAGCCTTATGGAAAGTTTCTAAATTGTGGCCGGATGGGAAGAGATTAGTAGTACATTGAAGAGCAATCTTTAAGTGCATTGAAGTGGTTGGAGAAGCGGATAGATGTGATAGTACAAGTGAAAAGCGAAATCAGAATGGTTGGGCAAGAAAGCACAAATAGGAATTGTTCAGAAAGCAGACAACAGCCTTAAGGTGATAAAGAACAAAGAAAGGTCTACCTGGGAGCGCAGGTGGGAGGCCAAGGTGATTTTATCCACTTATAACCCTTGGCATAGTCGACAAACATCACTGCTAGGAAGGGCTTATCTGAAGGGTCAGTGAGTTGCTTTTGAACTGTGACATCTAATTAAAAACGGAAAATAAGAGAGGTTTTAAAGAGTTCTTGTGAAAAGAGAATTTACAGATTGTAGAACTATAAGAAGACCCTGATTTCCCCACTTTTAGCCCCTAAAGAAATGTGAAAACTGAACAGAAAAGTAAATCTAATTTAAATACAAATGAAGACAAGTTTGACAACAACATCTGTTATGAGTGTGGTACCACCTGAGGAGGCGGTGTGAGGGGGAGGTGTTAGGACGCCCTCTGTCAGCCCCATGGAAGGTTTTCTTGCAGAGATAAGTGGGGCCTTGCCAACCAACCTCTGCTATCTAGAGTCCCCATAAGCCATTACAGAGTCCTGAGAGTTGACCCAACACAGACATGTTTCTTTGAAGCAGTCATGTTTCAGGATTTACTGTGTATCAGAAAGCTTATTTAAGCACAGAAGTTAGGATTTGCTTCTCATAAGTTCTCCAATGTCGCCAGTCTGGTCTGGAGATGGCACAGAGAATCAGGCCTATACACAGAAGGACTTTGATTTTTCAGAAACGAGGATAATTCATCCTTAGAGAATTATATGGAGAATGTGGGTCTCTCAACTTGGCACAGTGATTTCAAAGTTGAAAACTCCTGGGATTAATTAAAATGAATGCCTGGGCCCTACTCCGAGTCGGCTGTAATTAATCAGGCAAATGATTTGGGCCTCAGAATTCTTAATTGTTCAGGTGATTCAAATATGCAGCCAGGGTTAGGCCCCATTTGCTGGCTGGCAGCACGCCTGTTGCAGCTGATCTTTTCTCACGTCTCTGTAGCCTCCGAAGTCATGAAGTTGAGATGGATGAGAATATTTTTATGTGTCAGCGAAGCTTGAAGGACTTCATGAGAATTGCGGTCATTTAAACTTCACAGTAAGGAAGGAATTATCCGCTAATCCCAACAGGTCTATGGTGACATATAGTTTAGAGCGCTTTATATTTTTAACTTGGAAGATAGCATCTTCTAAACAATCTATTTTAAAAATAATTTTAAAAAATAGATTACCCCAAAAATGGTTTAAAAAATTTTTTAAAAATGGGTTATTAGCTCAAAAACACAAAGAGACAGCACAGATGAAATTTATAATATATAGGGGTTTTTCCCTTCCATAAAGTAGTAAAGCTCCCTTAAGCTTAAAAGCAATTATGTTTTAAAAGGAATGTAAGTGCTTTTGAAAATAGTCATTCTTAAACAAGGTAAGCCTTCCAAGGTGCCTTTTACCCATAGAGGCTTCAAAATGACTCTGCTCACAACCTCATGAAATGATTGAAATTCTTTGCCACCTCACTTAAGAGATGAGGGAATTGAAATGAAATATTTAAGTAACTTTCTTTTAAGTCATTGCACTGTGTAAGGGATGAAGAGGAAATGAAAACCCAGGCTCTCTGTGCCCGTCAACATGTTATGTACAATACAGTGTTTTGAATGTATCTTTCATATGCACATAAAAACATAAAAAAAACCCACGTAATCTTGAAGAAAAAAAACTCCCAAGGATATTGTACAACAATTGCAATTTGGGGTTGTTTTAAACATTGAGAGAATATATGTGATGGAGTGTTGTTAAAAAATGCAGAATTTTCCAAATGTATCAGTATAGGTATAAAACTGACATCAGTTACCTCCAGCCTACAAAACTAGTTACTTTGCCTTAGAAATCTCTCACCCACCCACCCCTTTGTTTAGTCATGTACAGTACTTTAAACTGCCTATTTACCTGGAGAGGAAATAGGTCTTTCCTAAGTTAGCATTTACCTCTTTGAAACTTTCTCTCAGTCATATCTAAATTGTTCCTTAAACTGTCTGGCTATCAGGAAGGAAAATGCATCTTTCCTGGACTAGCATTTACCTTTTCAAAACCGTTTTTCTCAGTCATATGTTAACTGTTTCGTGAGTTGTTTGTTTTCTAGTAACTATATGTATACAGTTCTTTTAAAATGTAGAAATCCTGTAACATTAACTAACAGAAGTTTAACCCAAGTAGAAAAACCTAATGACCACTCCCAGAAGGGCAAGAAGCTTTTGAAAAGATTCTCTGTGCCCTCCCAGAACGACGATAAAGTGTGTTGAATATTGCAATCTGTCTTACTGGCAATTGACTATGGAAAGAATCCCTTGCATTCAGTAATATTTTGGGGACCATGATGGGACATTTAGATTCATCCAGTAAGTAAGCAACTTTTATTTTTACTTGCCAGGGGATTCTGAATTTCGCTGATAGGAGGACCCCAAGAGTAGATAACTTAAATATTCAAAGGCACCAATAAGACCTATTGTCTCAAGAGACCTTTGAGAGACCAAGTCTTGACATCCTCCATCACCTTCATGAATCCATATTCTTTGGTAACTGTGCACTGGGGGTAAAATTTCCCATTTTGGCCATCCCTGGGCACTACACGTGTGTGTCTAATAGCCGGCTATCTGGGAGTGAGTTGACGTGAATCGTCCACTCCAAATCTGGAAGAGTGGGCTGACATGAGTGGTTCATGTCAAATCTATTAGAGCGAGTGAGAACTCGAGCTCTGCCTGTTGCACTGAGGTGCTTGTTTTCTGGTTATTTACCTTTTATCTTTATCTGTTGCACAACTGTGCCTGTGTTGGTTTCTGTCATACTTCAGATAGTAACCTGTAGAAATGGGGGCAGATGCTTTCCATTCCCTATTCTGTAGGAATGGAAGCAAAAGCCTCCATTCTTTGTGACACTTTGGTGAATGCTTGTATCTGATCTGATTCTCTGAGTAGATGTTACGTTGTATCTGATGGGTAGAAGCTGTACTGTATATGATGGGTAGAAATTACATCACATCTAAGAACTGCACATGTATTAACACTCTTGTTCATTTCATTTTAGATCATCACTGGAAAGTAAGAATAGCAATTTCCATTCTGGAAAAAGTCAGAAAAAAAAATTCTATATGGTTGGCCTATGTCGTAATATACTCCTTAGCCAAAAGAATAGTTTTTACGTCAATAATATGTAGCCATTGCATTTTACTTAGATTTTGATGAAAAGAATAAAGTATCTTTTATACAGATCCTTAAATTACTCAGCAAGTAATAATATTTCATCAGAGGTCAAAAAAATTGAGTAAAATCTGTACATACTGGCTGTTAATATTCAATAGCATAAAATTGAGAAGATGGCCTGCTTAATGAGGGCAAAAAGAGAAAATACAAATTTCAGGTAGCACCCAAATCAAGCCAGTTTTTTATATACTAGTAACACCTAGTAGTGAAAACTTAGAAAAAAATGTCACTCCCTAGGAGACTGAGAAAAAGAGGCTTAGATATATATTTTTTTCATCTCATATTTTTTCTAAGTGGTGCAGCACTGGTCTGTGCATTGCTGTACAGAGGTAACTCATGATTACTGTCATGCTAAGCACTGCGACACTGATGTGCTAAATGCGATCATGGTCACCCATGGTGGACAGTGTTGGGTGGAGCTTCCCGATCATAATAAAGCTTGGAAGCAGGAGTGGCATCCAGTTACAATATGGCTTGCCACTGGAAACTCTATGAACATAAACGATGAAAGTTATACAAGTGTTCAGGTCTTTCATTCATAGGGTCGCTATGAGTGGTCTACAACTCAACGGCACCTAACAACAACAACAACAACATCCTTTCCACCAGGGCGGCTCAGAACAAGGCCAAACAATACACCTCAGCTAGTTACCCAGAGACTCTAATGTATATGGGCAACTCAAAGATCGTATGAAGAACATTCTGTGTTTGGCTTCGAAGTGGAAAATATTCACTCTTCCTACTGATGTGACTGTCAAAATGACGGACTTAGTAATCACTATTTTCTTTGCCAAGTGAGCAGAGGTTTAAGCTTTGTTACTCAAGCTTCTGGCTGGTGAGAAGAGACAGAGAGTGGCAGCTTGCCTTCATGGGGCCTATTCTAAGACAATTGCTTCACTAAACCCAGTTGACGTCCAAATGACAGGAGCCCATGGCAAAGGCAGAACAAGCAAGTATAGTCTCTGAGGAAAGACGCCTCAAACGCTAACCCTGCACATGACAGGAGCCATTCTGCAGCAACCAAGTGGAAATCCTTTCCAATTTTAAGGCTGCGCCAAGCTTTTTGTAAGTATATGGACCTTGACCCAGAAGATTGAGACTACATCTGAATGATTAACCTGACTTTTGTTTCCCAGAGCATCCCTGGCATTAAGAGCAAACTACAGAAGATACACTGACCCTTTGGCACAAAATCAGCTGGTCAACATGACATCCAAGGTATTAACCAAGAATGCCAGATACTTCTAGATAATACTATCTTCCGAAAAACCACAAAGCTAAGACTATGGGTCCCTGAGAGAAATCCCCAAAAGGAAAAATGGTGCAGACTGAGGGTCCCAAGGAATGGAATAATTTTATAATTATTAATAATGAGACAGACAGCCGGGAATGAGATAGAGTAGAGAGCATAAAACAGGGGGCCAGCAGTTCTCCACTGAAGACCCCACCGTCATGTTTCTCTGCGTATTTATTGATAATCTGGGGAAACAAATAACAAAAGAATTCCTTGTAAATGAAGGCTCTATTTTTCTCTATTGTCAGCCCAATGCTCTAGCTCAGGAAGTATTTCCCAGGAAGCAACACTCTGTAGGAGGGCCCTTGCTGTCTCCTGTCTGCAGGGAACAAACAGCTCATTTTCTGGGATCTGCCACAGAGAAATCCTAACTTATAAATCTGCAATTCCTTCAATTCCTGAACAAGGATTTTCATATAAAGTTTGGCTTCCCATAGAAAAAGGAGACCAGAAAGAGACAAGGGGTCATATTATATCATATAAAAAGAAAGGACACTGGAAGAAGATCTGAGTCCTGGGAAGGGCCTTCATTCAAAGAACCACCTTCGGGTTGGATGACTGAACTGATTCCCCTGAAAAGAAGACTAAAAGGGCCAGAGTGGGAGGAAGCTCAATCTGGTTTATCAGTGATTTCTGTCTTCCCTGTTGCTTCCCTCAATCACACACTAAGGACCCCAGGCAACAATGACTGCACAAGGGCTCAGAAAAACCTGAAAGCCAGTTCTTCCTAAAACTCTAACCCTGGAATTCTTCACTGAGGAACAAAGGAGAAAAAGGACTCTTCCTATGTATGTCTACCCAGTTAAGAGTCTGCTTTTAAAACAAAACTGCCTGCCCGAATAACTTTTTCTTCTTAAAGCCCAGAACATGTAGGTAGGAATCTCTCTCAGAACATGGCTGACAAGATCTAATTCAACTTGTGGGAAACCATAAGAAATGGCCTTGAAGAGGTAAAAGATCAAAGTTGGGTTTCTGAAAGCATTCAGAGTGACAATAGAAAGGAAGTAAAATCATACTTAGTAGAAATCAGGGATTTAGCCTTGTTCTAAGTTAAAGTAGGCTTATATCTAGTCTATAAAATTTGTATGAGAAACATTATCTAAGCCACTTTCATCCATCTCCCCTCCAGTACACCAGTAAGTAACACTCCCAAAACCCTTTTCTTTGCAACTCACAATTTTGAACTCTCTAGGTTTTCTCCTCCTGTAGGTAACCTGTACACTGAGTTTTATTCCAGGACCTGAGCCAGGTTCCAGAGACAGAAGGGAGACATGATAGCCAGTTAAGGAAACAAATGTAGATGAAGCTTTGATGACTTAGCCAACCATGCCTACTGGATTCAAACACACAAGTAAAAAAAAAAGCTCTCTTTCATTTTGTGTTTTAAATAAAATTATGAGCAGTGCTAATTATACAATAATAAACAGCATACAAAAATAAACACGGGTCTCTATAGAAACACAGACAATCAGAGTGGTAACCAGTTCTTTACCTTTTTTATTTTTTTTAATAATCAATGCTAAGAAGAAAGTACAAAGAAGTAAAAAATGTTTCACATAGACTTTTGAAGGGATGAAATCTAGTACATTAAATACAGTGTTTCAGTATAGTTACCCGTAACTTTCTTAAACCTCAATTCTAAGAAATGAGAAAATAAAAACAAGACTTGGACTAGAGCCTTAACCACAACAGGAAAGTTCAACGGCTGATGACAAAAGTTGATAGTATTTTAACTGCTACCCAGTCAAGTTATAGTAACAACTGAATGCTGTTGTGTGTCTTAGAATGTCACTAAAGCATCACTCATTTGTGAGGTCATGTGGGAAAAGGCAAATAGAGAAACCTATCATCAATCTGTTACTTCCTTTGCTTCCTGGTGTTTTCTACTTTGTCTGTACTCCCTGTTAGACACCAATAAGACAAATGGATTGCAATATCCATAAGCACTTTATTATGCAGATCTGGAAGACATTCACCTCCAAGACTGTCTTCCCATCTGGGAGTGGTCATGGGCTTTTATACCAGGGTGAGACTCACTTAACAATGTGCTTATGTTAGTAAAAAAAAAAAAATTCTACATCTGAAAAGAATAGTTCATATTTAAGTACTAGTAATTCAGGAAGGGCACAGTGCCCCTCCTGGTAAACATGCAGGTTAAGATACAATTTACGTATGACTGGGAAACAGCCTCAGAGAGATCTAGAAGAGATGCATTTCCACTTCTAGTAAACAGATAGATCAAACTACATGACTAACGACAGGAAACAGAGAATTCGGAAGCTTAGTAACTAGTTTTGCAGACTGAAGAAA
Source organism: Elephantulus edwardii (assembly GCF_000299155.1). Lineage (NCBI taxonomy): Eukaryota > Metazoa > Chordata > Mammalia > Macroscelidea > Macroscelididae > Elephantulus > Elephantulus edwardii. The sequence goes on from NW_006399777.1 coordinate 11,009,766, forward strand.
ACTGATGTTAGTTTTATAATTAAATAACTATAATTTTATAACCGATACACATATAGAGAATTCTGACCTTGTTAATACTACCCTGTCAGGTGCATTTCTCTTACAGAGGTTTCTGGTTTCTGCAAAAATGCCCTGAACTCCAGATTTAAAGCTGGAGACACTGTGGGCTCTCAAAATAGATGCAGAGGGGAAATAAATCTCAAACCGTTAGTCCAGGAGACAGAAACTTATTTTGAAGTTAGCTCCCAGGCTCGGAAGCGAAGTTTGAGAATTCTTTCTCTCTCCTCTCCTGCCACCTGGTGGTGCCTCTTAGTCATGCCTTCATTGAATAATTCTGGGCTACGATTCATATCAGGGTCCCCGCCAAAATAACAGGCATGTCTTTAAAAAATAAAATAAAAAATGAAGCCGGAGTGCTGCTTCGGAACAAAGATGGAAAAGCTTCATTTTTCATATTTTGGACACGTACGTAGACAAAGCTATTCCTTGGAAAGGGACTCCACGTTACGAAAGATAGAGGGCCAGCAAAGGAGAGGAAGACCCCCAAGGAGATGGATTGACAGTGACTCCTGCAATTGGGTCCAGTGTGTCAGAGGATGAGGATGGCACAGGACAGGGCAGGGTTCAGGTCAGCTGTTCATAGGGTCATCAAGAGTCAACAAGGCCTAACACCATCCCCACAACCGCGCAAGTTAAGAAGTCACATTCTCAGGAAATTCCGCGCAAGTTAAGAAGTCACATTCTCAGGAAATTCCGTGTTTTGTAATTGATGTTCAAATAAAAGATGAACAATGAAAATGAACAAAGGCTTAGGAATTATTCTATACACCAGAGTACCTAATTATTGCTGAATATTTTCTTCCTGAAATTTGTTATGTGGCGTTAAAGAATATGACTACATATGTATGTGTGTGTGTATATGAATACATATGATCTGTGCTTCAAGTAGAATGAAACATTGAGAGCTGAAATTCTATTCAGTTGGAAATTGATTTAAACATAAATCACTGGTGTTGATAGAGGCCTGAGTGAAAAGATCTTTTTTGAACTAAATACTTGCCTGGGGTTATTGTTGCTGAAATCCTGGTAGAACCCAAGAGTTGAGAGTTAATGAAATGAATTCTTATTAACCAAATTATTATCTTGGCAGTTAAGGAAATTAATTGAAGTTTGCTTGCTTTGTTAAAAATCAATTAAATGCATTTCTTAGATGACCATCAATATATTGATTCTTCCTCTGGCCATAGGATTGCATGCAAAACCCCAGCTCCTTGGCTTCTCTGAAGAAATAGGAAGTTTGGGCACATAATGGCCCATGTCAAGGGCTGCCCTCTCTTCTGTAATTGCCCTGTGGAGCCTTTTAGAGATCCTCTTCTAAAAGAAGTCTAGCAAACACAGGGCCCCAGGAACTCAGATCATGTCAGCCAAGCGGAGGTGACAGACACCGCCGTGTACAAACCAACCCAAAATTACACAAATCAAAAGACTGAAAAACATGTTGTCCAAGTTGCATCTTCAAGTCAAACCTACAGTGAAAAATGAAAAGTAGAAAACGCAGGCTTTGGAATTGATAATGTTTTAATTTGCCGGATATCAATATTTCATTTTATTGTTTTTCAATGCCTCCTGCAGGCAGTTCACAAAAGAGGACTGAGTGTAATTTGTTGAAAATAGTATAAGTGCTTGCAGATTATTCTAAGAAGTCTTCTCTTTTTCTAAAAAATTCTTTTGTTAGCATATAATCATTCATATGCATCATGTTTTGTACCTGTACTTTGCTTTTTATACAATCATTGATATATATTGTACTTTCTATCATTAATTGCCATTACTCTATGTCTATTTTCACCTTGCCTTTTCAAGCCCCCACTGAACTTTCCCCATTATTTCACCCCTTAACCTCTCCTATTCAAGTGATTTTGGCTTCCTCCCCCCGCTTCCCTCTTTTCCCTTTTGAACATTTATACGTATTATACTCCGTTATCTTCCTATTTTCACAATAGTAACCTTGTGCTATATTTGTCCTGATATGACTGAGGTAGTTCACTTAGCAAAGTGCTCTCAAGTCTCTCCCATGTTATATAGTAGTATACAAAATCATTGCTCCTGAGTGTTGCATAGTATTCCATTGTAAGAAAGTACCACAATTTGTCAATCTATTCATTTGTTGATGGGCATTTGGGCTGCTACTACTTTCTTGCTATTGTGAATAAATCTGCTGTGAACATAAGTGTATAAATGTCCATTCCTATCTCAGTTCTGATTTCCTTGCGATATATTTCCAGCGTGGAACAGCTGAGTCATTTGGGCTTTCTGTGTTCAGCTTTTTGAGAAAGTGCCAAATCCCCTTCCACAGCAGTTATACCATTTTGCAATCTCACCAGCAGTGCATAAAGGTTCCAAATTTCTCCGCATCTTCTCCAACATTCATTACTTACTGATTGTTGAACTTTGATTCTGCTGCTGGAGTGAGGTGGCATCTCACAGGTTTGGATTTTCATCTCTCTGATGGCTAATGACTTTGAGTAATTCCTCGTGTATTGCTTGGCCAGCCAAGTGTCCTCCTTTGCGAAGAGTCTTCTAATGTCTTTTGTCCATTTTGTGATTGTTTTAGGTGCTGCTGAGGTTAAGGGTTGGTCAAAATGTTAGTTGAAATGCTGGAAAATGATTAGCTTGCTATAGGGAGCTCTGGTGGCCTAGTGGCAAGAAGCTGCACTGCAGTCCTGAAGGCATGCAGTTCAAGGCCACCAGCTGCTCCATGAGAAAAGGCTGAGCAGTCTCGTCCTGTGCAGTTAACTGCCTCTGAAAACCTGCCGGAGGGTCAGCGATGGGTCAGTTTGACTCAGCTGTACACAGTAGGAAAGGAAGGAATGTTGGGGGCCCTGTGGTAAGAAGTTGTGCTGCAATCTCAAAGGCATGCAGGTCAAATGCACCAGTTTCTCTGTGGGAGAAGTACAGGCAATCTCCTCCCTTGTGATTAACTGCCTCTGAGAACTCTCTGGAGCGTCAGATATGGGTTGGTTCTAACTCGATGGCACACAACAACAACAACAACAAAAGGAAACTAGACATATTTTGTTGAACAAAACTCAAAACCAGACCTGCTGATGTCAATGAAGTTCACTTGAATGTGTGACCTCATGTGTCACTGGGCAGAACTGCTGCGTGGAGTTTGCCACGGTTACAGAGTAGAACTAGTCTCTAATGTTTTCTTCACTGTCATTCTTAGAGTATGAGATTGCCAGGCCTTTATTCCTCGGTACTAACGTTACACACCTTTGAGTCAGAAGCAGCTCACAGCAGGGCCTCCAGTGGGTTTTTCAGTGGCTGTACATGACACAGGAGATTGTCCATGTTTCTCCCCTGGAGCACAATCGTCAAATTCAAGCCGTGTGCCTTTTCACTGGTCACACAGCTCCTCACCCCTAGGCTGTCAGAGCTCCTCCCAAAGCAGTTTCACATTCACGGCTTTTAGCTTTTACCTTCAAAAGTTGCCACAAATGATGGTAATACATTGAAAAATGTTTCTAAGCGGTCATCAATTTAAAGTGTGTGGCAACGTGTTAAACACGTCCACTGCTGCTGGTCACTCCTGGTTTATAGTGACCATACAGCTCAGAGAAGACATATCCTCGGGGGTTTTGAGGCTGTAATCTTCACAGACGCAGCCTGTCAGTCTTCGTCCATGTCTCACATTGCGTTGAGTCAGAAACCACTCATTGTTGACCCTACAGTGGGGTTGGTTTGTTTTTTGCTTCAAATGAGTTGGTTTAATTCCAGTGGGTACAGAATTCTGGGCATAACTAAGAATGAAGAGGAGATTCTGACAGGATTCTGGATTGCATTTACTTTGCAAAGCTAAGATCAGAAAGGCTGAGTGAGAACTGGAGATGGACCATCACAGGGTTTCTTCTTCTTCACTGTTTCACAAAAAGTTTCTTCTTAAATGCACAATAGGCTCCAAGACAACACTTCATTTTAACCCCAGGTGGCAACAGATGTTATAGCAGAAAATCTAAATGTTTTAAAAAGGAACGGAAGTAAGGTTCATCATTGCCTCAGTCTTTTTTTTTTGCCAGATTTCTTAATTCCACCCGTGGCCAGGGGACCTTTGCCCGAGACCTTCGCTCCTTGAGTTTCTTCTGTTCTTGAAAGACTTATCTTTCTCATCTGACTCCTTGGTCTGCTTCTTGGCCTGTTTCAGGGACTGCTTCTTACCACCTTCGTGACGACACATGGCACCAGCTGCCTCTTCCCCAGACCTGCCTCTTTGAAAGCCACACTCTTGAGCCCCCTGTGTCTCCACCACCAGGCAGTGTTCCTACAGTGGGTTTTAAGAATCACGACAGATCTCCTGGCTTTTCTCTTGTGGAACGGCTGGAAGAGTAGAACCATCAGAGAGCCCAGCCTTTGTGTGTGGACACTGTCAATGGACTGACACACCAGAGTTCCCTGCAGGGAGGCTGCTGAGTTCTATGTGCAGACCTCACACTTTAACCACGGTGCCCCCAGAACCCTTGACTTCCCCTTGATTGCACCCTTTTACATACTTTGAATTTCTAGCTTGCTTCCCTGGTCTCATTTGCATGCCTGTAGATGCGATTAAAAAATGAACATTCTAAAGTTGGTAATGAAACTGGGTTTAATGAATTGTTACCAGAGAGCTTGCTTGTGCTAATGTACAAAGAAGTTTTGCAATGTCTTGTTCTCATGCATAAAGCCTCCTAAGCAAAAGATGTTCATTCCATCGGAAAGCTGGCGTACAGTTTTTTTATCTTTCTGTGACACAACTTTTGAACTGCAAACCACCTAAGAATTATCCGCCCTGTGGTAGGAAACCCAGGGCCAGAGTTAGGAAACGAAATGAAAAGTTATGAAGGGCCAGCTTTCTGGTCTTAACCTCTCATGGACATCCCTGCACAATTATGAAAGAATTCTAGACACAGCGTATCACTCTATTATGGATTTCAAAAGAGACCATTGAAAAAGTCACCATCATGCTTTTTTAAAAGCCAGTGTTCTAGAACGTTGTTCTGTGCCGTTGAGTGGATGGTGACTCACAATGACCTAATGACCTGTGAATAACAGCTATGAAATCTGCTCTGTCCTGAGCCAACCTCGCCGCCTCCGACACGCTTGATCATACTGTGACAGTCACCATGTCAGTCATCTCATTGAGGGTGCTCTGTCTCTTTCACTGACCCTCCACTTTTCCAAGTATGATGTCCCTTTCCATGGACTGGCCCCTCTTGACCACATGCCTATAATGTTGTTGTAGGTGTGTGAATTGATTGATAGCTGCCCCTTCAGTGGGTTTTCAGAAGCAGTTAATTGCATGGGAGCAGATGGCCCATCCTTCTCCTGTGCAGCAGCTGGTGGATTTGAACCATGCACCCTGGCGATTGCAGCATAGCTTCTTACTACTAGGCTATGAGGCCTACAATTGTTAGGTGCTGT
>NW_006399777.1:11016792-11022916 GCF_000299155.1 Elephantulus edwardii
GATATGGGTAGAGTTTTTGCAGGATCGAGGCAGGGAAAGGATGTGTTTGCTCATGGGTGGCGATGGAGGGATCATGGTCATTGGTTACACGTACAGTTAGTCTCTCCAGATGCTACCGCACGGATATTTTGGGCCGGTCATTATCACTTTTTATTGGACGAGTCATGTGTCTTTTAGGCTGTGTCCCTGTGGTATCATCCTCACTTAAAATGAGCAGCCTTCATGCACTGTTGGTTTATCTCAGACCCTGGTCTCCGTACGAAGTAGGAGTCTTATCACATGTCTAAGGAGCTCTGGTGGCTTAGGGGTGAGGAATTCCTCTGTCCCCTCAAAAGTTTCCAGTTGCCACTTACCAGCTGCTCCGTAGAAGAAGACAGGCAATCTCCTCCCATGAGACTTCCTGCCTCTGAAAACCAGGGTCAGCTATGGATGGGTTCTGACTTGATGGCACACTATAACAACATTACATGTCCAGGTCAGCAGGCACTAGGTGAAAGCAGCTTATGGAAGCGAATGCTTGCAGCGAATAATAGAATGTTGGAAGGAGTTCTTTTTCAGTCTAACCATAGCCGGCCAGGTCCTAAATCTGGTCCTTTTTGAGTGGCATCTTATGAAAACGTGGTACGTACATACACACACACACACACACACACACACACACACACATGCACACGCGAATACACTTTAAGGGAAGAGTCATCTAAAGGTCAAGGAATTCATAGGGCCCATATGGATGGGGCTTCCAACAAGGAGGAACTTGAAGTGATAAACTCATCTGGGCTTATTGTCCTCTTTATATTGGTTTGCATGCAGAACTTGTAGACATTGTGTTTCCTTCATGTACATTATGTTTCACACATGCCTTCATTCACATTCTTTCATATGATCATTCCCATATACGATGTTTTAGAAAATTAATCACCATTGGTCTACGTTTACTATCACCCCACCTTTTCATGCCATACTAGATTTATCCTAATTGTTCCATCCCCTTCCAGAACCCAATAAACTCTAAAGACCCTGTGATTTCTACCCAATCCCCACAACTCCCCTTCCTTTCCCCCTTGGGACATACATTCACATCTTACTAGTTATCCTTCAATTTTTAAGCATTCATTTATTTTTTCCCTTTGGACTTACATTCACATCTTACTAATTATCCTTCAATTTTTATGTATGTATTTATTTTTTCTTTTTAAACCTGAGTGGTTTTATTTACAGGAGTTAAAGGAAGGGGCTGGCCCTGCCTGGGCCTTATCCTTTAATGTTTACAATAAGGGTCTCTTGCAGTATTTGTCCTTATAAGACCGAGTTAGTTCACTCAGAATAATGCTCTCCATTTCCTCCCATGTTATATTTTTCTAAATTCTTGCTCCTGAGTATTCCATTAGGTGAATGTACCACCATTTCTCAGTCTATCACTTGTTGATGGACATTTAGCTTGTTGTCATTTTCTTGCTATTGTGAATAATGCTGCTATGATTGCCATGTACAAATCTGTATTTGTGTCTCAGTTCTATTTTCCTCAGGGTATGTTCTTAGCAGTGGAATAGCTGGGTCATATGGCATTTCTATGGACATTTAACCTCCAAAACTGGAAGACAATACATTTCCCTTCTTTAAAACCATCCATTAGTGATATCTTGCTCTGGCAGGTCTAGGTAACTAAGACAAGTGAAGGCATTTTCTTTGATTCACAACCTGCTTCAGTGATATAATAGCATTGGTACACCTGGAAGATGTCAGAACACCTGTAAATTCTGTGCTGTTTGGAGCGTGAATTGGAGGGTGGTACATCTTTGATGTGTTTGTCTACACAGTGCTGGATCTAGATATTTATGGACTCCTTCCTGATGATAATTCCTAACGTGTTCCGGGCTTCTGGACAGAAGGTGCTAAGGATGAATCTAGGTGGAAACAACCACATGGACCATCCTGCATCTCAGGGATGGTGGTAAGGAGATGAAGAGCAAAAAGCTGTAGGACAGGGAACAGAAATGATACAAAGATGCCCCAGGTGTCCAGTGAGTGGCAAAGAAGAAGTGGTATTGGACACATGTGACTTTCATGTACCTTGTGTATGTATGTGATTTTTATATGCCTCCTATTTTTTAAATAAAACTTTTTTTATTATACTAGTTTATGTACAGAGTTTGAATACATTGTTTTTCACACAGGAACTTTCCCTTTTTCTTCACACCAGCTCTCCTCCCATCAAATTGTGTGACCCTATGATTATCAACCTCCTCACCCACCCATCCTCAACCCTCTGCTTCCATCTTCTCCCCCCTGTCTTGGATCCTCATACTCTTTCTACAATAATGGTTTTAAACAGCATTTGTCCTTATGAGACTGAGTTAGTTCATTCAACATAATGCTCTCCAGTCCCTCCCAAGTTGGGTAGTAATTTACAAAATCATTACTCCTGCATGCTGTGTGGTATTCTATTGTGTGAACATACCGTACTTTCTCAATGGATTTGATTGTGGTTGGACATCTGGGCTTTTTCCATGTTCTTGCAATGGTGAATAACGATGCTATAAACATTGGTGTACAAGTCTCTCTTTCTGCCTGCCTCAGTTCTCATTTTCTCGGAGTATAGTCCAAGCAGTGAAATAGCTGGGCCATATGGAAATTCTATGTTCAGCCTTTTGAGGAAGCACTAAACTGCCTTCCAGAGTGGTTGCGTCATTTTACAATCCCTCCAGCAATGTGTAAGAGTTCCCACCTCCCCACATCCTCTCCAACATTTACAGTTTGCTGTCCTGTTAAACTTTTGCCACTGCTACTGAAGTGGGTGGTATCTCATTGTAGTGTTGATTTGCATCTCTCTTACTGCAAGTGACTTGGAGCATTAATTTGCTTGTGTCCTCCTCCTATGGCCAAGTTCATTTCAAATGGGGCTTTCCTCATCTAGAGACTGATTCAAAGTCAGCACGATGCTGTGACTCCGTCTGACAGCTTACACTGTACGTAGTTTCAACACCTATTTCTGACACTATGTTCAGAAACTACACATCAAAACTAAGACATTAAATTATATGCCCACTTTCTGATCTGCTTATTGTTTCTCTGCAGGCAACATCAGCTTTTAGATACAAATTCAAGACACCTGAAAGTGCGAGGCAATCCTTTAGAAATTGCACACAGCTCAGTCAAATGCATTTGCTCATAAAAACTTCTGGCTTTTCAATAAGCACTGAACCAGACATAGGTATATTCTCAAAGTATGCCACTAAAAAAAAAAAAACAAGCCCATAAACCCCCCTGTAGCTATTCCTGTTTAGACCTATGTTCAAGATCGCTTTTCTTCAGCAGTTTTATTTTAATCAGAATGTGCAAAGACTTTCAGCAACTGTCCTTTATGGGCTTAGATGCCACATAATGTTGACAAACCAGCATTTTATTGGCGCATAAAAGCCTTTCTAGTCAAACAAGGTAGGCACAGCTATCTATTTTTTTTCTCCTTTGTAATCTGAATATGAATCTTGTTCCCCTGGTTCAGGTGATTTGAGTGGATTGCATTGTCTTGTAGTTTCTAGAAAACGCCTCTAGTTTGATCATACGGCTCGTCCTCTGTTACACTGCACATGAGACGGGATGGCTTTCACCACCACGCATACACCTTGATTTGTGTCAGAGCCATCGCCTAGATAAGGATAATTGGGTTTTCCTGTCCCAGGACCAGGAACTGGGCGGACTGTGGTAGAGAGCTGACATGACCTTGTTTAACGACCCTGAGACCGTGACACTGGAGAAGATACACACAGTTTCTCCAGTGGACAGCCCAGCTGAACCTCACTGACAGCGAGTTCACACGGCCAATGATGGACTGAGCCGTCTGGCATGTCCAGCTCAACTAAGCCTTTGATGGCAGCCCTACTGGACAGCTGGCTGCAAAGTCACGAACTCTGAGGACTGCTCAGCTCAGCCTTTACTGAGACAAGATCCAGTTAAAAAATTAAGGATTTACCAACGACGATAGTACATTTTATGGTTCATGTTAGGTGCTTTGAGTACAACTCATAGTGACCCTGTGAACAGCACATCTGAACCCTGTGCTGTCCTCACAATCTCTGACACACTCAAGCCCATTGGTACAGACACTGTGTCAATCCACTTCATTGAGACCCTTCTCTTTTGCCATTGCTTCACCTTCCCAAGCATGATGTCCTTTCCCAAGGAATTGCCTCTCCTACTAACACGGCTACAATAGAGCAATGGTGTCACTCTGGAGACTAAGGTGCGCCTGATACAGGCCACGGTCTTTGCAATCACTTGTTATGTGTCAGAGAGCTGGACAATGACTAGGGAGGACAAAAGGAGAATTGATACCTTTGAGCTGTGGTGCTGGAGAAGAGTATTGAATATACCATGGACTGCTAGAAGAACAAACAAGTTCATCTTTGAGAAGGTTAAACCAGGCTACTCCTTGGAGGCAAGGATTCTGAAGCTTCATCTGACATATTTTGGTCATGTTGCAAGGAGGGACCAATCATTGGAGAGGGACATCATGTTTGGGAGAGTGGAGGGACTGCACAGGAGAGGAGGACCCTAGATGAGATTGATCAATTCAGTGACGGGGGTATTGGGGGTAGGTGTGTCAGACAGTGCGATTGGCACAAGACAGAGCAGGGTTTAGGGCTTTTGTACATAGGGTCACTATGAGTTGCAGGTGACTCAACAGCACATAACAACAACTAACATGCCCGCAGTGTGTGAGGCAAAGCTTCATCATCTTGGCCTCCAAGGAGCACTCTGGTTGCACCAGGTCCTGGCTGTTGCTAGTTGCTATCAAGTTGACCAAGACAACATGCCCAAAGTAAGAGGGAGCCTTCTGGTTACACTTCCCCCAGAACAGACTTGTTTGTTGTTCTTGCAGTCCACGGGATGCTCAGTGCTCCTCTCTGACACCACAATCACTGTTCAACTCTCAGATGCATAACAAGTAATTTAATAAACCACGTTCCCTTGTTTGGACAACAACATCTTCTTGGTCTGTGTGTAAGTTTTTAATGAACACAACTAAGTATTTTGAAATTCCCATTCTTCTCAGTGTTATCCATCATTTGTTATGATCCACACAGTCAAATGCCTTTAGGTAATTGATAAAACAGATGTAAACATCTTTTTAACATCCTCTGCTTTCAGCCAAGTTCCATCTGACAGCCACAATTATATCCTTTTTGCCACAGCTTCTTCTGAACCCAGCTTGGAATTCTGGGAGTTCACTCTTGATAAAACGTTCTGTTTTTGAGTAATCTTCAGCAAGATGTTACTTGCATGTTGTATTAATGATGCGGTTCAACAATTTCCTCAGTCTGTTCGATCACACTTCTTAGCAATAGGAACAAATACGGGTTTCTTCCAGTCAGTTAGCTGGATACCAGATAAAGAGATTTCCTTCTAATAATAGTGTGAAGTACTTAAGGCATCTAGCCATCTTCCCTTACAATGACCATGCAAGGCATATTCTTCCAAGAAATATTGGTTAGTTCTTTTGACAGCTTATGCTACATTCACTATCTACAGCAACAAACTTCAAAAGCATCAATCCCTTTTTTCCACCATTTTCTATTTTTTTTTATTTTATACTGATTTATTTACAAAGTTAGAATACATCATTTTTCACACATGATCCTTCCCATTGGTCTTCCTTATTCATTATTCAACTCTCTGATGTATACAAAACAATTTAAAACTTCATGACCTGGGTCATTTCTCACTATGAATTCTTTCCTTTTCAACACCCTAGAAAGGTTCTTTGCAGAAGAAACCAACAGTTTGATTTCTTCACTCTTGCTTTTGTGGTCATTGGTGGTGGATCAAGTAAAATGAAACTTTTTCAACACCAGTCTTTTTCTGTTTACTGTGATGCTGCCTGTTGGCCCAGACCTGAGAATTTTTGTTTTATGTTGACTGTAGGTACCGAGTAATATGAAGTTGTTGGCAGTTTCAGTCCTTTCTCCATCTATCAAGATGTTGCCTGTTAGTCCAGTAGTGAGAATTTTCATTTTCTTGACATTGAAAGATAATCCACATTGAAGGCTGAAGCCTTTGATCTTCTGTAGCAAGGGCTTCAAGTCCTCCTGACTTTCAGGAAGCAAGGCTGTGTCATATGCAT
>NW_006399777.1:11024094-11045804 GCF_000299155.1 Elephantulus edwardii
TCCCTTATCTGACATGTCATTACCAAATATTTTTTCCCAGTCTGTGGCTTCCTTTTTCACCCTGTTGGAGAATGTTTTTAGATGTGCATAGAGATTTGATTCTTAGAAGGTCCCATTCATCTATTATATCCTCTCCTGGTTGTAGATTTTTTAGGACACTTGGAAGACTGTTTATGTTGTGGGTTAGGACTTCTAGAGTTCTTTCAAGCTTTTCTTCAATGAAGTTTATAGTCCTTGGTTTTAGTCCCAGGTCCATGATTCACTTTGAGTTGGGTGTTTTTTGTATGGAGTGAGGTGTGGATCTTGAGTTTTCTATAATTTCTCAATTTTGTCAACACCATTTGTTAGAAAGGCCGTCGTTTCCCCACTTAACTGATTTCATCTCCTTATCAAAAATCAGTTGACCATATGTAGATGGGCTGATAGGTAGATGAATTGATTCTCAATTCTATTCCATTGATCTATGTGTCTGTCATTGTACCAGTACCACGCTGTCTTGACCACCACGGCAGTGTAGTAGGATTTGAAATCAGGGAGTGAGATGCCTCCTACATTGTTTCTCTTCTTATTCAGGGCCTCTTTCCATTCCAAATGAAACTGGAGATTGCCTTTTCCATCCAATTGAAGAATCACCTTTCTTAATTTTAAACCATGTGCTATTACTTCGCTTTATTTGTATAATAACCCCTTGGTCTAGGCACAAATTTTGCATGAGCACATTCGGTAAATGGTAAGTAACATGTTGTTATGAGCTGTTGAGTCACTTGTGACTCATAGCGACCCTATGTACAACAGCTCTGAACACTGCTCTATCAGGAGCCACCCTACCTGTCTCTGACACACCTACTCCAATTGCCCCAGTCACTGAGTCAGCCCATTTCATCCAGGGTTTTCCTCTTTTGCACTCTCTCCAGCCTTCCAAACATGACATCCCTTCCAAGGACTGGTCCCTCCTGGCAGCATGCTCAAAGTATATCAGCCAGAGCTTCAAAATCCTTGCCTCCAAGGAGTAGCCTAGTTTCATATTTTCCATGATGGACCTCTGTCTTCTCTTAGCAGTGCCTGGTGTGTTCAATACTCTTCTCCAGCATCATTACTCAAAGACATCAATTCTTCTATCATCCTTAGTCACTGTCCAGCTCTCTAATGCATAGCAATTGCAAAGACCATGGCTTGGATCAAGCACACTTTAGTCTCTAGACTGGCATCATTGCTCTTTAATACTCAGGAGATAACCCTGACAGCAGATTTTCCCAATACAAGTCATGTTTGGATTTCGTGGCTGCTGGTACTGAGAGTGTTCGTTGTGGAGCCAAAGAAAACTGAAACTGTTCACAATCTCAGTATCTTCATCATCTATCATGGTGATAGCACACATTTAAAATGAGTGAAAAGGATTTGAATTTCATTTTCCCTTCTTTTTGAGGTACAATTTACATACCACAAATACACATAGATATTAAGAGCTTGATGATTTCTCATCAACCAAGAATATAACATTGCCAGCAGCCCTGAGTCATTGCGTGCCTCTCAGTCAACATTCCGATATACAAGCAACCACCGATATAACAGCTCTATGTACAATTTTTTTCCAAACTTTTAATTTTGCGTAAGTGGAATTATGCTGGGCATGCTATTCTATGATTAGCTCAACATTTTGTTGCCTGATATGAGCAATAACATAATTTTAAGGAGTGATGTCTATATTTGGCAAGAGTTATTTTCAGATAGAATAACTCCATATTCCCCTAAAACCTACTTATCAATGCTTCCCTTTATTACACTCTATGTTTTGCTGCTACTTTGGGGTAAAAAAAAAAAATTATGTTCTCTGCAATCCACATTTCTTGATCTCTGCAATTTGGAGGGTATGTTCATCATGTCTAATTACTTTGTCTAAGTGTGACTCCAGTTTATTATGCAAGCAGACAAATAGGGATGCTCTGTCTTCTGACAGTTAAGCATAACAGAGTAAACGAGCTGACGTTTTCCCAAGTCCAGTGGCAAGAGCCCCCTGGGGCTTGTGACTTTTTATTTTTGGCTCCAGGGGCCAAAGTGACTTTTTAAAATTTCTGCATTGCTGCTTTCATTAGGGAAACGGTGTTCCACGCTCCTCCAGCACCAGATTTTTGCATATTTCTGCTTTAATTACTGCAGACTAAAAAAGAGGTCATGAGAAAGCCTGGAATATACCAGAAGGACATTTAACTGCCCCAATAGACGACTCTTACTATTGAAGAGGGACCCAAGTTGAACTCCAGTTCATTCTACAGACATGGGTTAGCACATTAAATGACTTTTTTTCCTTGTTTGTGGTGTGTGTGTGTTTGTTTTTCCATGCTTAACAAGAATTCTCTGATTATCGGTAGGGCTTTGATGAGTTCTATCACGACTCACTGCAAATTCATGGACTGGCTTGAAGATTGTGTATATCAGTCTTTACTAGACTCTTGAAAGTGACCCGGGATCCTTGGTCAGGGGAACTCTGTCACACTGGCTTTTCGGAGTCAGTGAGTCTGAATGTCTACAGCTCGAGAAGGAGGCTGCTGGTAGCTTTCTCCGGTCATCTTGTTGGGGGCCCTGTGCTGCACGCCCTGATTCAGCCGTCGGGGACTGGAGGACTGATCTGCATAGCTGTTGGGTAGGTAGTTGGCTGTTCAAAACTAACGGCTAAAGAGTTACCTCCAAGACCATGCCCTTTGCCAGGGCAGCCCATATCCAATGACAGGTCAGCCCTCTGGGGGGTTGAGTGAGCCCTTCATTGAGGAGGCATCACACAGTAAGCTGTTTATACTACCAACATTTCCTTAGAAATATTCTGCATGAAGAGCCCCGTTTAAGACTCAACCCCCAGCATTGTCTTTGCCTGACTTCCTATCTTTAAATGTAGACAGAATTCTTCTAAAGATCCAAGTACCAACATTTCTGTCCTCAGAAGGCTCTCACTTTTTATTTGGTAAATTATTTCTTGAAATTCAATATTAATACATAAAGTGCACAAGTTGGAAGTAGAGAGTCCCAAGACTCTTCCTTAGAGGAGAACAAGGAGACAGCAGCCCCCACATGAAGAAATGTAACATTACCACCATCCCAGGTGTTCCCCTTGGCATTCTTCCTCCTCAGTCCGGAACCAAGTGGATTCATTGTGTCTGTTTTCTGAGGTCCAGGTCTTCCTTCTGTATCTGGCTTTTGTCATTTTAAATTGTATTTTTGAGAATCAACTTCAGTGCTGTATGTATCTCTGTTCTCATTTCTGAATCAACTTTCTTCGCATGAATGTGTCAAATCACCTTTGTCCCCTCTATTATTGGATGAAGACTGGCAGTGGTCCACTCTGTAGGAGGTTCCATTACTCGATTCTGACTCTGTGGCAATGAGGGTTTATTTATTTTTTTAACTTTCTAACACTTAAATTTTATTTTTCAATCTCAATGAATTCTTATAAAAAGAAGTCACAGGTTCACTATTTGCCAAATATAATAAAATATAATAACACTAATTTGCTCTGTTGAATGCCTTTCATTTCTAGATTTCGAAGGGCGTGTGTTATCATAACTTAAGCCATTAATAGATTAAACATTATATATACACACACATACCTATCTATAAAAATAAGATTATTTTCAATTTTCATAAAATAATATTAACTTAGCTTTTTGACTTGTTGATTATTTTATCCACAAACTTGAGTGGTGGTTTCTCCGGTTGTAGAATTTTAGATTAACCACTATTTTCCTTTGGTTGTTTGATCTTACTATTCCTTTGATTTAAGACTTCTGATGTTCCTGATGGAAAAGTCTGTGAATAGTCTGTAATGGCTCTTTTGTGGATGAACTGTTCTTCACCAACACCACAACTCAAAGACATAGGTTCTTCTTCTGTCTCCCATATTCACTGACCTACTTTAAAGACTCACAGAGCAATTGAAAGGACAGCGGCTTGGGTCAGGTGCCCCTTAGAATGCAAACTCTTATACTTGCTCATTAACACTTTTAAGAGGTCCTTGACAGCAGATGGCACCAATGCAATGCATCTTTTGATTTCTTGACTGATAACTACCACGAGTGTTGATTGTGGATGCAAGTAAAATGAAACACTCAGGTTTGACCTTTTTTTAAAAAAATTGAATGGATACTTGAATTGTTTCCAGGTTGGGGTTATTCTGAAAAATGTTTTTCTATGAAGATTCTTACACATAGCTTTAACAAACATACTTGGCCATTTCTTTGGCTATATCTCAAGGAAGAGAGTTGCTTGATTTTAGTTGATGTAGAGGATGCTATTTCCAATATGGGTCAGGTTTAATTCCTGGCCAATATGCTTCATGCCCAGATATAATCTGTCCAGGAGTAGACAATTATCTGTTGCCATGAAACTTTCACTTGCCCTTCCAGCCCCAGAAATGTGAGGAGAAGTGTCAGTCAGTGAAAATCGTTTTGATCATAGTGGTCTGAGGCCATGGTGTTCGATTTTGAAAAGGAATCAGGAGGCAACTGGGCAGCATTTACAATAACAATGATGGATTTATATTCCTTTCAAGAACATGTGAGTGTCCCAGTTGTTCTGTATCTTTGTCAACACTCAGTATTGTCCATCTTTTTAATTTTCATGTTTCTTTTTTGTAGGTATGACATGATTATTTATGATATTGTTGCTTATTGTTCTTGTTGGGTGCTATTGAGTTGACTATAGCTTATACGTTCATTACAATTCACAGTGATTCAGAACAATTGATCTGAACCTTGTCCTATCCTGTGCCACGCTCTTCGTATTTGATATACTTGAGTCTAGTGTTGCAGTCACTGTCAGTCCATCTCTGATGGCCCTCTTCTGTTTCATTGACCCTCTACCTTTTCAGGCTTGATGTCCTTCTCCAAGGACTAGCTCCTTCGGCCCACATGCCCAAAGCATGTAAGATGAAGCTTTACTAAACATCCTTACCTCGAAGGAACACCCTGGTTACACTTTCTGTAAAACTTATTTGTTCTTGGCAAGCTCTGGTGGCCTAGTGGCAAGAAGCTGCACTGCATCCTCAGAGGTACACGGTTTGAATCCACCAGATGCTCTGCTGGAGAAGGAGGAACAATCTCCTCCTGTATCAGTCAGATCTGATTTGACGATACACACAAAAAAAGTAACAAAATAAAATAAAAATTAAAAAAATAATTAAAAAAACCCAAAAAACTTATTTGTTCTTTTGTCAGTCCTTGGAATATTCAAGACTCTTCTCCAACACCACAACACAAAGGCATCAATTATTCTTCTGTCATCTGAAGTCATTGTCCAACTTTCAGATGTGTAACAAGTATTTGAAAAGACCATGGCTTGAATCAAATACACCTTAGACGTTAAGCTGACTACATTGCTCCTTAACACCTTGAGAAGATCCTTGACAGCAGATTTACTCAGTGCAACATGTATTTTGATTTCTTGGCTGCTGGTGCCAAGAATGTTGGTTGTGGACCCAAGTGAGATGAAATTGTTGACAACTTCAATCTCGTCTCTATCTATCATGATGCTGCTCATGGGCCCAGTGGTAAGAATAGATTTTCTATTAAGCTACAATCCATATTAAACACTGTAGTCCTTGACTTTCTGCAGCAAAAGCTTCCGTTTCAGCAGATAAACTTGTGTCATGTGCATAACACAGATTGTTGATGAGTCTTCCTCCAATCCTGATGCCATCCTCCTCCTCATGAAGCCCTGCCTCTCGAGTGATCTGTTCTGCATATGGATTGAAGAAGGATCGAGACAGGACGCATCCCTAATGCACTCCTTTCCTGATTTTGAACTATGCAGTGTTCCCTTGCTCTGTTCTGATGACTGCCTCCTGGTCCAAGTAGAGGTTTCACATGAGATCAATTACGTGTTCTGGGATTTCCGTTCTCCTCAAGCTTAACCGCAATTTGTTGTGATCTATAGTAAGATGATAAAAAAAAAAAAAATAACCTACATATTTATTGCTTCCAGTGCTCTTCATTCTTTTCTAAAATCTCAGAAAACAAAGATTCTCACCACTGGGCCAACTGGCAGCATGATGATAGAGAGTGAAGAGATTGAGATTGTTCACATTTTAGTTTGCTTGGCTCCATAATCAACACTCTGGGCACCAGCAGTCAGGAAGTTAAAGACATACTACAATGGGAAAGTCTGCTGTTATGGACCTATTTAAAGTACTAAAGAGCAATGATGACACTCTGGAGACTAAGGTGCATCTGTTACAGGAGTGGTCTTTGCAATCACTTGCTATGTGTGAGAGAGCAGAACAATAATTAGGAATGACAGAATTTATGCCTTTGAGTTGTGGTATTGGCAAAGTGTATTGATTATACCATGGACTGCTAAGAAAATTTCTAGATTCATCCTAGAGAGGGTTAAACCAGGCTGCTCCTTGGAGGCAAAGATTCTGAAGCTTTTTTTGACATATTTTGGACATGTTTTAAGGAGAAATCAATCCATGGAGACGGACCTCATGCTTGGGATGGTGGAGTGACAGTCCAGGAGAGGAAGACCCTCTATGAGGTGCATTGATTCAGTGACTGGGGTAACAGGGGTAAGTGTGTTGGAGACAGAGTTTGGCCCATAATAGAGCAGGGTTTAAGGCTGTTGTACATTGGGTTGCTATGAGTTGCAGGTGACTTGAAGGCACATAACAACAACAGCAATAACAACTAATTGGCATGATTTCCCTCTTTCTGAGAACTTCCTCTATGCAGTTATATGATGCAGGTCGACTGATGAGAAATTCTTTTAGCTTTTTGTCACATAAAGATAATTTTATTTCATATTGATTTTTGAAGGATCTTTTTAAGTTGTGGAACATTATAATCTGTATTGATAGTTTATATTTTTATTTTATCTCTTGGTAATTTCACTTTACTCATACTTCAGTTGTTTCTATTAAAATGGTAGCAATTTGTCAAATTTTGTGATTTGTATATAATGACATTCTTTTTGAGATTTTTTTCCTAATTATTAGAGTTCAAAAACTTTTTTTAAATTTATTTATTTCTCATTTCAATGACCATCTACAGAGATTTTGGAATTTCATTCATTCATTGTTGCACCCTTCTCCCCACCCGCCACCCCCATTTGGTCCTCTCCTTGAAAAGCAAAAGAGTTCAAAATTTTTATCAAGATCTATTTTCATGTGACTTTCTTTTGTTTGGATTTTGTGAAACTGTAAATTCACATGTTCATGTCTCATTAAATCTGTGAAAAATTTGTTCAATTATATTCCTTCAATTATATATCCTTCTGTTTTATTCTCTTTCTCTCTCCCTCTTCCCCCTCTCCCGTGTTACTGGGACTCCAACTATAAAGGACTACACATTTGATTTACAGCCCTGAAATTTATCTTTCAAAGACATTTCTTTCTTATAGTATTCTTAGGATGTTGAAATTTGAGTCTGTATGCAATTCAAGTGTTTGTTTTCAGGAATTAATGTTTCTGAGGATTGTAAACTGAGTGACTGGAATATCTGTTGTCCTGAATATTTTTAATTCTTTTAAGAAGATTTTCTGTCTCTTTCACAATCATCTTCCCTTTGGAGAATTTCCATGTGATTATAAGATTTTGGGTTCTCTTGGGAATCTTCACGTGTGGGCAGATATGTTACCAACGGCTATTACTGAGAGATTAAAGGCCTGTGATCTGAAACCAGTAGTGGATTTAGGTAACACTTTTGTTATAAATCATTCATGCAACTAGATGAGCGTCTTTTAGGCTAGAGAAAATTTTACTATCTGTTCATAGGAGGTTGATTATTTGATAATTTATTCTCTCTTTCTCTTTGTGTGTGTGTGTGTGTGTATACACACACACATACATATACACATACACAAACACACACACTTTGGACAGTTCTTGGAGAAGGACGTCATGCTTGAGAGGTGGACGGACAGCACAGGAGAGGAAGACCCTCAATGAGGTGGATTGACTCAGTGACTGGGGTAACGGGGGTAGGTGTGTCAGAGATAGATTGGCACAGGGCACAGTTTAGGGCTGTTGTGCATAAGGTTGTAGGTGACTCGATGGCACATAACAACACCACCACACACACATACACATATATATAGTTGTTGTTTTTAAGTGCTATCTAGTCGTAGACAACTCATAGCAACCCTATGAAGAAAAGACATGAGCATTTGTATAACTTTCATTGTTTCTCTAAGTTCATAGAGTTTCCAGAGACAA
The DNA here is from genome assembly GCF_000299155.1 of Elephantulus edwardii. Lineage (NCBI taxonomy): Eukaryota > Metazoa > Chordata > Mammalia > Macroscelidea > Macroscelididae > Elephantulus > Elephantulus edwardii. Next base: position 11,032,292 of record NW_006399777.1, read on the forward strand.
GCTATTTCAGAAGTGAATGCCACTCCTGCTTCTAAGCTTGTTTTAATCAGGGAGCTCCACCAAACACTGTCCACCATGGGTAACCATTATCACATTTGACACATCAGTGTCAGTGTTTAGCATCACAGCCACCATGAGTTACCTCTGTACAGCAAATAGACTAATGTTATACCATTTAGAAGAATGTTTGACTAAAACCAATTAAAACCGGGCCTGGGAGCCACAGATTAAAATCACCCACCTTTGGCTCGGTAGCATAACTTTCTATCCACTAGGCCAACAGAACTCTCTTCTTGTTGCTAAGTGCTTTCAAGTTGTAGATGACTCACAGCAACCCTATGAAAAAATACTTGAACACTTGTGTAACTTTCATCGTTTCTCCAAGTTCATAGTTTCCAGAGGCAACTGTTGATCTCTTGGTTAACACCCCACTGTGTGATACCCAGTGTCACCAGGTGTGTCATCACATAGTGTCCTTGCAGGAGGACAGCATGCTTGGAAGGGTCGGGGACAGCACAAGAGAGGAAGACCCTGGGGGAGATGGATTGACCCAGTGACTGGATGATGGGGGGGGGAGTGTGTGGGTCACAGTGAGATTGGCTCAGGACAGGGCAGGGTTCAGAGCTATTGTGCACAGGGACGCTGTGACTCACAGGCTGCTTGATAGCACTTAGCAACAACAAGGCACCAGCTCTCCTTAAATATTCTTTTTGTTAGGTGCCATGGGGTTAGCTCCAACTCAGAGAGACTTGAGGTACAGCAGAGAGAAATACAAGAGGAAATATTGCCCTCACTGAGAACCAGTGCTCAAAGAGCTGTGCAAATCTCAGACAGAACTTTGAAATTTCGCCTAGTAAGATTTGCTGTTTTATATGCATCACTGAGTTCTCAGTTATTGTAGTCGATAGTTTCAGAATGTGTTACCGGGGAAGCCACTGAAAATGCCTACAGAGGCCAAGCTGTGTATATAAATAGTCCTATTAATATGTGTGTGTGTGTGTGTGTGTGTGTGTGTGTGTGTGTTTTAATTCATTTTAATGAAAGTTTACAGAGACTTTGCATTTTCTTTCATTGTTGCATTTTTCTCCCTGCCCAACCTTCCCCCACCCCCCACCCGGTTTGCTCTTCTCTTTGAAAAGTAAAAGAAAAATTTCTTCCATTTTTATACAATCCCTCCCCTGCCAACACTGCAGCATCTGTTTTCTGACATGCTCCGTGGGTATCCTGTCTCGCCTATTGGTCAGTATAAAAATGAGTCAAGGAAGAAGGTGACAGTATTCACAGGTCACCCACTGAAGTGACCTTTTGCTCTTTGTGGGCCATGACCTCAAGAGTTCTCAAGTGTAAAAGGTGTGGAGCACACCAAAGTAAAGGAATGATAAGAACTGAACTCTAGTTAGGATGGAAAAACCAAACGTTCGAGAGTTTACCTTCATATTTCAGCATGAACATTGGATGAAAAAGCACTACGAAAAGCAAAAGATATTTTTCTAATTACGTGAAGACCACAACGAGATTTGTTTTTATATTGCACCAGTTTGAATATGCCATGCTAACACTTGTAAATAAAGAATTTTGATGGGGGCGGGGGGAAGATATGCTGTAAATATGCCGCCGCTATTGTTCGTGCCATGGAGTTGAGAATGTCTCATACTGGCCCTGTGAACAGCTGACCTGAACCCTGTCCTCTCCTGTGCCATCCTCATCACCCTGACACACATACCCCATTGCACGCTGAAGTCTGTGTCAACCCATTTCATTGGGGTTCTTCTTCTCCTTCATGGATCCTCTATCTGCCCAAGCCTAACCATTTAAAATCAACAATGACACATTTCATTCGAATAGGAGATGGTACTAGTGACATTTCTGAAGCTTAAGAATGAGATTTTTTTTTAATCCATTTTACTAGACTTCCCATGAAATAAGTATTAATGGTGGCTCGGGTAAAAGGATCTCTTCCTTCCTGTACCCACAGGTATTCTTTTCTCTTTGGCACACATTCTTGATATTCTCCTGAAAGTTTGGGGATCATTAGCTCGAAGAGTTAGTCCTCTAATTGAATCCAATCCTGGCCCATTAGTGCCGAGAACTATTACCAGATGAAAGATAAACCTGTAACATTCCCAAAGTCCTTTCAAGTCCTAATCAAATTAGAAAAACCTTTTAAGAGATTTACAACGTTCATATGGCTATCATAGAGAAGCTGTTTATAAAGCAGAATAAAAAACATAGACGAGAGAGAGTTACAAGTTACATATCGCGTCAATCAGAAGAAGTTCAGTAAATCTGAATGTGAGGGACATCAGACCTGCTGACAACTCCCGTTTTCCCCGATATAAGATGTAAAGTGTCCCTCAACCGAAACAAAAATTGAAGGAGCCCCTCCAAATTCTTCACCACAATCATCCTCATTTGCTTGCAGTGCAGACAGCTTTTCAGTCATTGAAAAGGCTCTGATTTTTCTTATCCTAAAGTAAAGCTAAGTAAGAACTGGGTGTACTTGTTCTGACTCAAAGAAACACTTAGGAATGGATAGTGTTTGTAACCTGCCTGTACAATAGTAGAGAGAGGAAATATGAACTATATGACTAAAACTGCTTAATTAAAGATGCTTAAATGCCATTATTATTACCCCCATGCACTGATAAATTTAAATAAAGTTGTTTATATGCAACCAACTGCAGAAATATGCTTCTCAGAGCTCTAATCTATTTTTAACCTATTTTTAATATTGTTTCCTGCTCTATAAAACTTCAAGGGTTATCTCAGAGTCTTAAAGAAGTTGCCATCATCAGTGACTCAAAAGCTAATTTCATATCCCTCTTTAGCTCTACGGTTCACATTAAAGGCTCAATGTCTGATTCGTAGCATAAAGTATCACCTGTCACTGTGGTATTTTTGCCAATCCCAAACCAAACAATATAAGAGAAATGGGGCATGGAGGGTCAGAATAGAAAGACAGGTAATGTCTATCAAAATTTATGCACTCATGAGGCCGTACTTGTCACTGTGGTATTTTTATTAAACAATATAGGAGAAATGGGGCATGGAGGGTCAGAATGGGAAAAGAGAGGTAATGTCTATCAATATTTATGCACTCATGAAGCCATATTTGTACATAAAGGGGCCCTGGTGACCAATGAGTCCAAAGCTGTATTCATATCCCTATTCAGCTCTCTGGTTCATATTAAAGGCTCAATGTCTGATTCGTAGTGTAAAGTATTACCTGTCACTGTGATATTTTTGTCAATCCGAAACCAAGCAATGTAGGAGAAACGGGGAATGCAGAGTCTTTCTGAGAACTGAAGCATGAACTCGGGCATGCCCATTGAAATGTGTGCAGAACAGCAAAAGACAGATAATGTCTATCAAACTCCATGCACTCATTAGGCTTTATTTGTACGTAAAGGTGCCCTGGTGGCATAGTGCTTAGCAGGTCAGGCTGCGAACTGAAAGTTTGGAAGTTTAAATCCATCATTTATCCTGTGAGTGAAAGACAGGCCGTCTCCTCCCATAAAAATGTACAGCTTTAAAAAATGTTTTAAAAAATAACTTAGAGCTTTGCACACATCCTGGTAGGTCCTGAAGGCTCAGAATCCACTCCACGGCAGTGGTTTTGATTTGGTTTTGGATTGCACTTAAGTATACAGAGCCAGCTTTAAAACTGTTTAAAAGGGATACATGATTAGGTATTACTGTCATGACAGGAGTCCAGAATGAAGACTGCATAGTGGAGTGGACTTGGGGAAAGGAATTATATAACAATGAAAGAATTTTTCTTTTACTTTTCAAAGAAAAGTGCAAACTGGGGGAGGGAGGGGTAGGCATGGAGAAAAGATCAACAATGACTGAATAGAAAGCCAAAGTCTCTGTAAACTTTCATTAAAATTAGTAATAATAACCAAAACCTAAAAACTAAAAAACCCTTGTATCATAATTAAGATGGCCTGAACATCAAAGTATAAAGTCACTTTACAAGGAATTAATGTGAGATCTTGCCGGGTGGATCTGGATCAAATGCTCCAATAAGCTCAAAATTGAACTTTTATTAAAAATTTTGGACATTACTGGAAACAATAACTCATGAATCCTAAGAAACCAGACACTGTCTTGGAGGCTTTTTGGCAAAAAAAAAAAAAACAAACCCAAAAAAACAAAGACCTCTACTAGGTAGACATACTAACCTCAACTTTGTATCAGAATAATTTCATTTTTGCAACAATACTGAAGTGGGTTTTGTTTGTGATCTCTATTTTGTTGCTGAGGCAAAGACTTGGATTGACTGAGTAACTTCCTCCAGCCTTCACAGCTGGGAGGATTGTCATTTAAGTATACCCACCTCTCACACATCTGCATTTATTTGCCTTAAGCCATAACGTTCCTATAGATGGGAATTTGGTCATCAACGTAGTGATGTAACAGCTGCCCTAGTTCTACGAACCAACTCCCCCAACACAGCGGCAGTTTTCTCACGAGCTGACTTTTAAAGATTTGAAACCAAGTGATGGCTTCTGAGGTCACACCAGCTCTCTTGTCGAGGGCAGAGAACCGCGGGAGTCGGGTTAGGAACACTGTGGTTGAACTTAAGAGCTCTCGCACCTGATGGGGACTCTGTCGATGGTGCAGATTTCTTACAAAATGGACAGAACTCAACCCAACCAATAAAGACTCCAAACTGCAGTAGAAACACCTGTAGCTTGCTGGTTGCAATGTTGAGAAGACCAGACTAGTTCTCCTTTTCCTCTGTTTATGGCCTCTAATATCCAATTTATTTGCTCTTTTTGTTTTAGTACTTGTCATGATGAGAAATCTCACGAAGGATGAAAAGTTACAAGAAGGAAGGTCCACTATGGCAGTGAACGCTCTTGGTTGATACCCAGGGAAAGACAACGTTCCACACTTACAGGTAAGGAAACGTACAAAAATCACCACTTCTACTAGACCATTTGGCCTAGTGAACCGAAAGCGATGCTACCAAGCCAAAGGTGAGTGACTCTAATCTGCGGCCCTAAGGCTTGTTTTAAATTCTTGTTAGTCAAACATTCTTCTAGGTCATATAGCCCTGGTGTGTCCACTTGCTGTACAGAGGTAACTTGTGGTTGTTGTGAAGCTGAACACTATGACACCGATGTGTCAAATGTGAGAATGGTTACCCATGGTGGACAGTGTTTGGTGGAGCTTCCCGATTAAAATAACCTTGGAAGCAGGAGTGGAATCCACTTCCAAAATTGTTTGATGCTTCTGTTACCCCTACCTGTGTAGGCAGCAGTGATGAATAATCACCGGTTATTGGTAGAGAACTAGTTAGATACTGGCATTCGTAGCCAGGAGGTGTAGCCGTGATGAATGAAGTTCCGATTCTTGATTGTGACCCTTCCCACATTTATGGCCCAGGAAGTTGCTATGTTCCAGCTGCTGAATTTGAAAAATCAGAGTTATTGACTGCTGCGCACGGATTTTAATTATACATTGTCTCACATGTCACATTTTAAGGATATTTCTGTTGAAACTGGCAGCAATTGAGCTCAAACTGGCTGTTGGGAGAAAATATATTGACTCTTGCAGATTGAGAAGCTCAAGAACAGCCTTGTGTCAGGATAGATAAAGTCAGGAGCTCACAGAGTTCCTTCCGAGACTTTCTGCTCTGAGGTTTCAATTCTACTTTGCTTTGGTGATTTGGTTTGGCTTAATACACAGACAAGCTCTTGTGGTGTGTTAGAGGCTCTCACCAAGGTAGCCAAAGAGAAAATCTCAGGGTTTCCTTTAAAAAAAAATTCATGTAATAATTTACCTACATTGTGTTTTATTTATATACACTATGTTCCATACAATCTCTCATTCTCATTTGCATTGTTTTTCATATAATCATTACTGCATTCCATATAATCAATTACCATTGATCTATGCCTAGTATTACACCATCCTTTCAAGTCCTCATTGAATCTTTCCCATTCCCTCACCCTCTAATCCACCCACTAAATTCCATTATCCTAGTGATTTCCACCCTTCCCCCCACCTTTTTTTTGCCCCCTTCCTTTTTTCCCCCCCTTTCCTTTTTGGACATTTATCCACATCTTCTTCGTTATCCTTCAATTTTTATAATAATGGTATTTTGCAGTACTTGTCCTTACAAGACTGAGTTAGTTCACTCTACATTATGCCCTCTAGAATCTCTTATGTTACATAGTATTTTACAAAATCATTGCTCCTTAATTCTGCATAGTATTCCATCATGTGAATGTACCACAATGTCTCAATCCATTCGTTTGTTGATGGACATTTGGACTGTTTTCAAATTCTTGCTATTGTGAATAACACTGCTATGAACATTGATGTATGTATTACGGTTTATATCTCAGTTCTAATTTCCTTAGAGTATATTCCTAGCAGTGCAATAGCTGAATCATAAGGGATTTCTGTGTTCAGATTTTTGAGGAAATGCCAAACTGCCCTCCAGAATGCTTGAATCATTTTACAATCCTACCAGGAGTGCATGAGAGTTTTAATCTCTCCACATCCTCTTCAACTTTTATGGCTTGCTGTGCTGTTAAACTTTGCTACTGCTACTGGGGTGGATTTTTTGATTGTTTTATTCCTGAATGATTAGGGTAAGAAGGATAGACCCTGATGATAATCTATATGGTCCAGGAAGTGTAAGAATATTTGGCTTAGCAGCCCCCAAAAAGGACCTTTGAACTTACACTATATGATAGTTCTTCTTGGGTAGAACTTTGAAGGGCTTTAATTTAAAAACTCTTATGTTGTATTTTAGAGTTCTGATGGTTCACTAATATTTTTTTAGAACCATTTCATTTATTCCAAACAGCCCAAAATTTTCTTCAGAATCTTGATTAAAGATACTTAAACTACCAGATCTTTATTATATAAAAGATCTTCACCAGGAGCCTGAACTTGGTATCTTTTGTGATCACAACACTTGAATTGAGGTTAAGAAGAAGTGAGAGATTGTGTGTGTGTATATAGTATCTATATGGGTAGAATCTAGGGAGATCTGAGGTCTTAGTGCTAAGGGGTTATGCTGCTAACTCAAAGGCATGTGGTTCAAATCCATCAACTCTGTGGGAGAAAGATGGGCAATCTCCCTTCTGTGCAATTTACTGCCTCTGAAAACCTACTGGAGGGTCAGGTCTGCGTGTGTTCTGATTTGACAGTGCATGTCAACAAGAACAACATAACTCTCTCTCTGTATATGTGTGCGCCTATATTAACAATATACAATAAACATTTCAATAAATACCCACAGTGTCCTGGATGCTGAAAAGATAACACAAAGTCCTCAGGAAGCTTATCATTCGATTGGATGTGGATACAGAAAACTAGAAAGGTGTTTTCACGTGTGTGTGAGCTGTCCCTGTGGGGAAGAAGCTGCTGTGAGAACCATGGCCGGGAGGGTAATTCCAGTCTTGTCAGGAGATAAGTAACTAACCAGAGAGGGAAATATGTAAGTGGAAATAGGAGAGTCCTAGAAGTGACGCAAATAGAACGGTGCTCCTCTAAGTCTCTGTCCACACTGAGCCCAAAGTGTGTCATCTTGTGAAAACTCAAGGGTGAGACATCGTTCGCACAGCTTTGAATCTATCCCTGCTGAAGTCACAAGACAGGAAGGTTACAGCTGGTGGATATATTTTGTCAAAATTTCAAGTAACTACTCTTGTTAGAATGGGAGAGCACTTATGAATGTTCATTCATTCCCCCCGCCCTTTTTAATTGTGATTTTAACAAAGTTTACAGAAAAGTTGGGTTTTCAGTCACTCATTGTTGCACATTTTCCTCCCTCCCCCTTTTGTTTCTTATTGTTTACCATTGAATTGGATCTGACTGGCCAAGGAGGAGATTGCCCCTCTTTCTCCATTGGAGCATCTGGTGGATTTGAACCACGTGCCTTTGGGATTGCAGTGCAGCTTCTTGCCACTAGGCCACCAACACTCCCTTCCCCCATTCACTTTTGTTAAAAAAAAAAAAAAAACCAAACCAAACTTCATTCATTGTTGCATAATCCCCCGCCTCCTCCCAGGTCCACTTTGCAATACACATTTTATTCTGGATTGTTGTCATACAAATAATGCCTAATCATATACTCTTTCCTAACAGTTCTTTCCATCATCTATTCCAATGCTATATTCATTATTTATCCCCTCTTTTCTTAGTTTTCCCTCAATCCCCATGTCAGTCCTGTTTCATAACAGTGGTGTTATGCAGTATTTGTCCTTTTGTGACTGAGATATTTCACTCAGCATATTGTGTCCCAGGGTCACCCATTTTTGTGTAGTGTGCTCATTTTGGAGAGATTCTTATAAAGATTTTTGTATAGCAGACCACCATTATAACTTAACATCTTAGTTTTAAGCAGAATTAGTCAGAGAGCTGGACAATGACTAGGGATGATAGAAGAATTGGTGCCTTTGAGCTGTGGTGTTGGAGAAGACTACAGAATGTATCATGGACTGCTAAGAAAATGATCAGGCTCATCCTAGAGAGGGTGAAACCAAGCTGCTCCTTGAAGGCTAGGATTCTGAAGCTTCCTCTGACATACTTTGGACATGTTCCAAAGAGGGACCGGTCCTTGGAGAGGGACATCGTGCTTGGGAGGGTGGAGAGACAGTGCAAGAGAGGAAGCCCCTCGATGAGATGGATTGATTCCGTGACTGGGGTAAATGGGGGTAGGTGTGTTGGAGACAGTGAGCTTGGCAAAGGATGGAGCAGGGTTTAGAGCTATTGTACATAGGGTCGCTATGAGTTGCAGGCGACTCGATGGCACATAGCAACATTAAGAATATGCAAAATCAGGTTATTGTCAAAGAAATGGGTTGAAACCTGAGACTTCCTGAGAGAAAGGCTAACCTTAGCCAAGATTGTTGCCCATCTGAACAAAGCTCATTCAGGGAGTTTATGTAATTTGGGGCTGGCTCAAATAGCAGGTGTTTGAAGCACAGGAAATTCAAGCAGAGCTGGGACAGGGGCATGAGGATTATAGGAGACTCCTGGGCCTAAGTTAGAGCAAAGGAGAAGCCAAAGAAGTAGAGAGTGGAGAGTTTATGCATGTTTCCATGGACTTTGGCAAGAGTACATATTAGATTATCAAGCAGACCCTGGACAATAGCTATAGTGCATGCTATGCATCAGAAATTCCAAAATGTCATTGTTTTTAGGTTTTATGGGGTCCACTACCAGACTTGAACACCAAATCTGCACCTTATCCTATCTTGCAACACCTCTGATCTCTGACACACTTAAGCCCGTAGTAGTTACTCTGACAACGCATCTCTTTGAAGAGCTTCTGCTCTTTCACTGACCCTCGACCTTTTTGATTTGCATCTCAGTAATAGGTAGTGTGTATTTCTTCATGGGTTTGTTAACCATCTGCTTATTCTCTTTGATGAAGAGCCTTTTTATGTCTTCTGCCCATTTTGTAATCAGGTTGCTTGGTTATTTTTCTTGCTGAGATGCTACAGTGTTCTAGAATTTCAGATGAGACCTTTATCAGCTACGTCATTGTCAGATATTTTTCCCAGTCTGGGGGTTTCCTTTTTACCCTATTGGAGAAGTTTTTTGATGCACACAGCATGGACTTCAGGCGGAAAGCACCTTTAAGGCAAAGATGGCTTTGTCTTTGCTAGGTGAAACTATTCCTTTGAAGGAGACATCGTGCTTGGAAAAGCAGAGGGTTAGAGAAGGAGAGGAAGGCTCTCAGTGAGATGAATGAACACAGTAACTGCACCAGTGGGTGCAGGTGTGTTAGAATTTTTGAGGCTGGCTCAAGATAGGAAAGGTTCAAGTCAACTGCTCATAGGTTCGCTATGAGTTGTACTCAACTTGATGGCACCTACAAAAATATTCATGTATTTTATTCTTTCATGTTTGTAGATTCTTGGTTATGTTTCAAAGCATATTCATGCCATAGATTGTTGTTGTTGTTGCTATTTGCCATTGGGTTGACTTGACTCATAGCAACCCTGTGCACAGTAGTTATGAAGCCTTGCCCTATCATGATCCAAAATCACTGTCTCAGACACACCTATCCCCATTACTCCAGTTGCTGTGTCAATCCTTCTCATCCGGGCTCTTCCTCTCCTTCACTGTCTCACCACTCTTCCAAGCATGATGTCCTTCTCCAAGCACTGGTCCTTCCTGGCCACGTGCCCAAAGTATATGGGACAGAGCTTCAAAATTCTTGCCTCCAAGGAGAAACTTAGTTTCACCCACTCTGAGACAGACCTGTTTGTTTTCTTGGTGGCCCATGGTATGTTGAATACTCTTCTCCAACACCACAACTCAAGGGTGTTGATTCTTCTTCTGTCATCCTTGGTCACTGTCCAGTTCTCTGATGCAAAGCAAGGAATTATGAAGACCATGGATTGGATCAGTCTCAGCTTGGTCTCTAGACTGACACTTTTGCTCTTTAGTACTCTGAAGAGGTCCCTGACAGAGCAAGGGGCTCTTGGTGGCCTAGTGCTAAGAACTTGTGCTGCAATCCCTAAGGCATGAGATTAGAATTCACGACCTCCTCCTTGAGAAAAAGATGGGCAATCTCCTTCCATGAGATTAACTGCGTCAGAAAACCCAATGGATTATTTGTTTATAGATCTGATCACAGAGTCTGCAGGCCCAGGAGCTCTTAAACCAAAGAAAAGAGAATGAAAGTCAGTTTAGTGTAAGATTTGGGTCTCTCTAACCACGTTGTTAGGGAAAAGTTTTCTTCAAGTAGTTTGATCTTCCTATGGTATCTAGTCTTTTGGAGTAGACAACCCATTTCCCAGTAACAGACCAGAGAAACATTTCCTTTCAAAACATGGGAAAAAAACCACCCTCAAAACCTAAATGTTAATATTCAAAGGTATTAGGTTAAAGAATGAGCTCTCTCTCCCATCAATGGAAGGAAGGTTGGTGTGGTTAAATGTTGTTTGACTACAGCATTATTTTAACATTTGAATACAGCATAAGCAAAAATCTTGAAACTAAAGGCTTCAGGAAACATGAGGAGCATTGGGTTGTAGCTTCCTCTGAAGTGAAATTCTGCATTATTGCAAAGATGGTTAAAAGAAACATACATGTTTGCCTCCTCTACTTCAGTCACCCTGTGCGGCAGAGGGATGGAGGTTAAACAGCACATTTGGAAAGATGCACGTATTGCTATCCTCAAAGAGATGCCAGGTAATTCTAAATCTAGAGAAAGTCTCAGGCACACAGATTAAGACCAAGGATGCCAAGGCTACTGACTTCTACACTAGGAACTGTGGGGAATGAAAAACACAACTTGTTCTTCTCGGCTGGTTCTGGCAGAAGGTAACTTGAAGCAAACATGAAACCCCACATCAGGGAGCCCCAAATGAAAGCTATGTTTCAGCATGTACTTGGGGGGAAACATCACCTCTATTTCTTTCCAGAAACAACCTACTTAAAATGTTTCTAGCAGTTTATTTGTTTAAATGTTCTCCCAGTAGCCAGTGCAATAGCACATACACTGTTGGTGCATGCATTAAGAAGTTTTTTAATACAATGAGTTCCCTTGATAAGCTGTTGCCTATGACTGTGGCTTTAAATGTCAGCTCAGCTGATTGAGACTGTTTGAAGATGTTGTTGATTTCCTGAATGGCTTGGAACAAATGTTTACAAACTCGTGTGTATAATACAGTTACCTGGGGATCTTGTTAAAATGCAGGTTCTTATTCAGCAAGTCTGGGCTAGGTAGGGCTTGAGATTCTGAATTTCCAACCAGGTCCCGGGTGGGGCAGCTGCTGAGGGCTGCTGAACCAGAGTTTGAGTTGCATTGTTTTTGAAAACATACTAACATAATTTGAAATGAGTAGGACATGTTTGGAATTTATTAGCTTTACCTACCCAGTATGTGGTAGGATTACAAGGATATGCTTCAATCCCCCCCTTTAAAAAAAAAGTTTATTTTATTTTACTTTATTTTATACTGATTTATTCCGCTGATTCTTTTTCCCTCCCTGCTGGTTTATTTACAAAATTCTAATACAAATTATAACAAATTCTTTCTATTTCCCTCACCCCCCCCATCAAATTGTACAACCCAATGATTAATCCCCTCTTCCCCCTGCACATCCACATCCCTCTGCTTCCAGCCTCTCCCACCCCTCCTGGATCCTTATACTCATTCCACAATAACGGTTTTATACAATATTTATCCCTGTGGGACTGAGTTAGTTCACTCAGCATAATGCTTTCCAGTCCCTCCCAAGTTAGGTAATAATTTACAAAGTTATTTCTCCTGCGTGCTGCATAGTATTCCATTGTGTGAATATAGCATAATTTCTCAATCTATTCATTTGTGGTTGGACATTTGGGCAGTTTCCATGTTCTTGCGATGGTGAATAATGCTTCTATGAGCATTGGTGTACAAATTTCAGTTTGTGCCTCAGTTCTCATATTCTCAGGGTATGTTCCAATACCGGAATAGCTGGATCACATGGAATTTCTAAATAGCTTTTGATTTTTGCCTACTGCAACGTGAGATACAAAATATTTGCACTTAATTGTGTGGGGGGGATGCATGCAAACTTTCTTTTTCACTAAGCACAGAAGAGGCAACTGAAGAATAGTGAGGCAGGTGTATCTTTGAGTGAAAAAGACTCGCGCAGGTCAACCAGCAGGTAAGGTTCTTGACATTCTGCCAACCACATTCTTCTTTACATTCCGTACTGGTGCAGCCAAGGGCCAATTATGCTGTATCTTTTTCCTATGGATTCAATATATAATAACTACAAGCATGGTGATTCTAGAACAGACCACTACAAAGTACTATACATCGAAACTTTTCTTTCCTGGTTCTGGAGGACAGAATTCCAAAACTGGTCTTCCTGGACCACAATCAGCGCGGCATGGCCACGCTCCCTGTGAGGCTGCAGAAAACAAATTATTTCTGTGGCGCTTCCTACGGGTGGCTGCGTGCAGTCCTGGGGTGCTGACGACATCCCTGTCCTCTTCAGCGTCAGCGTCTTCCCATCTTCCGTCACTCCACAGTCACGTTGCCGCCTCTTCTCTGCATTTGTTCAGGTGGGATTCCCCTCTGTCTCACTCTCAGCTGGAAATGTTACTGCATCTGGTTTAGATAGAAAAGTAATTCCTTTATCTCAAGTTTCTGAAATTTTTAAAATCCACAAAGACTCTTAATTCAATAAGACAGCATCTACAGGTTCTAGACATAAGAATCCGGTGTTGTTGGAGGCAGTTTAACTCGGTCACATGGTGTTACTATGAGTCAGAAACCCGTTCAATGACTAATAATAATAATAATAATAAATAATAATAATAATAATAATAATAATAATAATAATAATATATTGTTGTTATGTGCCGTTGAGTCGCTTGTGACTCATAGCGACCCTATGTACAACAGCCCTAAACTCTGCTCTGTCCTGTGCCAATCGCATGGCCTCTGACACTCCCATCCCGATTACCCCAGTCACTGAATCAATCCACCTCATAGAGGGCCTTCCCCTCCTGCGCCGTCCCTCCACCCTCCCAAGCA
>NW_006399777.1:11046539-11054232 GCF_000299155.1 Elephantulus edwardii
AATAATAATAATAATAATAACATAATAATGTCATCTTTGTAGTCTATTATTCAACTAACTACTTACTATGTGGCTACAAATTACTGTATAATACATGAGTGCTGAACAAAAGGATTTTTCAATGTGGTAATTAAAAATCAAGACCAGTGATTCCCAAGACAATTGCCAGCCCCCAAATTGAAAGAGTCCTTCTGGTGGGACTGGACATTGATACAGTGCGTGCTCTGCTTCCAATTATTTATAGCCGTTAGGTGACATCATCTACAATTGGAATGTAGGTTATTGGACAAAATATCTGCATAATTTGCCTCTTGTAGCTCTATTTAAGAGTACTGTTTTAGCTTTAGAACAAAACCTTTGCTTTCAGGGTAGAAAAAACTTTTTTTTTAAACTTTAAATTATTTACATTCGAGAATGATAGCTTTATAGCTAAAGAAAGATATGAGGAGACCCTGTGTACCCTTTAGGCTGCGTCTTCCAGTGTTAGCGTCTTGTCTACAAAATCAAAGCCATTGACAAAATCCACACAGATATTCCAGGAAACAAATATTTTTAACAGATTTAAATGTCCTGTATTATGATTTAATTTTTAAATGTTATATTTACAAATAAATGGCCCCACTGTCATTAGAGCACACACAGAATCAAAGGTAAAAAAAACACATACTATCACTTAGAAGAAGAGAAAAGCTGTCACCAAGAGATGGCACTTAAATGTATGTTATGAAACTCATGGAGCAGGAAGCCAGTGCAGTCACTTCTCATTTCAGCTTCCCAACATTTCATTTGCTACAATATAGCTCATAATGAAAATAATTTAAAGACACGAATCCAACCTCATGTTCCACTTAGACTGTGTAGGTGTTTACATGTGTAGTTAAGGCTTTATATGTGGGAGTGTTTTGATTTTCATAGTGTAACTTTCTGAACTGTAATGAATTATGGAGTATTTTTAGGAGATGTTAATATTTTTTGTGAAAGGGATATGACACCTTGAATGTTAAGCTCTCTACATTACTTGTAATATGTTTGTTGTTTTCTTCTGGTTTTCCCCTTGGGAGTTAGGAGAAACAGGCTTGCTTGACTACAAGCTAAGGTTCTAGGTTCTAATCTCAATCTGGAGTGAAGCTTCTGGCAACCCTAAGTAACGGCAGACAATAAAATCCAGACTTCTCTACAAGTCCTGAGAAGTGTACTGACCAACAAGACGAACGCATAGATCTCATAAACTCCATGCCTGTGGCATAAAAAAAAAATTCATAATCTCTGAATGCATAGAAAATTACACACTACTTGTCACTGGAAATTTCTTCAGAGCTTCCTCCTCAACTACCTTCAAAGAGCTGAGTCGAAGTAGATTGAGAGTGTTGGGATGGCTGAAATAGTGTATGAAAGGAAAGTGGGAAGTTGAGCTAAGAGCATGTGGGGTGAGGGAGTTACGGGGAAAGGATCAGATATAATGCAGAAAGCGTCCTGGTGGACCAGCTCCATCAGAACAGAGAAAGGGTCCTTGGAGTGTCACCTGGGGAGGCAGTGCTGAGGTGCCGGGAAGAGGATGCTGGTGTCTTCGAAGCCTTCTTGAGGCTAGGAGAATAAGGAAGAGGCTTGGGGAGGAAGGAGTTAAGATCCTGCGAAACAAACGGAAATAAAAAAAAATGACAGTGACCATTTCTACTACTCTTCTCTCCTGAAGGAGAGGACATTTCGGTGAGAAATTCTGAAGCGTAAGTTGTGAATTGAATTGTCTCCCTCCACAAGTATGTCCTAAATTGCTCTACCCGTGAATATAATCCCATTCTGTCTCTCTGGAGACTAAGGTGCATCTGATACAGGCCGTGGTCTTTGCAATCACTTGTTAGGCATCAGAGAGTTGGACAATGACCAAGGAGGATAGAAGGAGAATTGATGCCTTTGAGCTGTGGTGCTGGAGAAGAGTATTGAGGGTACCATGGGCTGCTAGGAAAACAGATTCATCCTGGAGAGGGTTAAACCGGGTGGCTCCTTGGAGGCAAGGATTCTGAGGCTCCGTCTAACATACTTTGGACATGATGTAAGGAGGGACCGGTCCTTGAAGAAGGACATCATGCTTGGGAGGGTAAAGGGACAGCGCAGGAGGGGAAGACCCTCTATGAGGTGGATTGATGCAGTGACTGGGGTAATCGGGATGGGAGTGTCAGAAACAGTGTGATTGGCACAGGACAGAGCAGAGTTTAGGGCTGTTGTACATAGGGTCACTATGAGTCATGACTCGATGGCACATAACAACAATGAGACCAGACCAGTGGGGTGTGGTTTTAGGGACCATCAAGTCAACTGTGACTCATAGAAACTCCATGAACATGAATCTGTCCAATTCCTTACAGGATCAAGTTCTGGGAGGGACTCAGTGCCAACCCATCCACTGGAGGGCCTTCTTTTCTCTTACTGACCTGGCACCTTTCCCAGTATGATGTCTTTCTCTAGTACTGGTTCCACTCTCCTTGTTTCTAAGGAGCTCTCTGGTTGTCCTTCAAGACAGATTTGCTAGTTCTTTTGACACCTATTCAATAGTCTTCACCAACACTGCAGTTCACAGGTATCGATTCTTCTTCAGTTTTCCTTATTCGTTATCTGACTTTCAGACCTATAGGAAGCAACTGAAAATAGCAAGGCTTGGATCAGTTGCACCATAGTCTTTAAATTGATGTCTTGGCTCTTTTGAACTTTGGAGACAACTTTGAGAGCAGATTTCTCCAAAGCAGCTGTTGTTACTAAGGGTGTGGATCGATCATTTTGTTAAAAAGAAAATAAAATTGCTGACAACTTCAATCTTTTCTCCATCTATCGTGACGTTGCTGCCTGTGGGTCCAGCGGTGAGGATTTTTGTTCTCTTGATGTTGAGATGTGAGCCATATTTTAGGCTCTAGAGTCTTTGATCTTTTACAGAATGTGTTGGAAATCCTCTTCACTTTCAGGAAGCAAGTTTGTGTGATCTGCTTAATTTAGGGTGTTGATAATGGTTCTTCCAACCCTCACTCCACATTCCTCTTCATGTAGTCCAGCGTCTCTAATGGTTTGCTTAGCATAGAGATTAGGCACATTGAAAGACCTGGAGTAGTTCTTAGGGAATAGAATTGCTATCCCCAAAAGCTCCCCCTGTTGGGTGGTTCAAATCCACCAGCAGCTGGTGGGAGAAAAAGAAGGTAATCTGCTCCTGTGCAATTTGGAAAGTCAGTTATGAGTTATTTCTGAATGACACCAATGAGTTGAGTTTGAGTTGAGCCTTCTTTTTAGAAAGAAAATACGTTTCTGTTTGTTATAGTCACCCACTTCTGGTATTTCTGAGACAGTAGCACAAGACAGCTCAGATGACTCTGAAGACATGTTGGAATATGTATATGTGTGTGGGTGTGTGTGTGTGTATGAACCAATTACACAGTCTGCTTTTATTTAAAATTTTGATGTTCTGAGTGTCATAGATTTTCCTATGAATTCTAATTTTAAAAGTTTTACAATACAATGATATTTCTCTTGATTACTCAGTTATTTGGGCCCCATTTGCTCTGCCTTCTGAAGCCTTTGAAGTAAAGTCCAGGAAATTGAAACTGCCTTTAATGCTCCTTAACAAAGGCACTGTATATCTGAACCATAATATTCACTCTAGATGCTAAGCGAATGATCTCGACAATCTATATGAAGAAGAACGTAGCATCAGCATGGGAAGAAAATTCAGTAACAACTTGCGTTATGCAGATGACACAGCCTTGTTTACGAAAATAATAAAACCTTGAAACATGAACTGATGAACGTCAAAGACCAGAGCCTTCAGTATGGATTAACTCGTCAGCAACCAAAAGACAAAACTCCTCATAAAGAACGTCATGGTAAACGGAGAAAGAGAAAGCCATTGTTGGAGATGGTATTTTCCTTGGATCCGTAATCAATGCCCATGGAAGCAGCCAACAAGAAATCAAATGGTGTATTTTATTCAGTATTTTCTGCTGCAAAAGACTTGTTTAAAGTAGAGAAGAGTCAAGACGCTACTTTGAGGACTAATGTTTACCCGATGCGGTGATCAGGTTTGTAATCACTTCATGTACATGCGATTGGAGATTTAATCACATAATGAACCTTTAACTCACATACTTTGGACAGGTTGCTAGGAAAGACTATTCATTGGAGAAGGACATTATGCTTGGGAAGGTGAAGGGCTGTGAAAGAGAGGAAGACTCTTAACCAGGTGGATTGACACAGTGACCGCAGCAATGGCCTCTACTGTGTCAGACTGTGAGGACGGTACAGGACAGGACATGGTTCAGATCTGTTGTTTGTAGTAGAGTTGCGATGAGTCATATTTGACTTAACAGTAACAACAGTAACATATGCATGTGAAAACTACACACTGAATAAGCAAGATCAAAGAATGATTTGTGCCTTTGAATTAGTGTCGTTGGATACAAATAGATCACAGACTGAACCAACAAATCTTTCGAGGAATAAATGCGGCGCCACTTTGATCCCTAGACTCAAGGATTCGGAGCATCCATCTCACATACTTGGAGCGTGTTTTGAGGGTCCTTTCTCTGGAGACGAGTATCAGCCAGAAACAGCAGGGGCCTCCAGGAGACGGATCCGCACAGTGACTGAAACAAGAAGCTGAGGCAGGACGGATTGTGAGGTGGACGCAGGGCTGGGCCGTGCTTCCTGTAGTTACACTGAGGCTTTGGTGTGACGGGGACCTTTCCCATGGAATCTAACAGCACCAATAAAGGAAGACATACGTTTCAAAGCTTCCTGCTCTCCACAAAGAACAGCAGAGCAGATCTCTGGTTATTTACCCTCGAGTAGATTTTGACTCCTAATAAACTCAGGAGACAGAACAGAGCTGCCTCCCAGGGATCTTAAGGTGATTATGGGAAAAGACCACCGAGTGCAAGAGCTCCTGCGTCTCGCCTGCGAACCCTTGGTTCAGACCTGAGTGCTGTTTGCTTTTTCACCGCCAGGGCGCTTGGACGCAACTCTGTTGCTGAGTGGCACTGAATTTATCCTGACTTTGTGTGGCCCTTTTCAACAGAGCAGAACCTTCCTAACAAAATCCTAGACTGAGAATTCTAAGTAAATAGATTGCTAACGTTTTGGGGTTTTGTTTTTTTTTGGGGGGTTTTTTTTTGTTTGTTTGTTTTGTTTGTTTTTTTAACCCATAGAGGAGCTGGTGGATCTTTACTGTCGACCATTAAGTTGACCGCTGAACTCTAACCCCTGTGACATCAGGATTCTGTGCCATCAAAATCTTTTTTAAAAATTTTGATTTATTTTAATGAAAATTTACAGAGACTTGGGGTTTCCATTCATTCATTGTTGCACTTTTTTTCCCTGCCCACCCTTGCCCCCTCAATTCGTTCTTCTCTTTGAAAAGTAAAAGAAAAATTCTTTCATTGCTATCCAATCCCTCCCCCTCAAGTCCACCCCACTATGCAGCCTTCATTCTGGACTCCCGTCATGACAATAATACCTAATCATATATCCCTTTTAAACAGTTCTCTCCCTCAACTGTTTCAATGCATTATTTATCCCCTTTCTCAGTCTTCCCTCAACCCCCATGTCAGTCCCGTTTTACAACAGTGGCCCTATGCAGTATTTGTCCTTTTGTGACTATGATATTTCTCTCAGCATAATCAAGACCTTTTTAAAGCAGCTTGAAGACTCCCCGAAGATCCTTTAAGAAAGAAACTGAGATGGTGTTTGTTGACTGTGATAGTACACAAAAGGGTTGAAGGAAGTGTCCAAAATGTTGGACACCTGTGAAGATTTGGGAAAAATACCTACCTTGTTTGTTGTTATGTAACACTGAGTCAGAACCAATTCCTTTTTTAAAAAAAATTCTGATTAAAATAAAAAAAAATTCTGATTTCTTTACGTTTGAATGCATTGTTTTTCACAAAAGATCTTTCTCATTTCCTTCACCCTACCCACCCATTGAATTGTGCAACCTTATGATTAACTCCCTACCCCCCCAACCTCACCCGTCCCCCCCCCACACACACCTTGGATCCTCATACTCATTCTACAATAATGGTTTTATACAGTATTTGTCCTTGTGGGACTGAGTTTTTCACTCAGCATATTGCTCTCCAATCCCTCCCAACTCTTGACTGTCTCATGGGCTTCCAGAGGCCATGAATCATATGGGAGAATACTGACCATCTTTGTCCCATAGAGCACCTAGCAGATTTGAACCATGAGTCTCTGAGTTGGCTGTGCAATTTCTTACCGCTAGACCACCAGAGCACCTCTTGTTTTCTGTAAAAACCCGCTTACAATACTGGCCTTCCAAAGGCACTTGGGGTCTAACTCATCATGCTTCCCCCATCTTCACCAGTCCCACTGACTCATTGCACTATTCTTGGGATCCTAGAGCTGCTGGTGTCCTGTCACTGTGCTCTGTCCCTCTGCTCTCCTGCTGCATAGGAGACAGGTCAGGCTGGGCTGAAGGAAGTAACCCTCCTGAGACCTGAGCTCTGATCCACACCTTGGCAAAAATGTCCTCAGGGCTGCAGAGTTAACTGTCCTCTCTGTTCCTTCTTCTTAGACACTATCCTTTAATAAGCAGGGACTACAGCAGGGTCACAGGGTGAATCAGCCATTATTGGAAAACACATTCCAAGTCAATGATAAACTGGAAATAGATAAAGGCATAATCTCTGCATTTAAAAATTGTCACGCATTTCCTCTACTAACTCTCTGTAGCTCTTTTCTGCTGGCCAGGAAGTTGTGGCTTGGTAAAGATAACAAGTAACAATTCCTTCACTCAAATGATAACTGCAGACTTTGGGAAGGAACAAACTCAGATTTTTTTTTTCCCTATTAGAATAAATGTTTTGATGTATGACATGCATTCGGTAAAAAGGTCATGTCCAACTTGGTCAATTTTTACGAAATTAACAGATTGCTTAAACCAGGACATGAATCAACAACTAGAACAAAACCGCAAGTCGCCTTCTCGTGTCCCTCTCCAGGCACCAGGTGCTGAAGGGAATCCCTTTTCTTCTAATGCCACGGATTAGCTAGACTGTTTTAATATTTTGCATAAATAGAATCATACATCATATACTTAAAGAATGTCTGACTTCTTGTGCAGAAACAGAGTTGTGAGATTCATTCATGTTTGAAGGCAATGAAACTTTATTATCAGGGTTGCATGTTTTCCCTTGTTCAAATATATTCCAGTATATTTACCAAAGTAATGGTTGATGGACATTTGAATTGTTTTCTGACTTTGGACTGTGACGAATACCAATACTTTCAATATACTCGTAGGTGTACCAGCTTATGCTTGTCTTGGAAGATAATGAAGATATTTCTTCTGATCTATGCCCAGGAGTTCAATTCCTGTGTTTTAGCAGGAGTGTGTTATGTTTGTAAATAGAATTAAACATTTTAATTAGAAGAAATGGGCAAGATACCTTTCACCCAAGTCCATAGCTATAATTTTATTTTTATCATGAAAAAAGAATATACATGATATTTTGAAAGCTGGTAATATTAAAGCCATGTTATGAGCCTTAATTGAGATCATTAAGGTCCCTAAGAATATATATGATAAACTTTTTGCAGGTTTTATGTATTTTCCTGTGTACAGTTCAATAACACTGAAGTTCAAACGAAGAGCCATTATTGGGAGACATATGGAGAGTAAATTTTTTAAAGCTTTTTT
>NW_006399777.1:11054449-11065701 GCF_000299155.1 Elephantulus edwardii
GGACTGCAGTTTATAGCCACTCACACACAACAGATCTACACGTTGCTGTAGCCTGTGCCATCGTCATGATATCTAATCTGTTTGCGCCCATTGTTTGAGTCACTCAATCAATCCATCTTCTTAGGAATCTCCCTCTTTCACTAATGTTCCACCTTTCCCAGAATGATGTATTTTTTTAAAGGACTAGAAACAAACTGCCGCAAGTATCTGAGATGCACTTTCACCATCCTTACCTCTAAGGAGCGCCCTCGTTCAAGTCATACGTCTTCTTTTTTTAATTGAAATTTTTATGAAAGTTTGCAGAAAACTTGGATTTCCATGCATTCATTGTTGCACATTTTCCTCCCTGCCCTCCCAGTTCGCTACCACATCCCCCAGTTTGCTTTCCTCTTTTAAAAAAAATTCTTTCTTTGTTGCACAATTTTCTCCCTCCGTCCCTCTTGTCCCCCAGTCCACTTTGCTATGCACCTCATCTTCTGGATTGTTGTACTGCAAATAATACCTAATCATTTATTATTTTTTGACAGTTGTTTCCCTCATCTAGTTCAATGCAGTGTTCATTATTTATTCCCTCTTTTCTTAGTTTTTTCCCCAACCCCCATGTCAGTCCTGTTTTACACAAGTGGCATCATGCAGTATTTGTCTTTCTGTGTCTGAGATATTTCACTCAGCATAATATCCTCCAGGGTCACCCAAGGACACACTTCTTTCAAGATACTTACAGGTCTTTGGGTGCTCCGTGGGCTATTCAGTGCTCTTCTCCAACAATACAATTAAAATACAACAGTTTTTCCTCTTCTTATTCATTTTCCATCTTTCAGATGTGTTGGAAGCCCTATCATCTGCCAATGTCAAACCCATCGTTGCCACC
The DNA here is from genome assembly GCF_000299155.1 of Elephantulus edwardii. Lineage (NCBI taxonomy): Eukaryota > Metazoa > Chordata > Mammalia > Macroscelidea > Macroscelididae > Elephantulus > Elephantulus edwardii. Next base: position 11,055,321 of record NW_006399777.1, read on the forward strand.
ACGGTCAATCCATCTTGTTGAGAATTTTCCTTATTTTACTGACCCCTCGGCTTTTCCAAGCATGGTGCTTTCTTCCAGGGACTGATGTCACCTGACAAAATGTCTAAAGTAAATGAGATGACGGTTCGCTCTCCTTTGCCTTTAAGCTGAATGCTGGTTGCACTACTTTCAAGATTCATTTGTTTGTTCTTTTGACGGTCCATGATGTTTTCAATATTCTTTATCAACACAATTTGAAGACATCAATTCCTCATTCTTATTCATTGTCTAATTTTCACACACGTTTGAAACGATTGAAAATATATTGGCTCAGGCCAGGCACACCTTTGCGATTAAAAATAATAATAAACTTAATATCCTTGCTCTTTAACGCTTTAGATATCCTCGAAGGCTGACTTGTTTAAGACAACATGACTTTTAATTTATTTGTTTTTTTTAATTGCTGCTGCAATGGATGTTGACTGTGAATCAATAGGAAATCGACAGAAATGCAAACTGGAATAAGAGACTACAAGACGGGGAGATCTACTTGGGTTATTTTTTTTAAAAAAGCAACTTTTCAGGAAGCTCTGGTGGCCTAATGGCAAGAAGCTGCACTGCAATCCTAGAGGTATGCAGTTCAAATCCACCAGATGCTCTGCTGGAGAAGGAGGGGCAATCTTCTCCTGTACCAGTCAGATCTGATTTTATGGTGCACACACGAAATACTAAAATAAATTTAAAATTTTAAGAAATCAACTTTTCATACAAGTTATAGAATCATTTGTACATGAATGTAAGGCCAGTCAATTTAAGGTTACATAAATAGTCTTTTTTTTTTCTCAGAAGAGTTTATACTTATCCCCTCTTATTGGGAAAAACATGTTCTTTAAATTTAAAGATATTTCTGTCTGCCATCTTTGCTTGTTTTCTTTTGGAATCAGAAGGAAGAGAAATCTCCTTGACCATTTCCTCCGTCAAGTCTCAGTTGTCGCTAGGTGCTATCAAGTTGCCTCCGACAACTCATAGTGACTTTATGAGACACAGAACTGCACGTTCACCTGTCCTGTGCCATCCTCAGGGTCTCTGCCAGGCTTGAGTCCATTGTTCTGGTCACTCGTCCGTCCAGCTTGCTACAGGTCTTCCTAACATTCTCTGACCTTCTACCCTTTCCGGCATGACGTCTCTCTCCAAAGACTAGCTCCCTCCTGACCGAATTCCCCAAATACGTGACACAATAAACTTTCCCAACCTTGCTTCTTAGGACGACCAAGATTGTGCTCATGTCTCTACACAGACAAGCAATTAGTTGAATAGAAGAAGAGAACACTGCGTGGTTTAAAATCAAGAAAGGGGTGTGTCCAGACGGTACCCTTTCCCCATACCTGTCCAACCTGTATGCGGAGTAAATCATTCAATACGCTGGACTGTATGAAGAAGAATGTGGCATCAGGTTTGGAGGAAGACTCATCAATAAGCTGCATTATGTAGATGACACGACCTTGCTTGGAGAAAGTAAAGAAAACTTACAGTACTTAAGGAGAGCGATGCCACAGGATGTCATTTACTAATACAATATTTCAACTCTGTTTTGTTTCCCCCTGTTTTTACAGCCCTCGCAGCAGTCCCTGCATTTAAAAATGTTTTGGCTTGCTTAACTAATATTTTGAGACCACCTTGCAATACTCAATGTTCTCAATCATTAGAGAAGGATTAATTTGATTAGCTTGGAATGGGCTGTGCGTATTTCTAAAGTAATAAATTCATTTTAATCTCAATAATGGAAGGCTAGAGGGCCGTACGTTAGCAGAGGTATTGCTTCTACCCATTTTGACCTAGAAGTACCATGGGAATAAGAACGAAGTGACCCTGACCCTCAGTTTGTGACTTTTGAAGCCCTTTGTAAAATTGGCCATCTGCATCGAATCATTCGAGAAGCAGAAAGACTAGTAACACAGAAATAAGTGACTTTGTTTGCAGTAATAATGAAATAAAAGCATACTATGTGTAGCTATGGACTCCACACGGGACGTGGATCTATATATATTCACACATTGTAGCATTGATGGCCACCTCCCCAAGGCTGACATATGGTCCTCATTTTCATGGTTAGGTCCGTGAAGCTTGGAGAGGTCAAGGACTTTTCCAGTGTCCTGTTGGTGTTAGTACGCAGCAGAACTTAAACTAATGCCAGGTTGCCTGATTCCAAGCCTGTCATTGTCAATCATGCAGTGATCGGATTATAGCCAAGTGTGAGTTTACAGATGTGAATAAATTGTTCGAGGCCATGAATATAGTTGAGCCCTGTAACTGTGACTTATATTCTCCTTTCTGTGAGACATTTCCAAGTTTTCCCTTTCTGGATAATGAAAACTAAGCTCTAATTTTGCAGCATAAGCAGCCAGACTGAAGCAGTGTCATTGAGAACGATGAACTTTCCCCCATTTATCTTAATGGGGGGTTAATTTGGAGACTTAATTATCAGAAACACTGTCCTTTTGCACTCGTGGTAACCTATGCAGAGCTGCAGAACATGATTAGTTGGTGTAATTTTATTACAGGACTGTGTGAGTGTAGAGTTTGATGCCTTAGGGAGAAAGCTGAAGACTGAAGTTTGGGAGTTAACTGTTGGACTCTGGGTATGAGTAATCCAGAGTTTCATCTCCCAGGGACTCATCCTCTTAGCTGCTCTTCCAGACACAGGGACATGCCTAAGTCAGCTTTTTTGTTGTTGTTTGTTTTTTGGTTGTTTTTTTTTTTGCTTTAAGTCATCTTTTCTAAGTTTGTCAAAGAAAGTAGAAGTTAGAATTCTTGGAAAAAGTTTACATTTTCTCCATATGAAGACTTTCAGACCATGGAACAGTAATTGAGAGCTTGGGTTCAAGTTAGGCTTTCTGATTTCCACTTCCGGTTCCTCTTGGGACTGTATGACTTTGGCGACTCCATGTTCTCTGTGAGACGACTCCTCCTAAGCTCTTATCCTTGTTCACTGCTGTCAGTACTGAGTCACAGCAGACACTACAGCAGATGTACAGAGACGGGAAATTACACTGCAGGACACTGCCCATCTATCTCCCATAGAGAACTTTCTTGCCCTCATGGATTTGGCCTGACTGGCAAAGTCTTTGAACTAACAACAAAAATCCCTGTGTATAACATTATCAGAGAATCTTATCTGTGTAATAAGGGTGATAATAACAGCTTCCTAGTGGAGATGTTGAATATGAAATAAAAGTGAACCCTAATGCAAAAAGAAAATGTATTATTTATATGCTATGACAAAAACAATAAAGGCATTGCACTGTTAGCTCAAAGGTATATGGCTCTACTGGAGAAAGATGGGTAACCAATTCCTGTGTGATTTACCACCTCTGAACCTACTGGAGGGTCAGTTCTGAGTTGTTCTCCCTCCATAGTATTTAACAACCAAACAACAAACATTTCATATGTGGGGTTTTTTTTAAATTTTCTACTAGTTTATTTACAAAATTTGAATACAAATTTGAAAAATTTTTTTTCTTTTCCTTCATCCCCCCCCACCCATCAAATTGTCCCTGTCCCTCTGCACATTAATATGTTGTTAATTGCCTTTGAGTCGAGCATGACACATAATGGCCCTATGAACGAAAGGCTTGAAGCCCCTCTACAACTATTGACATTTATGAAAGTTCATAGAGTTTCCAGAAGCAAGTTGTTTAGGAAGTGGATGCCACTCCTGCACCAAAATTGTTATAAACCTGATGACATTTCTTCAGATGTTTGATGTGTTAGAAGTCTCATGATCTAGGGGAGCTCTGGTGGCCTAGGGGCAAGGAGCTGCAACTACAATCCCAGAGACAAACGGTTCGAATCCACCAGATGCTCTGCCAGGGAAGGAGGGACAATCTCCTCCTGTACCAGTCAGATCTGATTTGAAGGTACACGCACACAAAAATAATAAAATTTTAAAAAAAAAAGTCTCAAGATCCCCGTGAAAAGGGACACATACCTGCTTTCCATGGTTTCATGAATTAGTGTTTTTGATAAACATATTTTGTAGTTGTTAGATGCCAATAAGTCACCTATGACTCATAGTGACCCTATGAACAACAGATCTGAACCGTATCCTATTGTGTTTCATCCTCAGCGTCTCTGATACACTTGAGCCCATTGTTCCAGTGACCGTGTCAACCTACCTCATTGGAGGTCTTCCTCTCTTTAGCTGACCCTCCACCTTTCCAAGCATGCTATCCCTTTCCAAGGAATAGCCTCTCCTAGCAACATGTCCAAAGTATGAGAGATCAAGCTTTGCCAGCCTTGCCTCTGAGAATCATTCCAGCTTCACATTTCTAAGACATAGCAGATGTGTTTGTTCTTTTGGAAATCCATTGAATATTCAGTACTCTCTGATAACATCACAACTCAAAGGCACCAATGCTTCTTTTAAAACTTGTTGTTATGTGCCGTTGAGTCGTTTGCCACTCATAGCGACCCTATGTACAACAGCCCTAAACCCTGCTCTATCCTGTGCCAATCTCATTGCCTCCAACACACCGATTCCGATTACCCCAGTCACTGAATCAGTCCACCTCATAGAGGGTCTTCCCCTCCTGTGCTGTCCCTCTACTCTACCCAGCATGATGTCCCTCTCTAAAGACCTGTCTCTCCTTACAACATGTCCAAAGTATGTCAGACAAAGCCCCAGAATCCTTGCCTCCAAGGAGTAGCCTGGTTTAACCCTCTCTAGGATGAATTTGTTTGTTTTCCTGGCAGTCCATGATACATTCAGTACTCTTCTCCAGCACCACAGCTCAAAGGCGTCAATTTTCCTTCTATCCTCCCTAGTCATTGTCCAAATCTCTGATGCTAACAAGTGATTGCAAAGACTGTATCAGGCCTGTATCAGGCGGACCTTAGTCTCCAGAGAGACACCGTTGCTCTTGAGTACTTTAGACTTAGACTGTTAATATTCTTACCTTGTGCGATCCTACTTTTTAAGATTTGTGCTCTAACTATCCAGTATATTAATTTAGTTAGAACTGATAATTGCTATTGTTGATAATTGCGTGTGCCATTGAGTTGCAACCAACTCATAGTTGACCCTCCAGCACGTTTCCAGAGGTTGTAAACAGCATAGGAGGAGGTGGAAACCTTTTTGCTGTGAAGCAACTGATGAACTTGAACTGCTTGTTTTTAGATTGGCAAGAAGCTGTGCTGCAATCCCAAAGGTACACTGTTCAAGCCCACCTGCTGCTCTGGGGGAGAAGGATGGGCAATCTCCTCCCCTGAGATTAACTGCTTCTGAAAACTCACCGGAGGGTCAGTTCCAACTTGATGTAAACAACAACAACAACAACAACAACAATGTTACCGCCCTAAGAGGGATAACCTATTATTATATATTTTCTTTTATTTATTTTATTTTATTTTATTTTTATTTTTATTGTGTTTTATTGTATTAATCATCATTACGACAGTCTTAGGTCTTGCGAAAACTTAATATTTTTCAATATTTTTGCTCTGATGGACTATGTGCAAAGATCTCAAGCATTAAACATTCATTCTTAGCAAATCTAAAATTGTGCAGCCTGGACTGTAACCTGTTAACCCTAAGTCAACAACCCTTTCTGGTGGTTTGAATCCACCATCATCTCCAAGCGAGAACGGCTGGCAGTCTCCGTCCATATAACTTACAGCTTCCCAAGCCCAGTGGAAGATCAGCCAGGAGTGAATTCTAGCTGGATGACAATGAGTGTGTGAGGGGGTAAATAAGAAGTGGGCCGTAATCTTTTTCCATGGCAATGTACAATGCTTTTCTATCTTTAGTCACAGAATGCAAAGTTGATGGTCCTCAGAAACAGAGCAAAGAAAGCTGTGTTCTTTATAAGAATATTTGAGTTAGAAAGCTGCCAGTTACTTTCTGGAAGATATTTTAATTTTTTTTTATATTGATTGAAATACATAGAAAATATTTAATGAGTACAGCAAATGCCTTGATTTGCTAGCCAGGTGGCAATTCACCCAATGCAAACAGGAACGTTAGATGATGTGTCCATGGATGTCTAAAATTGTTTAAGACAATTGACAATTGATTAAAAATACCTGACACATTTACCCAAGTCATCTGTGGTGTAGACAATACAGATGAGGACTGCCAGTGTAGATTTGAGTAAATAGAATTTTCACATTTATCATTAGATACTTTTCAGGGATACAGAAGAAAGCTATTTTGGACTAATACTGCACTGAAACAGATGAGAGAGTGAATAATTTAAAAGCGATGTATGATAGGGTCTTATGGTTATCACAGGAGTCCACAATTAAGGTTGCATAGTGGAATGTACTTGGGACGGTGGGAGGGATGCGGGGGGATTGTGTACCAGGGAAGGAGTGCTCCTTTTACTTTTGAAAGAGAGGAGTGAACTTCGGGGGGAAGGCTGGGGGAAGGAGAGAAGTGCAGCAATGAATGAATGGAAATCCCAAATCTCTGTAAATGATCGTTAAAATTATTTTTAAAAAAATAACCCAATGGAGATAGGTGAGCAGCCATGTGTAGGACACTAGGTTAGACACAGCCACTTGGTGGAGATGTTGTCGAAGAGATCCAAGCATTACAGAAAAGCTGGGCTAAATTGAGCTTTGAAGTGTCTTTGCCATCAGAGATCCTGCCTCTGTGATAGGTCTTGATGTAAAGGAACGTATAAAGAAGGAGTCATGCTCCAGTAGTAGACAGAGGTCATGATGATGATGTTTGGTGCTGTGAAGTACAAGTCATAGTGACCATGTTCTATGCTGCTCATATCCCAACAGATCTGAACCATGTCCTACCCTGTGCCACCCCCATCATATCTGACACACCTGAGCCCATTGCTGTAGTCAGTGTGTCCACCCATGTTGAGAGTCTTCCTTTCTTAAGCTGATCTTTCAATTTTCCAAGCATGATGATACTTTCCAAGTCAAAGGACCTAGGACCGCCTTAAAGTATTGATAATGAAAAGTACGAATCAAAAATGAGTTGATCTAAATTACCCACTGCTCTGATGGAGGGAAGAGCAGATCCTCTGCTTCCGTAAACTTCACAGTCTTGGGAACCCTGGAACAATTAACTTCTGGGGCTGCTGTGAATTTGGATTGACTTTACAGCAACAGGCTGAGACTAGATTTCAGATGTGGATATGATGACATACAAACAGAAAACAAATGAAGCTTTTATGCTAAATTATGTTCATGATTAGATTATCATCATTAGATTACTTATGTTAATTGCTACTATATTTATATATACATACATTGTGCATTATTAAAAGATGAATTGCTTTAGGAAAGTTTGCTGTTAAGGACCTCTCAAGAGTGCTCAAGAGCAACAGTGTCAGTCTAGAGACTAAGGTGCACCTGATCCAGGTTATGCTCTTTTCTGTTCCTTACTAGGCATCAGAGAGCTGGGCACTGACTAAGGTGGCAGAAAAATCAATGCCTTTAAGTTGTGATGCTGGTGAAGATTACTGAACATGCCATGGACTGCCAAGAGAACATACAGATCTGTCTTAGGGTGAAATAAGCTGCTTTTTGCAGGCAAGGATTTTGAGACTCCACCTCATATGCTTTGGGCATGTTGTCAGCAGAGACCAGTCCTCAAAGAAGGACATGATGCTTGGAAGAGTAGAGGGTCATCCCAAGAAAGAAAGAGACTCTGGACAGGGTGAATTTACACAGTTATTGTGTCAGTGGGGGTAGATGTGTCAGAGACAGTGAAATTGGCTCAAGACTGCGCAGGGTTCAGAACTATTGTTCATCGGCTCACGATGGTCCTGGTCAACTCAATGGCAGATAACAACAACATATGGGTGCATGTGTACACAAACACACACAAACACATACATTCTCTCTACATATGTATCTTAGCTTATGAAACTAGTTAACTGTGAAACGAGTAAAAGTGATTATGGTTGATCTTGCTTTGAATTCATCCTAAAAACTGACCTGAAATTTCTACTTCCAAAAAAAATTGTCATCAATTTTTGATTGTTAACTATTAGACTTACTTAGAATTAGCAAAAGAGAACTGATGTTCTTGTGACATCTCTACACCATCTTCTCTGTGAAACTGCATTTATTTAAAAGGTTTAGAAAAATCTTAACACTGAAAGAGCAGGAGCACTCTAAGGCTGAATTAGTGAAAATATTGGTAAGTAAGCTAAATTATGATTGACCAAAATGAATCATAATGTCACTTTTCAACTTAAAAATTTTAACTGCAGTCTTTAGAACTGTGCTCCAGCATTACCTAACCTACATTTAAAAGTCTTTTTTTTAGGGTTTTACCCCCCTCTTTCCCGTATTAAGTATGACAAATGGTAGTTTTAAGGTAAATTTGGGTCATTGCTTTTGTTGAAATGTATTCACAATGAACTTTTAAACACTGCACAACATGGATGGGTCTGAAAGATATTAAGCTGAATTAAATAGCTGTCACAAAAGAAGAAATACTGCATAGGGCCACTGTTCTAAAAATTAGATGGACACGGGCTATGGGAGAGCAGGAGAGAAATGGCTAGATAATGAGCACTACGTTGGAATAGGAGAAGGGACTATTTAAAGGAATGATCCAACATGATATGTATGACAATTAACAATCTAGAACAAGACATGCATTACAAAGCGAACTGAGGGAGGAAGAGGGAGAAAAATATGTCAATGAATGAAAATCCATTCTTTCTAGAAACATTCACTAAAGTCACCAATGTCCAACAACTGAATGAATAGAGAAGTTGTGGTAGGTACATTCAAGGAATGGATGGAATACTATGCAGCACTAGAGTATTGCTGTTGTTGTCATTGTTAGGTACCACTGAGCCAAGTACGTCTCGCCACAACCCTATGAACATCAGATCTGAAACGTGTCCTATCCTGTGTCATCCTCACAATTTCTGACACACTCAAGCCCATTGTTGCTGTCATTGTGCCAATCCACCTTTTTTAGGGTCTTCCTCTCCTTTACCATCCCTTCACCTTTCCAAGCATGGTGTCCTTTGCCAAGGAATAGCCTCTCCTTGTTGCAGACCAAGGGCGAAGTATTTTAATAAGTATTAATAATGAGATAGAACACCAAGAATGTAGGAGAAAACAGGTAAAGCAGGAGTACGCCAACAGTTCTCAAACAACTGAAGCTCCAGCCTTAGCTTCCCTGTATCTTTCTTGACAATTGCCAGGGAGTAAATCACCAAGAGAATTCAATGCAAATGAAGCTAAGCTCTTTCTATTGAAAACCTTCTGCTTGACTCAGGAGGGAGGGGTTAGGGAATACGATACAAGAATCCTGTAAATGCTTAAGAAATGCCATAGTGTCAACCCCTGTGAACATATAAGGACTGTCTTAGTGCTTCGGGTTGAATTCCAGCTTATATCAGCCTCCCTTCTCACCTGAAGTAGCATTCGGTTTATTACAAATACTTAGTATGAAATTTGGCTTCCCATATCTCCTAGCAACATGTCCAAAGTATGGAAGATGTTTTATCATCTTTGCCTTCAAAGAGCACTCTAGCTTCACTTTTTCCAAGATATATATGTTTATTTTTTTGGTAATTCATAGACTATGTCGTACTCTTCTCTAACACCACAGTTTAAATGCGTACATTATTCCTGTCATGCTTATTTATTTTTCAGGTCTCAGGGTCACAGCAAGTGACTGAAAAGACTGATCTGAATCAAGTGTGCCTTGGTCCTCTACCTAACATCTTTTCTCCTCAATAATTTGGAGAGGTAGCTCACTACAAACTTTCCTAGTGTAATACGTCTTCTGATCTCCTGACTGCTGATACTAAGTGTATTGATTATGAATTCAAGTAAGATGGAGTCGTTGGCAGTTTCAGTCTTTCTCCATCTATCATAATGTTGCCTATCAGTACAGTGAGAAGGATTTTTGTTTTCTTTTTCAAATTACTGATTTGCTTACAAAGTTGGTATACATTGTGTTTTACACTATTCTTCATTCATATTGTTTCACACAATCGTTTTCACGCATTGTTTTATAAAATTAATCATCATTGGACTTTGCCCATCATTACTGTATCTTTTCACCCAGATCCTTCCTATTTTCTTCCCCTATCCCCCGACCAAAGTGTGCAACCTTGGGATTTTGCCCCTACTTTTTTTCAGCTCTCCCATTCCTTGAGTTCCCGTACATGTTCTAATAGTTATCCTTCTATTTTTATAATAATGGTTGTGTGCAGTATTTGTCCTTATAAGACGAGCTAGTTCACCCAGCATAATGCTCTCCAGCAATAGCCCAAATGTCCAGCCCTGACGGAATGGGTTGAGAAATTGCGGTACATTCGTGAAATAGATGGACTATGATGCAGCACTCAGGAACAACGATTTCAAAAAAACACGACTTGCGAGAGGCTGTATTTTTGTTTTCTTGATA
>NW_006399777.1:11067251-11082116 GCF_000299155.1 Elephantulus edwardii
CTGGACTTCTGGTAGTTCTCTGTTGATGTGCTGTTCCAGTCGTTTTTGGATAATCTTCAGTAAAATCTTGCTTGCATGTGAAATCAGTGAGATTTGCATAGTCAATAAAATTCAAACAGATATTGTTCTGGTATTTTTTACTTTCAACCAAGATCCATCTGACATCAGCAATGGTATCCTTGGTGCTACAGCCTCTTCTAAATCCAGTTTGAACATCTGGCTGTTCTCTTTCTGTGTACTATTCTAGCAAGTTTTAAATGATTCACTGCAATTTTTTGGTTGTCTATGATATTAATGATATTGTTCAGTAATTTTCATATTCTTTCGGATCACTTTTCTTGGAAATGGGAGCAAACATTGATCTTATCCAGTCAGTCATACAGGCAGGCAACTGTCCTCCAGATTTCCTGGCATAGACTGGTGAGCACTTCAAGGGCTAGATCTGTCATTTAAAGCATGTCAGTTGCTAACACATGGATTACTGGAGCCTTATATATTGTCACTGCCTTCTTCTGACACTGATACATTGTTGTTATGTGCTGCTGAGTTGCTTGTGACTCATAGCAACCCTATGTACAGTAGCTCTATCTTGAGCCAACCTCATTGTCTCTGACACAAATACTCCCATTACCCTGTCACTGAGTCACTCCATCTCATCCAGGATCTTCCTCTCCTGCGCTGTCCCTCCACCCTCACAAGCATGATATCCCTCTTCAAGGACTGGTCTCTCCTTGCAACATGGCCAAAGTATGTCAGACAGAGCTTCAGAATTCTTTCCTCTAAAGAACAGCCTGGTTTCCTGTTTGTTCTCCTATCAGCTCATGATATAGTTAGTCAGTACTCTTCTCAAGCACCACAACTCAAAGGCATCAATTCTTCTATGATCTTTTGTCATTGTCCGGTTCCCTGATGCACAGCAAGTAATTGCAAAGGCCATGGCCTGGATCAGGTGTACTTAAGTCTCTAGAATGACATCATTACTCTTCGGTACTCTGGAGAGATTTCTGAGATCACGTTTTCCCAGTGTAGTTCCTCTCTGCACCTCCCGGATGCTGGTTGTTTTGACTGGAGCCAAGCAAGCGGAAACTGTCAATTAGCTCAATCTCTTCAGCCTTATCATCATGCTGCCAATTGGCGCACTGGTGAGAATCTTTGTTTTCTTGATGTTGAACTTAATCCATATTTAAGGCTGCAGTCCTTGGCCTTCTGCAGCAAATGCCTCAGGTCCTCCTCAATTTCTCAAGCAAGGCTGTGTTGTCAGCATAATGCAGATTGTTGATGAGTCTTCCTGCATTCCTGATGTCACACTCCTCCTCATAAAGTCCTGTCTCCTGAGTGATCTATTCTGCACATAAATTGATTCCCAAACAATGGCATGTTAACAATATGTTGTTAAATTGTGTTTCAACAACTGAGAATCAACTCATAGCTGACCCTTCAGAGCGTTTTCTGAGGCTACAAATTGCATAGCAAGGGATTTCCCATCTTGCTCCTACAGAAACAGTTGTTATTGCTTATCCATTTAATAATCCTCCTTACATGTGCACAGACGCAGACGCAGTAACATCCATGATAATCCGTGGTCAGTTTCTTAATATTTATAAATCCTATCACAAGGATTGGGTGCTAGCTGACTTTCAATAAGCGCTTCTCAAATATTTTAAAAATAACTTCATTCTTTACTAATTTAATTTAGTAGTTTAAGAATTGCTGTTCATTGAGTAAAAGGAAATCTATTGTTAAATTCATCAACATTAGAGCATTTTTTCTTCTGATTTGTTTAGAAAATGAACCTTGGATACTAAAAAACAAGTATGTCATTTCTCAGTTGAGGACGTTTTCTTTTGGATTCAATAAACCATGTTTAGTAGGCTCGTTATCTACAAGTCCATTTAAAAATAATAAATAAAACATAAGCATCCATAGTCATATGAATATGCAAAATCAAAGGTTTGTCTTTCCTCAAACTTTAAAAAAAATGTAGACATTTCCCTTTCTTTCCCAGCTTCAGTTAGTGCACGCAGGACTTCTGGTTTACAGAATACAGCTAGGTCCCCCTTTGCATGTACTGTTGATGATTCTCGTGCACAGTGCAGCTGCTATTACCTTTTTTGATAACTTCTACCTGCCCTTCGGGTCTTCCTTCAAGTCCTTTTCTTAGAGTAATCCTTCCTGAGTCTTTCCGATTCTATTGGCTTCCTCCTGAAAGCAGCACTCTAGAAACACTGCCTACGTAACTCCCTGCTCTTTTTCGGCCACCGTATATTCCCCTTGTCTCTGTATTGGTTCTCACCTGGAGACTAAGTGAGAGCCCAGGAAGAAAAAAGTTTTACTTAATCTTATTCTCATAGAGCCTATTGTCAATACTTAGATCTAAATACTTAGTAAATATTTGGGACATTAAAGAATGAATACATTAAAAAAAATAAATCATCATTTGACTCAAAACTTTGAGAAGACTCAGAATATCCAGTCAAACCTAGTTCCTTTTAAAAATTTTTTTAAAATTCTTTTTTATATGTGTACCATCAAATTGGATCTGACTGGTACAGGAGGAGATTGTCCCTCCTTCTCCAGTAGAGCATCTGGTGGATTTGAACTGTGTATCTCTCGGATTGCAGTGCAGTTTATTGCCACTAGACTACCAGAGTTTCCCTCAAACTTCATTTCTTAAAGATTATGGTCGTTAAAGTTATAATCTTGCGTGGAACGGTACCAAACCCAGTCCAAAGCAGGCGTCTTATTTTCCAAGTGATGTGTACCAACTCTATACTGTTCTACTAGCAAGAGCCATTCATTCTTCTCATGCTTTGTGTAGGTCATGTCTGTAGAGGTGACTAAGTCACACAATTCTCCATCGTGTTTCTCATGAAGTCACTCTCCAGTGGTAACTGGGGCTGCTCTTGTCTAAAGCCTTGACTCTGGCTGGAGGATATATTTCCCGCATGTTTCCTCACATGCCTGGCAAGTTGATGTTGATCATATGATCCTTTCTTCTTGGACTCCTTTTTTTAAAATTATTTTTTGTGCCTTGTACCGTCAAATCAGATCTGACTGGTACAGGAGGAGATTGTCCCTCCTTCTCCAGCAGAGTATCTGGTAAATTTGAACCAGGCACATCCGGGACTGCAGTGCAGCTTCTTGCCACTAGGCCACCAGAGCTCCCTCTGGACTCTTTTTTTTTTTTTTTTTTAAATGGAGTTTCTGGAGCATCACCACTACAAAGTGACCAATTCAGAAGACCAAGGTGGACACGGTAATGTCTTTATAAAACATGGAACCTTTTATATAGTTCTAACCTTGGGAGTCATAAAGTTTCTACAACGTAACTAGGCCATTCGTGACTCATTTTGAATGTGGGCAATACAGGGTATGACTACAAAGAGGTGAGTATCATTGAAGGGCATACTGACGCCCTAGTATCAATCTCCACCCCTCCCAACTCCCCTCCCCCCTCCCCTGTTTACTGCTTCCATCTCTCGTTAATGTGGAGTTGGAACTCAAAGGAGAAATGCCAGCACGTTTCCAGACCTATAAATTGCATTGGGAAGGGATTGCCCATATTTCTCCTGTGATGCTAGTAAATTCAAACTACCAGAGAGGTCAGACCTTTGGGTTAGCAGTACAACTCTCTCTACTGATTTGGCTACCAGAACTCCCAGTGTCAAACTAAGTAATGTGAAAGCTCCTTATTTGGTGACAGAGGAACCATCGAGGACTTTTTACTTGGTCAACCTAGGCGAGGGTACATGCGAGGGGCATGAAGCTGTTAAACCCAGGGCGTCTACATGGAGTTGCACATATGTTATTGACAGGCAAAGAGATTGGCTTGTTTTCAACCCATTTTCTGTGGTCCACAGTGCTCTTTGGTAACATGGCTACAACATTGCCCTTCAATAGTGCTTTTCCATATTATACAGTTGGTAAGGTAACGGCTGTTTGAGTAATTGTGATTATTGTGTTTGCCAGAGAGTAAGTCAGTCATTGTTCTTGAATTTATTAGTGATGATATTCCCTGAAATGTACTTCTTGGACAATTAGAGTTTCTTTCTGAAGGCTAAAATAAGCATTCTGTAAGGTGTGGATACCAGATACTTAAGTCTTTGGAGAATTATAAATAAAATTTAGATAAAAGGTCCTCTTATTTGATGAATCATTAAAAAAACAAGCCACACATTACAAAAACACAGTGAAGAAAATAATCTAAGAGTATGCCCTGTATCCTGTTAGACTAGGGATTATTATTTCAGGGATCAGAATTCCAAGCTTACACTTCGACTAAACCACCTCTGGTATGTGTGAGTTGTGGCATGTGCTAACTTCTCTGAATTTCTTTTAGGTCTACTTAACCCTTTGCCACCACTACACACACCGCACAGCACCCTTTGCCCATCTCACACATCTGCCCACTTACATGTGCATATACCCCCACACCCACACCCCTCTCACTAGTTCCCCACATCTTCGGAAAACTCAAACAGCCCATTCACAACCAGCCTCTCTCTTGCACCAACAGGGAGCCCCCCTGGGGAGTCCTTGCACTGTAAGGGCTGAGCTTCCTGCACTCAAAATGAGAAAGCTATCATTTTCCTATTGTCTCTCCTTGCCAATTGTAAATCAGTCATTTTAAGGACGCTTCCCATTCCCGTTTCCCTTCAGGCGGCTCTTATTCCTCTCCGGAAAAAGAAAAGATTTGCTTTATAGCTAACTGCAGGACTGAAATGACACACGAAATAGCAACAGCAGGGAACGAATGTGTCCCTAAAGTGGCAATATGGTGCCTTTTTGTGTGTTTTAAGGGTTTGGAGTGAGAGGCAATTTTTCTCTCCTGGCTTCTATTTGAATAGTTCCTGAAAATTTAGAAAACAATATTAGATGTGTGCAGTACTAGGGCCTGACCTGGATTGTTGTAATACTCTTGGGAATATATATAAAAAATATATTCACACACACACCCCTTTATGCTTTTCAGTATTACTCTGGCCATCTGCCCTGATATTGTTTTGCAGGACAATGATGCTGTTAAGTGAATAACAGAAATTGTTCCATTATTGACTGTAGGGTTTTTGTTTATTATGCGATACTTTCCTCTCACCCCCCTCCCAAATTTGCTTTCTGTAGCATTAATTGAAATCCCATAGAATATAGAACTCTCTTTATTTCCTCTTTTGTCTTGCCTTTCCCTTCCTTTCAGTGTAAGAAAGCTAGTTTGACTGCCAAACCTATTTTCTTTTTTTTTCTCCCACTTCCCCTTTTCCTTATCAAATAGGACAATTCAAAGAGTTCTTTAGAAACAAAGAGCCCCAAAGCTAAACTAATGTGTGTATTTCTCCAAACTCCCTCAAGTTGCAATAAATCCACAGGGCTGACAGGGCCAGGAAAGTTCTGCACTGAGAGAGAAAGAAAATTGGATCAAAGGCGTTGGTCATTATCTTCCGTATTAGAAAACACTGCAGCTGATGACGAGGAGGTTATTTCCTGGAGGGGAGACCCCTGTGTGACCTGCCGCCTCGCCACGCTGCCTGTGTGCGGTCTCCCTCACACACGTGGCTCACAAACAGCATTTCGAACAAGAAAAAGCCTATTCTGTCTTTTTTTCCTCCCTTCTGTGGCCCTTCTCCCGACCTAGTTGCATACTGCTCAGTCAGGGTCATATATGCGTAAGATTACTGGATGACTCAGTCTCTGCAGGCCGCCTTTCCACACATGCAACAGTAGTTGGAGGGAGCCGCGGCCACCCAGTCTGAGGGGCCTTCATCCCACACATGCAGCGGGAGAATTTCCCATCATGCCTGGCTTCACAGCAGGGTCCTGGGAGGCAGCCTCCTGCCTTGATTCCATCATTTCTTTGCTGTTGGCAATCTGGGCCACGTTGGACTTCATCCTTCTCAGTTGGAGGATGACCTGGGATCATAATCATGTCACCTTTCCAGGATCGTTACGCGGATTAAATGGATTTCTAAAATATGTCAAAGGCTCAGAATACGTCTCAGACTCATTGCTGTCGAATCTGAACTCATTCATGGCTGACCCTCCAGTGGGTTTCCAAAGTTGGAAATCACACAGAGCATTGTCCATCTTTCTTACACAGGAACATTGTCCATCTTTCTCCCACAGAGTGGCTGGTGGCTTTTAAACCGCTCTAGAGACGTGGCCTGTGGGTTATTTTACAATCCTTACATGTCCTAATAAGGGAGCTCTGTGTCGCTATAGTCTGTAGAAGTTGTGTTGGGCACTCAAAGATCATACCTCGATGGCAGTTCAAATCCACCAGTGCCTCTATGGAAGAAAAAGGAGCAATATCTTTCTGCACCCTCCCCAACCCTTGTCTTCACCATGTGCAGATAATCTCAAGGGGAAAAAAGAAGAAAAGAAGTGTATTCAGATCCTTTCTTGTAACCCCATCAGTGAATTAAAAACCTTACCTCCATTGTGAAGTGAACTTTGGTAAATGTCGATAGTTATAGAGCGGCTTCAGGCCTTTTGTTCATAGGGTCACTATGAGTCATGCTCGACTCGAAGGCAATCGACAACAATAACATTGTGAAGGGATGGGAACCTTCTTCAGAGAGGATAGTTGTTTTTCTTCTATGGGCTAACATGAAATATGAGGTGGGACGACACAAACCTAACTCACTTCCAGACCTTCTTCCACACGGTCAGAAAAGCCCGTGTTTCAGTCCACACCGGAAGCCAGAGGATAAGGGCATGATGATATTGGGGGAAAGGCTGTGTCCGGGATGGTGCTACGCAGGACTGACCACATGGTCTACAGCCGTCTTGGGGGAGTTCTGGTGTGTAGCCCATACGAAGGATCACTGCCAGTCCCCAAACCAAGCTTCTCCATTGTTTAGATCAACCATTGGCCCCAGGAAAGATGGACAGTCTCCTTCCACGTGATATGTGGTTTCACAAACTCGGTGCCGGGCCAGCTATGACTCCATTCCATCTCCGTGGCAGTGTGGATTAATGAAATATGGTACACAGTACAAATGAAGGCCCATTGGAAGCATCTGAAAATGGTAATGGCAACAGACAGCATTAAACCAAATTCTGGACCTTTCTGATCATTCTGTACACCACGTTCATTCATGTGGAGCACCTGCCTGACCTACAGGTGCACATTCAAGATAACTGTGGAGCTTTGAAAAGTATCAGTGTCATATGGGCTCAGAGAGTGGGGACTTGCATAGTTAACCTAAAGGCAGGCAGTTCAAATCCAACCACTGCTGTGTCGTAGAAAGAAGGGCAGTCGCCTCTCATGCAATTTACAGACTCTAAACCGTCCAGAGGGTCAGCTATGGCTCAGTTCCAGCTGAGCAGCAAGGACTTAGAGGTACCCCTAAAGTTTAAAACAGTGAATGACAACCCCTAGGGCTGGGGTACCCAGGACTGAGGTCGTTTCGGAGTTCTACAGGCATTTCTTGTGTGTAGTAGAGTGACAAGCAGTGGTTTCCTTCATTTCCAGACCCTCAGAAAGACAGCTTGATTGTGGTTCTGGAACTCTCGGGAGATCAAGTCTGAGGTTCTGCTTGGAAAGTGCCCGTATCTAGAGCGAGAAGGCACATACATGAGCCAAGAGTGATGGGTGAGGAAGACAGTACCCTGCTCCTGTCTGTGCGAGGGCAGCAAGCCAGGGCTCCGTGTTTCTAGACCTAACATCCCTTGGACATATCTCCATATACCTTGGTCCTCTGCTGTGTTGAGGAGTTTCCCCAGCAGGAAGAACTGGGTCCAAGGATGTACTCCATTTCTGGTTCTGTTCTAGGCTGTACTGATGTTCCTTACCTGTCAGGTCACACCACAGGGAATGCCTACACCATTACATAACCACCTCTAAGCCTGACTCATTGACACCATAGAAATTGGGATTTATAACACAAGAAAACCTATTAGACTGAGAATCAACTTGCTCGGATAAGTTGACGTCTATTTTGAGGAGACACAATTCAATCCGGGGCCTCCATGAAGTGTATTGTCTTCCACAGGATTTAAATTAATAGACTTGGTTTGAATTCATGCAGAGCTCAGGTTTTTATCAATTTCATTTATATATCATGGTGGACTTTCAATCAATGTTTGTTGAATGAATGACTAGAGTTAAAAATCCCAGAAATTCAGACTGAGTACTTAGTGTTTGTTTATGCTTGATTTTTTTTAAAAAGAACCTAGAAATAATTCCTTCATAAAAACTATATTCGTTTTAAGCTGCTTGGTTGAATTATTTACAAAGATGAATACTATTCTTCAATACTTGGAAAGGTGGGTTGGCAACGTATTGGAAAACCCTCAACCCACTGAATTGACAGAATGGCTGCTGTCATGGGCTTGAGGGTGTCAGAAATAGTGAGGATGGCACAGGATAGGAAGGGCTTCAGATCTGTTGTTCATAGTGTCACTATGATTCGTACTCATTTCAACAGCACCTAACACCAACACAACAATGTTCTTCTTGAATAGATAGACATCATTCGTAGAAGATATAAAAATGTTCCTCTAATTTCAAAGTTGTTGTTATGGGCCATCGAGTCACCTGTGATTCATTCATAGTGAACTTTTGTACAACAGCCCTAAGTCCTGTTCTATCCTGTGCCAATCTGATTGTCTCTGATACCCTCACTCCATTACCCAAGTCACTGAATCAATCCATCCCATCGAGGTTCTTCCTCTCTTGAGCTCTCCTTCCACTCTCCCAACATGATGTCCCTCTCCAAGGACTGATCCTGCCTTGCAACAAAAAGTATGTCAGACGAAGGTTCAGAATTCTTGCCTCCAAGGAGCAGCCCAGCTTCACCCTCTTGAGGACAAACTTGTTTGTTCTCCTAGCAGATCATGGTATATTCAACACTCTTCTCCAGCATCACAGCTCAAAGGCATCAATTCTCCTTCTATCATCCCTAGTCACTGTCCAGCTCTCAATGCATAACAAGCAATTGCAAAGACCAAGGCCTGTATCAGGCGCACCTGAGCCTTCAGATTGACATTGTTGCTCTTCAGTAATTTGGAGACGTCTCTGACAGCCGACTTTCCCCAGTGCAATTCATCTTTTAATTTCCTGGTTGCTGGTACCAAGAATGTTGATTGTAAACCCAAGCAAATTGAAGCTGTTAATAATCTGTCTCTTCACTATCTATCATGCTGCTGCCAATTAGCCTAGTGGTGAGAATCTTCGTTTTCTTGATGTTTAGCTTCAAACACCATCCTATACGAGCTCCTAGGAGAATACTAGGAATATCATTATTTCCATTTCTCAAGTAAGGCAACTGTGGCTCTCATGGATTCTTGGTTTTCAGTTGTTGTTAGGTGCCGTTGAGTTAACAGCAACTCATAGTAACTCAACGGACAATGGGTTTGAACCCTTCCCTATCCCATGCCATCCCATCATCTCTGACATACTTGAATCTATTGTTACAGCCACTGTCAATCTATGTTGTTGAAGGTCTTACTCTTTTACACTGATTCCCAATCTTTCCAAACATTGTGTTTTTCTTTGAGGACTGGCCCTTCCTAAAAATATACTCAACATACGTGAGACAAAGCTTCATCATTCTTGCCTCCAAGAAGTAACCTGATTTCACTTTCTCCAGGCAAGCTTATTTGTTCTTTGGCAGTCCATGAGCTATTCAAAACTCTTTTTCAACACCACAAATCAAAGGCCTTGATGATTATTCTGTCATCCTTGATCATTGTCTAACTTCCAGGTTGTTGTTGCTGTTATGTGCCGCTGAGTCACCTAACTTCCAGGTTCCTGGCACATAATTTGAGAAGATCATGGCTTGGATAATGTACACCTTAGTCTTAAGCTGACATCATTGCTATTTAGAATCTGGAGATATCCCTGAAAGCAGAGAGCATTGTGGTAGAGTCAAGATTTTTGGAGTCCAAGCTGTGGTTTTAAGGAGGACTCCACACCACAGTTTGTTTATATAAAAGGAATCTCTAGCCATCTTGATAGGCTTATGGGTCCCTGGAAAGAATTATTACAGCAAGGTATGGAATGTTGGAAACAAAGCCAATGTCACGTACCAGAGATGGTATGCACTGGAGAGAGCAGCTTGGCTCCAGAGACCTTTCTCTCTGTGTGGTTTTTTGGTTCTCAGAGATTATTGTGATAATGGAAGGGGGAAGCCTTTAAATCAAAGTAGTTGGCTTGGAAGACTTCCTGGGGAATGAAATGGGCATTACGAGAATTCATACTTGTTCAACTCATTGCTAATACTAAAGGAATTTGCAAAAGAGGCACATTAAGCAAATATGTAAAAAAAGGACAAGTTTTTACCAATGTAACTTCGGCTTGTATAAAAAGAGCAAAAGCCATATGGGGACAGCCATGTCTGACCTTTACTACACAAAGGGGAACTGTCCTTGTCAACAGCATCAGTAACACAAAACCAATTCCTATGAGGTTAGAAATGACCCCCACACTCCCATGTTTCTTTCTACTCATGTCAACACCAATCTTACTGCTTTACTGGGTCCAAAATCCAATGTGACAGCTCACAGACCACACAGAACCATGTGGGGGAAGCCTAAATGTTCTAATTCAGGTTAGTAGCAGAATACAGTTAGGGCAGTTTTTGAAATATGCATGCAGGCATCTTAGTGTTGAGCCTCCATGGTTTAGATCAATGTTACAAAGTTCTCAATCCTGCCAATATTGGCTCCCTCACCTTCTCAGTCTTGTTGTTGTTGTTGTTGTTGTTGTTATGTGCCATCGAGTCGTTTGCGACTCATAGCGACCCTATGTACAACAGCCCTAAACCCTGCTCTATTCTGTGTCAGTCTCACTGCCTTTGACACACCCATTCCGATTACCCCAGTCACTGAATCAATCCACCTCATAGAGGGTCTTCCCCTCCTGTGCTGTCCCTCCACCCTACCAAGCATGAGGTCCCTCTCCAAGGACCTGTCTTTCCTTACAACATGTCCAAAGTATGTCAGACGAAACCGCAGAGTCTTGCCTCAAAGGAATAGCCTGGTTTAACCCTTTCCAGGACAAATCTGTTTGTTTTCTTGGCAGTCCATGGTACTCTCAATACTCTTCTCCAGCACCACAGCTCAAAGGCATCAATTCTCCTTCTATCCTCTCAGTCTTAGCCAGTGTTAAAAGGTTTTAAGTCTTGTGAATTATGCACACACACACACCACCCCCCGTCACCATCCCCAGTTTTTAGGCAAACTTGGGTCAAGGCTCTTCGCTCAGGCTGCAGTGGTGTAGCAGTCCCAAGGTCCCATCTCACATCAGGTCTCTAGTTCGGCCATGGTGGCTGCCACAGTAGATTCTCTGCCGTGGGTCCTACATTCTCTTGCTGCTTCTTTTCACCAAGGTGGGGAAGGTCTCATTATCCTGCTGCTGGATTGCTCAATTTAATGGTGAGACTAGCTATACCCCTTGTAGATTCACGAGACTAGCAAATCCCCTTGTGGATAGGCTCTCATGCCCTATTTGCATATTCCCATCCATTTACATGGCCCAGTCAGAGAATGGTTAGAAAAGTCATATTGAAAGATAAACCGCAGCTGGTTATCACCAGGCTTATTCAGGCTCAGAAATGGGTCAATACTGAACTAAGAAACTTGTCATTCACAGCATCACCTTAATAGTTTTAGCATAAGAAGAATATAATTACAGAGAACTTAAGTATTCTTTTGATCCATTTTCTGGGGGTAAAAAGAATAAAGATTTCTATGTGATCAAGGCCAAGCACTGTGTTAGGAGAAGAACCAGAAAGCATTGACTAGACTGAGGTCTGGAAATCTTTTCTTTGCAGATAAAAGCCTGAGGGGGGAAAAAGCTCTTTTTACTATGAATTTAAAATGTCCTTCTGAGTCATCATCAACTTGACAGCAGTAGGCTTGTTTCTGGTTTTCTTCTATGTTAACCTGTGCAAATAAACAGACTGACTGTAGGGGAATCTCTGCTTTCTCTTGGGCTAATCATTGGTATTCACGGTGATAATGCCCCCAGTATACAGACCTATTAGGGAGTGTCAGACTATAAACTTAGCACCTTACAAACGGGCTCTCATTTGTTCCTTATAAAAATCCCATAAAGTGGACACTGTTCTCGTTGTATGGTGATCTGGTTGTGGATTCAAGGTAGGTGCAACTGCTTCAGGTCATGGTCTTTTCTATCATTAGTTATATTGCTGAGAGCTGAGCAATGAGTAAGGATGACAGAAGAAAAACTGATGCCTTTGAGAGGTAGTATTGGAGAAGAGTAAGAAGATACCATGAACTGCAAAAGAACACACAGGTATGTCTTGGAGAAAGGGCAGCCAGAGTGCTCCTCGGAGGCAAGGATGGTGACGTTTTGTCTCCCATATTTTAAGCATGTTGTTAGGGGAGGCTATTCCTTAGAGAGGGACATTATGCTTGGAAAGGTGGAGGGACAGCAATAAAGAGGAAGACCCTTCACGAGGTGGATTGACACAATGACTGCAGCGAAGGGCTCAAGTGTGTTAGAGATGGTAATTATGGCACAGGGTAGGACAGGTTTCAGATCTGTTGTTCACAGGGTTGCTATGAGTCATACTCAACTTGACAGCACCTAACAGCAGCAACATTCTCATTTTAGAGAAACAAAACAGACTGAAAGGGGTTTAGTAGTTGGCCAACGTCACAAAGCTGGTAAGTAAAAGGACAGTGTTTCATTAAGGGATGGTCCTTCACTATAAGATGATACAGACTTCCAAAGGCAGCATCTATTCCATGAATCCTTAAGAACCCCTTTAAGCACCAAGGACCAACCCTCAAAGGACATCTATTCTACAGGAAGGTGTGTAGAATTTGCCTTCTCCTCCTTGAATCCTCCAGTTCATGTCATCAGTGGACATAGCCACAGACATGCACACCACGGACATGATACCAGCCTGGTACTAGGAGCTTCAAGAGAGTGGGTTTGGGGACAGTTCAGGAAGGAAGTTATTTGCATCGATATTTCAAACATAAAAGCCAAACCTCACTGTTCTGAGTCAGTTGCAACTCCTAATCAGACCCTACGGGACATAATAGAACTGTCTGGTGCCATTTCTGAGGCTGTAAATCTTTGCAAAAGTAGGCTGTCTCCACTCTTTCATGAGAAGCTGCTGGTGAGTTCCAACATCTTTTGGTTAAATATCTTACTCATAACATCACCAGGGATCCTATTTCGGATCAGTAAACAGCTAATAGTCAAAGTAAAGGCTTAAAATATGTCTTAAAAGAGGAAAAGTATTCTCTTGGTTGCTAATCAAAGCTGCTGCTTCAGACCCACCATTGCCTCAATGGAGGAATATTTTGCATTCTATTTCTGTGAAGAATGCAGACTTGCAAATCTATGGGGCAGTTCTACTCTGCTCTGTACAGCCAAAGAATTGCAAATCTATGGGGCAGTTCTACTCTGTCCTGTATGGCCAAAGAATTGCCTCGACAGCTGTGAAGTGGGTTTAGTTCTGGATGAACCCAACACAGGGTTTATTTGCTGAAAACAAGGTTATTTGAGGTCAGCTCCTGGGCACTGGGTTTTCATTCTGTTGGCCTCTCAGGTAGTAAATGTCTCTCAGGTGGTATTTATCTGCTAAATGAGTTGTCCAGTGGCTTTGCACAACAGGCGTATTCTGAGATTCTCCACCTGAACCAGGGAGGTGACGGGTAGGGAGCAGGGCATGTGGAAAGATGGATAATGTGAGAGAAAAGGGCCAGAAGTTTGGCCTGGGTTGGTATCACCAGTCTTGGAAGGAGAGCTCTGAAGAGCTTGTTTGAGTTTCTCCTAATTAGAGGACAGTGGACGAGGAAAGTGAAAGGGCTCCACGTGCAAATCATTAAGGCCACAGACAGAAGACCTGAAGGCTTTTGGGATATGAGTTGAGAAATTAGCAGGGCTTCTTACTAATTGAGCCATTTAATCTCTGGTGCAGTTCAATGTCAGTGTCATCTTTGGACTTATGAATGCCATAAAACTGGTCGCCTTTTGATGGTAATGATAATGAGTAAACATTAGACATGCATTCCACTAGTGAATCTCTGGCCATCATAATAATAGCCAGGCTTGATCGAGTGTCCACTACATTAATGGTCTTAATTTATGTGCCCATATTCCCCTTGAGGGAGAGGTATCGCCTCTCCCATTCTTTTAACTGGAAAAAGGGAATCACAGAGGTTGAGGGAAATTAAGTCATTTACTCAAGGTCACTCAAGGATAATGTGAGCCCTTTGAACCTTTGCCTAACTTTCCAGTGGACAGGCTTCCGTCAATGACCAGGGGGAGTAGAGCCAATGAAGCTGGTAGCTTGTGCTCAAGGGGTAAAACTGATAAAGTACAATACACTGCTCACTCTCAAGATGTTACCAAAACGATTGGTGGCAAAAGATATTTGAACAAGTGTTGGGGTGATAGCTCTGCAGTGTGACTTACTACCTGGATGAACCTGGCCAACTTAACTTCCCTAATTCTCAGTTTAATTGTCTGTGGTACTAGAGATATTAAAGCTTATGTTAGATGGATCTTGGTAGAGAGCAGAGAGTACCAGAGGAGTGTCTATCTGGTTGCACTGACTTTGCAAAGGCTTTAGACTGTGTGGATTACAATTCTGAGAAGAATGGGGATCCCAGAACATTTGATTTTGCTTATGCAAAACCTGTATTTGGACCAGGAGGCAGTCGTCAGAACAGAGCAAGGAAACACTAAATGGTTCAAAATTAGGACTGGTGTCTTCCAGGGATGTATTCTGTCTCCGTGCTTTTTCAATCTGTGTGCAGAACAAATCATCTGGAAGGCTGGGCTGTGTGAGGAGGAATGTGGCATCAGGATTGGAGGAAGATTCATCAACAGTCTGTGTTATGTAGATGACACAACCCTGCTCGCTGAAACTGAGGAGGACCTGA
>NW_006399777.1:11082891-11092057 GCF_000299155.1 Elephantulus edwardii
TCGGAAAATCAAAAGAGCCGAACTCGCTCAGCATTTCTTAAGCTCAAGGAACGGAAGAACAAATTCAAACCTCGAGTTGTATAATCAAGGATGCTTTAGGCAGAATATTAAATGATCCAGGAAGTATTAAAAGAAGATGGGAAGAATATACTGAGTCACTGTATCAAAAGGAACTGTCAGACACAGAAAAATTTAATGAAATCACATATGAGCAAGAGCCTATGGTGATGAAGGAAGAAGTTCAAGCTGCTTTGAAGGAAATATCAAAAAATAAGGCCCCAGGAGTAGATGGTATACCAATTGACATATTTCAGCTCACAGATGCTGCCTTGGATGTGCTCACCAAGTTGTGCCAAGAAATCTGGAGAACAACCACTTGGCCAACTGACTGGAAGAGATCTATATCTGTTCCCATTCCAAAGAAAGGTGGAAACTATAGAACGATATCATTGATTTCACACGCAGGCAAGATTCTACTGAAGATTATCCAAAAATGACTGGAACAGCACATCAGCAGAGAACTGCCAGAAAAGTTGGTACCTTTGAATGTGGTGTTGAGTAATAGTACTGCATATTCCACGTACTGCTAACAGAGCAAACAAGTCCGTGTTGAAGGCATGTAGCTAGACTGCACCTTGGAGACAAAGATGGTGACGCTTCATCTCACTGACCCTGGAAATATTTTCTGCAGGAGTCAATGCTTGGAAAGAAGCAAAGTGCTGGAAAATGTGGAGGGTCAGAAAGAGAAGCTTGTCAAGGAGATGTATTTACACCGTGACTACCAAATAGCCTTGAGCCTGACAAAGCTCATGTGAATGGCACAGGCCAGGGCATCGATTTTGGACTTTTCTTCATTCTTTTTCTTTGTAAAGACCTTGTGAATGTTAAAACCAAGGGGATAGAGAAGAGAGCAGCTTATGGCTGATGAAACAGGAGCTGTCAGAACCAGGAGGCAGATACTGACGTGTAAGGAATGAGTGTTCTAGGTGCGTGAGTGTTGTCCAAGAGTAGTGGGCCAGCAGAAGAGCCAACAACTAAATTTTGATCTCTCCGTGATGATGTCTCATTGGTCTGGACTCCAACACCAAGTGGGCCCAAATGAGGCAGCCATAAATACAACCTTCTTTCAGGGGTCGGCTGCATCCTCCAGTCCTTTCTCTCCAGGGAGGAAGGCCAGCTCATTCCTTGAGGATGTACTTTAGCTAACACATGTATCTTTATTTTTTATCTGCCACCTCGCCTTTCTTCTCACCCTCAAGCATTAATGACATCTTCGCCCTAAGCTTTTGGTTTAGCGATCCAAGAGGCCTCAGTCGACAGTGGGATTATTCTGAGCA
The DNA here is from genome assembly GCF_000299155.1 of Elephantulus edwardii. Classification (NCBI taxonomy): domain Eukaryota; kingdom Metazoa; phylum Chordata; class Mammalia; order Macroscelidea; family Macroscelididae; genus Elephantulus; species Elephantulus edwardii. The sequence goes on from NW_006399777.1 coordinate 11,084,229, forward strand.
GGCCAGCAATGGCATCTAAGGAAACGCATGCTGTTCATTAAAATCAACCCTTCTAAGGGCCCCCTACACTTGGTACTAAAGTCACCTTTCCCCGGGGCCTTGAGGTTGCTGTACACTATGCTACTTTAGCAGTTCGGACCCTGTGCCCTCCTCCACCCTCTTATGGTTTCGTTCTTTAACTGGACATGGAGGACAAACCATGACATTGACTCCACAGTAACAACTTCTTACTTTCCTTTGTTTTATTTGTAAATTAAAAAAAAATTGTTCTGCATAAAATCACTCATACACATTATTTACACTGTGTTCCATTCATTTGTTGTGTTTTACACATTTATACATGCATGCCTGAATCATTATTCAAGCAACATCGTGATAGATGGAGAAAGGATTGAAGCTGTCAATGATTTCCTCTTACTTGGGTCCACAGTCAACACCCTTGGTCCCAGCAGTCAGGAGATTAGGAGATTGATTGTATTGTCTTTGTATGATTTTTCATTCATGCACATTGTGCTTCATACAGTCATTCACACACCTTGTGTTTTATTACCATAGATCCATGCCCTCTGTCACTCATTGCACCAAGGCTTTTGCTTTTGTTTCATGGGTGGTTCCTTGATGGAATTCCACAACTCGTCTAGTCTTTGGTGATTAGGGTTTGGGGGGAGACTGAGAAAGATGGGATAAATAATGTATACTGCATTGAAACAGATGAGGGAGAGAACTGTTTAAAAGGGATATATGATTAGGTATTATTGTCATGACAGGAGTCCAGAACAAAGGCTGCACAGTGGAGTAAACTTGAGGGGAGGGATTCCATAACATTGAAAGAATTTTTTTCTTTTACTTTTAAAAATGAAAAACTAATTGGGAGGGAGTGGTGGGCAGGGAGAAAAGTGCAACAATGAATGAATGGAAATCCAAAGTCTCAGTTAATTTTCATTAAAATAAAAAAAAAATTGTTCTTAAGATGGTTTTTAAATTCAATTAGGATACATGCAAGGTCATATTTTGGTTCTTGTTGACTTGTTTTCATTTTGTTTACTTGCCATTTGAATTTTCACATAAATAGTTGAACCCTTCTACAGACCCTCTCTGACCTGGTTTTGACCGCTGATAGTGAGCTTCTCCAATGTCTCTCTCCGTAGATATAGTCAGTCATCCATTGGGTGAGTACCGTGTGTAGAGTTGCTATTTGTGTTTGTTCTTAAAGTATTTTCAATAAAGAATTCACTGTACGAACATGAGTTACTTCTCACCATAAAATATCAAAGATCATAACCTCTGTGTCCTTGTCCCAACCTCCCCAGTTAGACCCTCGTAAGTGACATGCTCCTTTGTCCCTCCTTCTTCCCAGAAGGTTTCTACCTCTCAAACTTTGCCCGCTCTTCCCCATGGCTATATAATAATGATCTTTGTCCAGACTGAAGCACTGGTGACAGGCTGGGCGTCTGGAACCACAATTACTTCCCTCTTCTCCACTGTCTAGTTATTGGAATATCCTGTTAATCCTCACTGATCTCTTTGAAGATCATCCCTGCAATTACTATCTAATGATCAATGATACGTTCTTGCTCCTCTGGACTGGCCTGTCTTCTGTTTTCTCCTATTGCCTCCAGTGGGTCTGCGCCCAGCATCATCTCTCGTGAACCTTCTCTTCTGATTGCAAAGTAAGGTCCTCCCACTTCGTCCATTCTGAGAACACTTGTGGTTCAGCTTGGAAAAGGCCACAGATTAGAGAATTACAGTACGCCTTACAGTGCAGGGATTAAATGGTAAAGACATGTCTGTGATGAATTTTATCAAACTAACTTTTGTTCTTTGAAAGTCACTTTAAAAATTCTATTGATGTAACCGTCATTTCCATGACATATCTAATGTTGTTGCTGCAAGTCGAACACGACTCATAGCGACCCTATGAACAAAAGGCCTAAAGCCCCTCTGCAACTATCAACATTTATCAAAGTTCATAAAGTTTCCAGAGGCGTGTTGTTTAGGAAGTAGATGCTACTCCTGCTTCATATAGACTGTGAATGGGTTCCGTGTGGATGATGGATTGCTTTCTGAAATGAATCATTTATTGATCTGGTAAATTGCTGAAATCATAACTTCATGATGTCTCATTCTCACCTCTATGTGAATGTGAAAAATAATTGAAGGGAAATGATCACAATGACTTTTATTTTTAAAAATAGAAAGCTAATATAACAAAATGCCTTTGAAAATTCTATGAATATTAGAGAAATGATGTTAGTTAAAGAACAGGGTTCATATCTTTTATTCATAGGGTTGCTATGAGTCGTATTTGACTCAACCTCACTTAACAACAACAGTAGTAAAGCAAAACAATAAAGTAATAGTGAATCACAAAGAAGACCACAGGTTACTGCAGATAGACTTCAAGTAAATGAGACTTTGAGTCGTTTGCTTTATTAATTAACACTGGGGTCATCATAGCAGTTTGACCCACTCACTGCGGTCAGGTCACAGGTCAGCTGCAGTTGGATTCCCAGGGACCAAATAAACAGAACAGAACGGCCAGAGCATTTCCAAGATCTTAAATCTTTGTACAAGGCGATGGCCACATTCTCTCACAAAGTGACTGGTGGAATCAAACAGCCAACCTTCTGTTTAGCAGCTGAACACGTCGCAATTCTCCTTAGCTGTTTCACTTTGGAATAGAAATAAATTTCAAACTTGATTAACTAGCTAATATTGCTCTGCTGTTTTAGAGGTATCACTGCAGTCTAACCTGTGGAAGATGCCCTTCACATTATGATATACTGTTGTTGTTAGATGCTGTCCAGTTGATTACAACTCATTGCAACCCTATGAGCAAGAGATATAAACCCTGCACCCCCTGCACCAATTTCACAGTCTCTTCCACGTTCAAGTTCATTGCTGCAGTCACTATGTCAATCCATCTCGTTGAGGGTCTTCCTCTCTTCCGCTCTGACCTTTCGCCTTTCCAAGCATGATGTCTTTTCCTAAGAAACATAAATCAGAACAATGCTTTAACCAGTCTGTTAAAATAAGCACTGATTTATCCCAAAGGATCAAACCTTCTGCCTTTCGTAGCGTGGTTTTGTGTTTTTTTTTCAAGTACAGCCAGCGTGCTCCCGGGGGTTAAAGACGCTGAAATTCCATCTCACATCCTTTAGATACATTGTCAAGAAGAGCCAATCCTTGGAAACAGTATGAAGTGGATAAAAGTGAAAAAAAAAAAAATCAACACAGTGTTTGTTAAAATCAGAAACAGGCGAATTCTAGCACATTGGACAGACTCACTCATTGCCAACGTTATCACAGAATGTTATTGAGCAAGAAGCAACATTTTTGATCTTTTTTTCCCCCTCTGATCCTTTGGGATTAAGTCGGTGCATATTTGAAGATGGTGCTTCAACCGTTGTTCTGATTTATGTTCTAAAAAGGAAATGAATAACTCAAGTCCTCACTCCAGAATGCACGTGATTTGATGTGCATACACCTTTCCCCAACACGTTTACATAAAGCATCACACACGCATTAAGGTACACCGGGCGTCTGCCCATTAGTGAACCATCAATGCATTAAGAAGCTTTCAATCCCCGATCTTTCTAGTGTCTCGAGACAACCTTGACCTTCACTTTCCCACACTGTGAATAATGTTGCATCATATCTACACAGAACAGCGTAATCATCTTTTCTATTTGTGGCACTAAGACAGTCAACAGTATTTGATACAATCAGCATGTGTCTTGATACGGAAGGCACATGGTGACAAGCCTAACTGAATGTAGTTATTCGGCTGTCATGAAATGCACCTTATGGTGATAAACTTCCGCCATAAAATTGGAAGACTATCACATAAACATGTTTCACGAAGAAATACACCGGTGGAATTCACTGCCGGGTTATTGTTGGAAAACAGTGTTCTATTTATTGTGCTGCGGTTTTTACAGTTTGTGTCAGCGTTTGGATGCTCATTACGTTTTACAGCGAAGTAATTACCGGGTGGCGATTTCTTCATTCCGGACAACAATTCTATCTAATTAGGGAGCGATAAATTGAATTAGTTAGATTAGGAAAATTTGAATGGACACAGCCAGGCAGGCTGATTCTCAGCCATTTGGAGAAGCTCTGGTTCATTTAAATTTAGATTTCTAAACTACCTGTACATTTCTCAACTTCACGCTCAATTATTTTTTTGCACTCTACCAGCATTTCTCTTTTTCTCAGTCTCTTCTCTGTTTTTCTGTCCCTCCCCTCTCCTTGTCTTTCTTGTCCCCCTGTTTTCCCATAATGTTATTATAATACACATTAAAAATAATAGGAGTGATGTTGATGAGTTGTCTGAGATGCACTCTTGAGAAGACTAAAGCCATAATCATCAGATACTGTACTTACATAGCTCTGAAATGGAGGATCTAAAGCTTATTATAGACCTTTCCCCTTAAACACCATTCCAACCTTGAGAATGAAATTCACATTGCAGTTCCTGCTTTCCACCCGTGCAAGATGGAAGAATGAGATGCCAGCTCTGTGTACTAGGAAACTAGCCTCTTTGGGGTCCCTGAGGAAATTCTTAACACCTTATTTCTCCCTCACAGAAGAACTAGGAATGGTCTCTATATATCAGTTACAGCACCTTCAGTCAAGTAGCCAAATCGACATATAGGTTCATGACTTGCACCACGGAGAGCCACAGCCATGTCCCAATTCTATACGACAAAATATTTTAAACAAAGTATTTTAAAAAGATGCAATCATATCCAAATTTAACAAGATGGGTATTTGTGCTTGAATCAGTAGCATTCCTTAGACCACTGAGGTGTCCAAATCTCCGACCACAAGGGAAGGATAACAGGGGAATCTGAACCTGAGTTGTTGTTGTTGTTGTTATGTGCCGTTGAGTCGCTTTCGACCCATAGTGACTCTGTGGACAACAGCCCTAAACCCTGCTCTGTCCTGTGCCAATCTGTCTTCTAAAACTGTGTGTGTGTGTGTGTGTGTGTGTGTGTGTGTCTGTGTGTGAGAGAGAGGAGAAAGACAGTATATCTCTGGTGACCTAGTGGTAGGAAGTTGTGTTAAAAGTCCAAAGGCATATGATTTGAATTTGGCAGCCGATCGATCCATGGGAGAAGGGATAATCTCTTCCCATGAAATTGACTGTCTCTGAAAACCCACTGGAGGTTAAACTATGGGTTGGTTCTGGCTTGATGACATACAATATCTATCTATCTATCTATCTATGGTCTGTTGACCTAGTGGCAAGAAGCTGTGCTGCCATCCTGAAGGCACATGGTTCAAATCCACCAGCTGCTCCACAGAAGGGAATAGGCAATCTCCTCTTGAAAACCCCACCAGAACGGGTCAGTTCCAACTTAACAGTACACAACAAGAATGATGTGTGTGTGTGTGTGTGTTCCTCAAAGAGAAAAAAAGACTTTTATTTATTTATTATTTAGCAGGAGTTACTGAGTGGTGTACACAGTTCAGGTCTGGGCTACTAAACGGAAAGATTGATGCTTCAAATCTACCCAGAAGAATCCTGAAAGAAAGATTTTGCAATCTGACTCTTCAGAACGCTATGGAGCAATTCTGTTCTGAAACACGTATTTACCAGGAGTCATTATTCAAGAGTAAGAAGTGGCAAAACAAAAGAAGAGGATACAAAAAAAAAAAGGCAGCAAATATAATAAAGGAGTATACAGATTTTAAGAAATAACACTGAAGACTGTTGCTGTTGTTATGCACCATCGAGTGGGAACCAACTTACAGTTGACGCTCTAGTGGGTTTTCAGAGGCTGTAATCTCATGAGAGGAAGATTGCCCGCATTTTCCCCATGGAGCAGCCCGTGGATTTAAACCACATATCATTGGAATGGTAAAACAGCTCCTTACCACTGGACCGCCAGAGTTCCCCTATTATTGATCAATAAATGCTAGACTGGACAAAAATCGAAAAGAGCATCAATGACCAAGAAGATAATACTCAAAATCCCACTGGGAATGGTTTCTTTAAACACCGACAAATTAGAAAAAGGAAAAAAAAAAGTAGCAAAGAGAAGTTTCATTTCCTTATAAGGAGTTCTACCTTGGAATAAGCCTTAAAACACATCATGAATTTTAGAAAGGTTTTTCTGACTTATGAGAAAGGAGTTACTGACTGTTGGAAACCTCTAATTTTCTTTACATGAAAATTATGTCTCTTTTTCACTCTCTTAAATGCTTAGCTGACGTTTTAGGAAGACTTACTCCTTCACTCAATGTTCCACAATTACCTGGTGAGCTCAGGATGTGAGCCTGCACTCTGCTAGATGCTACAGAGGCTCAAGAGAACCAGGTGGGATGGGAAAGGTCATATTTTAGTGACAGAGATAGGTAACATGAGAACTGACTCCTATACGCAGGATTTTGAGTGCTTACGTTATTAGGTGCTGTTGAATCAATACTGACTCATAGGAACCCCACACAGTGGCGTAGAACATTGAGTACTGCTGGCTATAATCTTTACAGAAGATCATCTGGTCTTTTTGAATCAACAACTGTTAGGTTAGGAGCCAAGCACTTAACCATTGTGGTAGCAATGTTCCTTAAGCGAGAGTAAGACTGGATTAAAGGCCAGAGAATGATGGTTCTGGGTCAGTTCTAGAATTGTCAAAGAAGACTTGCAACCCTTCTGTAAATGATCTCTTTCACCGGTGTGTTTGGAGGTGATTTCCCATGCCTGAAATGCCCATCTGAAGCTGGAAGAGAGAGTTGAATAAGACATCAATGACCTGAACTCCACTGGGAATTTTTAATTAATTTTAATGGAAGTTTACAGAGACTTTGGATTTCCATTCATTGTTGGATTTTTCTCCCTACCCAACCTCCTCCACCCCAGTTCACTCTTCTCTTTGAAAAGTGAAAGAAAAATTCTTTCCTTGTTATACAATCACTCCCCACATGTCCACTCCACTATGCAGCCTTCATTCTGGACTCCTCTCATGACAATAATACCTAATCATATATCCTTTTAAACAGTTCTCTCCCTCATCTGTTTGAATGCAGTATACATTATTTATCCCCTCTTTCTCAGTCTCCCCTCAACCCTGATATCAGTCCCCTTTTACAATAGTGGCACTATGCAGTATTTGTCCTTTTGTAACTGAGATGCTTCACTCAGCATAATGTCCTCCAGGATCACCCATTTTGAATAATATTGCATGAGTTCCTTGTTTTTCAATGCAGCATGGTATTCCATTGTGTGAATATACCACAGCTTCTCTATGCATTTGTTTGTTGATGGGCCCTTGGGTTGTTTCCAACTCTTTACTATTGTAAACAAAACCACGATAAACATGGGAGTGCAGGGAATGTTTTATTTAAACAGCTACAGACAAAAAGTAGGAAAGATTAGTCCAGAACACAACAGGACACTCCTTGATGGAAAATTAAAGGTCGAGATTGTTTCCTAAGACTTGTTGAAATGGACCTGTTTTTCATGAGAGTATACCTCTATCATCGACATGCATCTATTCTCGTAGTGGCAGGATGAAACACAACACACAGTTTTTAAAAGAAATTGTCTTATCCCTTGTGAAATCCTGGAGAAGGCTGTCAGCTGAAACCTGTGAGGAATGAGCTCATGAACAAGGAAGGAGCAATTCAAGTAAACCATCATAACATCTGTTGTTGTTGTTATGTGCTGTCGAGTCGCTTGCGACTCATAGCGACCGTATGTACAACAGCCCTAAACCCTGCTCTGTCCTGTGCCAATTGCACTGTCTCTGACACTCCCATCCCGATTATCTCAGTCACTGAATCAATCCACCTCATAGAGGGCCTTCCCCTCCTGTGCTGTT
>NW_006399777.1:11104832-11106611 GCF_000299155.1 Elephantulus edwardii
ATATATATATGTATATGTATAAAACTTGAGCTCAAACTATATGCAAGGGGGGCAGGGGAATTATAAGACTAAGCTGTCCTATCTAGAGTTGCGAGTTTAACGTCAAAGGGTTGATAACACATGATTGTGATATGTTTTGCTGAGTGGTTTGTCTCCAAATGAACAGGGAACCTTCATACTTGGAGGAAATGCTCCTGACTTTGGGGCTCAGGAATATGGCGAGGGGAAGGCAAAGACACAGGGCATGTTGAGGTCAAGGTGTAGTGTCTCAGGTGGGTGGGGCCTGAAAGGCTCCTCCAGCAGAACGTGGGAGGGGCTTTGCCATTTCAGGAGCTAGAAACCATTTGAGGAGCTGCACGTGTTTCTTCAAAACTAAGACACGAAGTTTGCGCAGTGTGAGTTTGAAATCATTTCTCATGCAAGGTGTATTACGCTTCAAGTGACCGTCGCTTTAATACGAAGGCCTTTGAGCTCAAACTCTGGCAGACATTCACATCACCTGATAATTCAAACTCATTGACCTTGAGCCAGAACTGACTAAAAGCTGACCCTCCACTGAGTTTCCAGGGCCGCAAATTAACAGGAGGAGAGAACTCCTGTTTCTCCTTCTGAATTGTGGGTGGATGGGAGTCACCAGGGAAGTGTGGCCTTTGGTTAACAGCACATTCCCTGAGAATTACGCCACCAGAGTCCCCTAAAACGCACCTGAAGGATTGGGGAAATGTATGTTTCTGAGCCCACCTGTGGTCATTCTGGTGTGAAGCCCATACATGTTACTTATAGAAGGAAATCGAGGGGTATGTTCTGAGAACAGGTGGAAATCCCTGGACAGAGATTACATGGGAGATGACTTCAGTAGCCTTTTTAGCACTTTTTCTTACTGTTCTGATGATTTGACCCTCATTTTGCAACAATCAAGAGGCTAGATGGATACTTCTGAAGTGACCTATTGTTGAGAAATTACAGTGGATATGTGACTCAGTCAATGGGTCACTGGACCTTGTTGTTGTTGTGTGCCATTCAGTCGCCTTCGACTTATAGCGACCTGATGTACAATAGCTCTAAACCCTGCTCTGTCCTGTGCCAACCTCACTGTTTCTGATACACCTACCCTGACTACCATAGTTATTGTTGCCATTGGGTGACTTCTGGATCAGAGGGACCCTATAGGAAAGAGCCTAATGGCTACAAGGAATTTCCAAGGCTGTAATCATTACATCTTCAGCCTTTGCAGCTGCATCCTTCTCCTTTGTAGAGATGGGCACCAAATAACAACAATCAGAGCTCCAAGACCAGATTCTGAGTGTCAACTGTAGAAGTCTGTGTGTTGGTAATTGAGGAAAATCTTCTTTTCCCTCAGTGTCTGTAGACCAAGGGTTCCTCTGAGATTCCCAGTTGTCCTGACCTTACCTGATATCAGTGAGAGGGCAGTGGCAAAAGGACACAGTCACCTTGTAGCCATTCCCCCACCCCCACCCCGGAGGCATCAAAGTCCTTTCCACTCCTTTCTTTTCTCCTCTTTTATGTCCAGTGAGATAAAAAGTATCCTAGACACAGGGAGGGAGGGACAACTCCCCTAAAATGGGATTAGGGCTGTGGTGGGATTAAGGGAAGTTGCATTTCAGCCATAACACTCTTACAAGGATTTCTTTTATCAGATCACTAGCAATCATTATATAATTTCCACATCATACTGTTGTTTGTTGTATGTAGATCATAACAAACTGTGGCTGACTCTGAGAAGAATGGGAATCCCAGAACACTTGATCGTTCTAATGC
>NW_006399777.1:11106711-11112954 GCF_000299155.1 Elephantulus edwardii
GGATGAATCTGTTTGTTTTCCTAGCAGTCCATGGTATTCTCAATACTCTTCTCCAGCACCACAGCTCAAAGGCATCAATTCTCCTTCTGTCCTCTTTGGTCATTGTCCAACTCTCTGATGTATAACAAGTGATTGTGAAGACCATGGCCTGTATCAAACGCACCTTAGTCATAGCATCTACCTAACAAGTTAACTTTCTCCAGGTCACAAAGAGATTGAGTGGTGATCCTGGGGCTTAGACCTTGTTCCACAGACTTATAATTCCGTGTTCCTTCCATTTCCACTTTGCCTATTCCTAGTGTTTTTCATCCCATTGTCAAAATTTCAAGGCCCTGTCACCATCCCAAGATGCCAAGGTTGAACACACCAGCAGCTCTGTGGGAGAAACATGAGCAATTTCACCCCGTGCAAAGAACTGCTTCTAAAAACCCACTGGAGGGTCAGCTATGAGACCATCTGACTCCATGGTACATACCATTCACCATTCTCCTTTGGAGAGCTCCATCCAGCACCCTTGAAAGAAACTACCCCCCTCCAAGAGTGTTTTCTAGGCCTTCTTTGTGCAGTTTATTAAACTTCCTGCTACTCTTATGTGAGACCAAATAACACAACTGGGGGGTGGGGGTGGGGTGGGGAGAACGTGATATTAAATCCCATTACTCAACACAGGAGCACAACAGACACCGAAAGGTTCAAAAAGGGGCAATGAAAAAGAATCGAGTCATAATGGAGGATATGGAGTAATGAGTTTAATTTCCCAAATTCTCCATTTCCACCCTCAGTTCCAAGCATGATTCTTTTCATGCAGTTAAGCTGTAATTTCAGGGTAGCCTTTCTGTGTATTGACTCTGAGTTAATTAGTGTTCAAGCCCTTAATGTGTCTAATCTGTGAATTATAAACTTCTGTAATTTTCCTTTTTCTAGGCTATTTGGCCCAAGCTAAAAAAGTCTTTGAAAATACAAATACTACCCTGGAAAATAAAGTCCACTGCTGCCAAGGGAGGTGGTTGGCAGCTTCTGATGGCAAACAGGAGGCACAATGAACACTTCAGTCAGTTCTCAAGAACATCCATGCCAGCTAGCTGGAGGGGCAGTCGCACCCAGCCACACTCATGAGGCCCTCATCAGCCGCTGGCCCTTATCGTCACTCTTCTGGTTTTCTTTGCCACCTAGATGCACAGTTCCTTCTGTTTCAAACTCAGAAACATAAAGTAACCTCTCTACTTTGGGCATGTTGCTAAGAGGGGCTATTCCTTGGAGGAGAACGTGATGCTGGGAAGGGTGGAGAGTCGGTGAAGGAGAGGAAAGATCCTCCACCAGGTGGATTGACACGGTGACTGCTGCAATGGGCTCTGGGTGTCAGGAAGTGTGAGGATGGCTCAGGACAGGACAGGGCTCAGATCTTTGGTTAATCGGGTCTCTATGAGTCATACCATTGACTCAAAGGCACATAACAACAGCAACATACTATGACAGCTTTGGCATCCACTTCCTAAAAAACGTGCTTCTGGAAATTCTAGGAACTTTGATAAATGTCGATGGTTGTAGAGATGCTTCGGGCCTTTTGTTCGTGGGGTCGCTATGAGTCGTGCTCAACTCAAAGGTGATCAACAACATGAATGATACTCGACAGCACCAACCAACAACTATCATAGTCAGAAAAATAGCTCTTCAATATGACAGAAGACATTACTAGCACTTACAGATACAACCCTGCTCTTTTCCTCCTTAGTGACCTTGTAATTGACCCAGGTTGCATGGAACCCCGTAACTATTTCGGGCCAATAAAATGTTAAAATAAGTGTATCCTATTTTCAGGCTCATTGTTGGACGCTGTCAAGTCAGAACGACCCATAGCTGACCCACCAGCAGGTTTTCAGAGGCAGTTGAATCTCAAGGGAGGCAATTGCCCATCCTTCTCTCATTGAAGTCAATAAAGATCTCGTGTGGTAGTCTCATCTTTTTCACCCCTGGTTTGATGATGATGAAGGAGGTCTAGTGTTGGGATCAGGAAGCTGTATTTTCCTACCGCCTTCCCCCACTAAAAAGGAAGCTGCCTTGACCATTGAGTCACCATGTGGAGAACGGCTCCTGGAGAGTCATTCAGACCCACGGTGGACGTTGAATCAGTGGCAGATAAATCTTCACGTTGAGAGCCAGGGGTAATTTTGTTGTTAGTATTACGGCAAAGCCTAACTTATTCTGACATCTGATTTTCTTCCCATAAGTATAATGTCTCTCTTTACAATCTTATTGTTAATTGTTAGGCAGATGCTTCCTCCCCCACCTAGCTTCCCAGGCGACAAGGACCTGAAAGGTCAGGAAGTACTAACTTCTGCCTCTCTAGTCTATGCCGCTTAACAAGCCCTGGCATTCGTGGTGTTGTCACAGTTCACTCCTGGATTAAAACTTCACCTCCGGTCCCATATTCTGTACCTTCTTCATTTTGTCTCCTGAACATTGCCGTGTATCAAGTGAGGAGTCACATTTCTTGACCTTTGTAGATCTTTAATTTCATGCAAGTTCAGGATTGTAGCGAGCATTGGATAAGTTCGTGGCACTTGGTGGCCAACTCTCTCACTCTTGGAGACAGGGAGTTGGTATATTCCAATATACCACTCAAGATTATTCTATTCTTTATCTGTTTTTCCATCTTTTTATATATTATTATTTTTAGTTCATCCTTCATTGAATATCTCACAGAAAGGGTGAGAAGATGGGCACGTATGTGAAAAATATCTCAATGGCAATCAAACTTTGGAATCTTTCTTTGCCCCCTCATTTATTTGCACTGTGACCTGGGACATGTTACTGAATCTCCTTAAGCTTTATTTTCTCAGCTGAGAAAAAGAAAGACTGCTGGTACTTATTTTACAATAATTGATAGTACCTATTTCTACAGGGTTCGTGTAAGTGGGTCTCCACAGGATATATAACATATAATACAATATCATCCATTGAATGTCTATGATGTCCTTCCTTCCGTCCCTCCCTTCAAGTTCCTGTCTCTACTGTTCCTTTTGCTCTGATTTCTACTGACCATCTCATGTCCACTCATTCTCCAGAAATTGTCTTACTATGTGATGATGCTTCAAACAAGCCTGCCTTTTTCAGACAGTGGCTTGTAAAACAAGTCCTATTATTTTCTTCCCCTTTTAAAACTGTAGTTCTCAAAACTCTACTTCCACAGAGCCTGTCATCTTCAGACAGTGACCTGTACAGAAAGCCTACACCCTCCCTCCCTTCTTTTTAAAAACTACACAGTTAGTTGGTCTAAATGGGGCTAATAATCTAATCATAGCTGTGGCCAATTGGTTTAACATGTCAATGACTAATCTGATACTGCATTAGGGATGCCTGGATTAAGTCAGAGTAACTGGAAATCCAAGGTCTGAAATACAAAGGATGGGTGTACAATGGTGAGATCCTAAGCAAGTTTAGCTAGTTTGTTTGCTTTTTAGAATGGGAGATCATTTACACTGGAATTTCTTACTCTGTGTTTGATTAACCCTGTGCAGATCTTTACCAAATTGTGTATGTGACTAGAGCTGGCCTTCAGATCAGTGACCCCACCAACGCCACAAACAGCTGTCGCTATTTTTGCATATGTTTTTCATTACATGTGTTTATGTATATGACATATCCACACACATAGACACTTCCTATTCTCAGGCCACTTTCAAGTAAAATATTTACTACTGGCGTCTTTCACTGTGATGTTTATTTTAAAAATTCATTCATAACTTCCACACGTTGTCATTGGTCCAGATTCTCAAAACTTTTAAGGAAATTCAAAGCAGAAAGGCTGGAAGGTTTTAAGTGCTAGGGAATTTGGAGCCAGAAAATCTGGCTTTATTCCACTGTGTGTGCAGCAAATAAAGTTGACATCTATCCTTCAACAGAAGCAAAGAGAGTTGTACTGCTCAGCTTAATTCTCCGTGTAACTGCCTATATTGGATATATTCTGTGTATTACCCAGTCCAATCTGCCTTCCTCATTGTGTCCATGCCCTATGAGGCTGAACCATAGGGATGGCATCAATGGGCTCCCTTGTTTTCTCTTTTTAACATCTGTAAATGAAAAAACATAGAAGGGAGAAAAGAGTACAGTTGGAATATTTATTAGCCCAGCTTTCTTCCTATTCATGTTTACATCTCTTCTTAAAAGATCAAGAACGAAAACTTAAACTTGCTAAAGAAGATCTAAACCTATAGACTGCAGTAGGAGATGAGGTTTCAACACAAACAACAAAGAAATCCTCACCACTGGACTCATATGAACAACACCATAACAAAGAGGAGGCAGATTGAAGTTGTCAAGGATAATTTCACTTGGATCTACAGTTAACATCCATGGACGCAGCAGTCACGAAATCAAACATATTGCAAAGGGACAATCTGTCACCAAGAATTTCTTTAACATGCTCCATAGAATAAGGACATCATTTTAAAGCATAGCGTGTGCCTGGTCTAAGCCATGGCATTCTCAGTTGCTTCATATGCATGTGAAAAGTTGGACAAGGACTAAGTAAGAACCAAGAAGAACTGAGGATGTTGAATTGTGCTGCTGGCAAAGAATATTGGATGGACGGTCGAATGAACGAACAGAGCTTCATTGGATAAAATTCATCCAGGGCGCTCCTTGAAGCAAGGATGTCTCACATACTTTGGGAATATTTCCAGCAGGGGCCATTCCTTGGAAATGGACATCCTGCTTGGGAAAATAGAGGGTCAGCAAAGTAGCAAAGGTAGGTTGGCACAATACAATACAGCGGACACAATGAAGCTCGATGGGCCCAAGGTGGCTGAGTTGAAAATAGCATGTACCTTACAACAACCACGTGGCGGCTCAGAACTGCACGCAGGCTGCCGGTCACATTTAAAGGCCTCTCTGGGTTTCTGTCACCCTTCGTCACCTTTACAGCTCGCTTGCTAATGGCTCTGCTGCTAGGAGAAACCACAAGGTACTGCAACCACCCAAGTTGTTCCTCCAAATAGTTTATATCTTTTGAAACAGTCATCTTATTCAAATAGCAAATATCTGAATGAGTCTATCCAGTTCCTGTTACACTCATCGACCCACTCTCTACATGGGGCCTGAAAAGAAATTACCAGGAGAAGTGTCTTAGCTGGACCTAATCCTTCCCTTTTGATATCGTTGTTATTGTTGTTGTTATGTGCTATCAAGTCACCCATGACTTACTGTGATCTTATATACAACAGCTCTGAACGCTGCTGTATCTTGAGCCAATTTCACTGTCTCTGACACATCTGCACCCAGTTTCCCTAGTCACTGAGTCAATCCTTCTCATGCAAGGTCTTCCTCTCCTGCGCTGTCTCTCCAACCTTCTAAGCAAGATGTCTGTCTCCAAGGACTGCTCCCTCCTGACAACATGCCCGAAGTGTGTTAAATGGGGCTTCAAAATCCTTGCTGCCAAAATCCTGGCCTAGGATGGACCTGTTCTTTTAGAAAGCTTTCATTTTAAGACCTTCACACCCCTAGACTAAATTGATCTTTATTGTGCAGTTTCTTTTTTCTTTACCACTCCCCTCTTTTTCATACTCCCATACAAGCATTTTCCGTGTAAGAATTTTTCCACTTACCACCATTCCAGGGTTCCAGAAGGAAATGACAAATATCCATATATTATCAAATGTCCATATATATCTCAGCTGTGTGCTGAGGCTTCAGAAATCTTATGCGAGTCAGACTTTGAAGTACATTATTCAAAGGCCGTCAAAGCTTTTCTCATCAGGGAAAGGGATTCTAATGGGGCCTGATAATTACCATAAAGTAGAACGTTCATCCTCTCCAAGAACGAGGTGCCACAGCTGGAAGGTGTCCTGAATCCACATGCTGTCACACTGAGGACCTAGACCACAGTCCTCAAATTTATAACCCCATCAGCCATAGTTTTATGAGACATGGCGTCATTTTTTAAAAAGGCCCTTGTAGAGCCGTTCAAATAACAATTGAGCCACTTCAGCTGAAAGAGGAATTTGTTTTCAAAGTGGCAGTCTATACATTAGGAGTGCCATTTTTTCAAGGAGAAGACATAAATGCAAAGCCAAAAGGTAGATCCCAATCATTATTACTAGGTTCATGATGATGGAGGGAAGGGAGAAACGTGGAATAAGGGGGGCCTTCGGAAAAATACTAATTTGACTTCAGATCATGATTGGAAGCCATCAGTCATTAAACAGAAACTTTAAAAGAATTCTTTCCCTTAATTGCTTATTTTAT
>NW_006399777.1:11119234-11128680 GCF_000299155.1 Elephantulus edwardii
CTATGAGTCGCAGGCGACTCGAGGGCACATAACAACAACAACAACAACTGTTGTATGTGTTTGGGGTTGGAGGGGAGGACACACACAATTCAATCCATGACAGGCATCTTTGACAGCTTTCATTTTTTTCTCCATTTGTCATGATACGTGTGTGTGTCGTGTTGTTTCATTTGAGAGGATTTTCAGGTGCTACATTTTAAGCTCCTAAGTAACTAGGTCTGTGGTTCCTGTGGACCAGGATTGTGTCCTCTGCGTATCAAAGGTGGTTAATGAGCCTCCTTCAATCCTGATGCCACATTCTTCTTCATGTTGCTCAGCTTTGTTATGTGTCATCGAGTCACCTGCGATCAGAGCGTTCAGATGGAAAAAATATCTCAAACCCATGGTATCGTAAATGCTCACAGCTAACCCTCTGATGAATTTTCTGAAGGTGTACATTTCTCAAGAGGAGATTGCCCGTCCTCCTCCCAGGGAGCCCTTGATAAACTCAAACCATCAGTGAGTTGGGTTAGCTGCACAATTCCCACCAGACTAGACTACACTAACATACTGTATAGGTGAGGTGAAAGAATACAACTCCAGGGGGTGCCTTGTTCTTGATTTTAAACCTTGCGCTATCACCTCGTTCTGTTTAAACAATTGCTTCTTTACCTACAGATGCCACATGATCACAGTGAAGTGTTCTGGAATTCCCATTCTATTCAAAGTTATCCATAGGGGAGTTTTTTCCCCACGAAATAGAATGCATTTGCATGGGCAAGAAATCAGAGGTAGACATATTTTTGGTATTTGCCTTTCAGCCAGAATCTATGTGATCTTAGCAATTATATCCTTCATTTCATGTCCCCTTCTGAATCCAACTTGAATTTCTGCAGTTCTCGATAGATATATTGCTCCAGCCATTTTTTTTATCTTCAGCTAGATTTTAATTGTATGTGATATTAACGCTATTGCTCTTAGAACATCTCCATTCTGTTGGATCACCTTTCCTTCACGTGAGCACACGTATGGATCTCTTCCAGGTACTGTCCAGGAGGTTTTTTTTTTAAAATTTCTTGGCACAGTTGGGTGAGCAAGCCCAGGGCTGCACTCTTTGTCGAAACATCTCAATTTCTATGAAGTGTTTGTGTTCTGTGCATAAAGGTTCGCTATGAATCATTTTTCTACCTGATAATAACTGATGTGGTTTTAAAGCAGGCTTGAAGTACTTTATCCCTAATTGTCCTACATAAAATGTTAATATCCCCGACATACTGTTTTATGTATCTGACATTGTTGTTAAGTGCCATTAAGTCATAGGCAACTCATAGCAACCCTAAGAACGAGAGACCTGACCACTTGTATAATTTTCATCCTTTCTCCAGGTTCTTAGGGTTTCCGGAGGCAAGCTATTTAGGAAGTGGATGCCATTCCTGCTTCCAAGCTTGTTTGAATCGGGGAGCTCCGCCAAACACTGTCCACCATGGGTAGCCATTATCGCATTTGACACATCAATGTCAACAGTGTTCAGTATCACAGCAACCATGTACAGCAAGTGGACAGACCAGGGTGATATGACCTGGAAGAATGTTTGAACAAAAACAATTAAAAGCAGTTCTCATGGTGCATGAGAGCTGATCATTAGACATGAAAATACTTTTCTTTTTCATCACCTCAACTGATCTTTATGAGAGGACAATTACTGTACCTATTGAAGTCTATATAACCTAGTGAAATTCCTTCTAGTCCTTTGGTCAAGTGAGAAACTATGTTCAATGTGTTAAACAGTGCCGATGTGAGGACTATGTATAAAGTCAATCTACTAGGCCTTTATTGTTGCTGTCATTATGACAAAATTAGAGAAACAATTCACTGCATGCTCATTCTTTATTATCTTTATTACCCTGGTGCAAGCTCCGTTGGGCGTCAGGAAGCATGCCTGTCCTAGCTATTGTGAAATGGATTCTGACACAAAATAGACGCTCGGTATGTGGTACTGGAGCAGATTCAGGAAGATTTTAGAGTCCGGAAAAAGAAGGAAGATGTGTCGATATGAAGGCATTCATTAACTCACTTGTCTATGAGAAGGAAACATTTGCAGGAGGAATTGAGATTGCTGATGTCATTTCTCCTTTACTCAGAAGATTTAGTAGTTTCCTTGAGGAGCTTTATAGACTGAATTTTGATGATTATTTCATGATGGAACCATGTTTTGTTCATAGTTAAATGTCATAGAGACCTGAACTCAATGCTATATCAACGGCAGTTACATATCAGATACGTACGCAGTTAAAGGAGAGAATTGTTAAGACACAAACTCAAAGTTTGAGAAGGAAGAGAGATGTCACATTTCTTGGTCTAGTCTCTCCTCCCCATTTATTTAAATAAACATTTAATAAATGAATATTTAGTCAAATAAGAAACTATATCCAATGCGTTAGGCAATGTCTTAATGTGGATACCAGGATCATGTATAAAGTCAATCTATTTGCCCAAAAGAAGCATATTATGATTTAAGAAAAGAACTTTTTACTTTCTTGTCTTTTAAAGTAAATTCATGAATACATATCAGTTTAAATCATATCTTCCTGTCATTTGTTCCTGTCAACTGTTTTCTTATTATTCATAAATGGATTCCTTTTTTAAAAAAATGCTACTATTAACACTCTTAGAAGGTCAAAGATTCATAGGGAGATAAACACACAAGAAAATGAGATGGTGTTGACGATATTAATTCTTTTTGTTGTTGTTGTTGCATTTTTTTGTGCCTGACATGGAAAGACAATAAAAGCTTCAAGTATGATTTTGGTGGGTAAATTCCCAGCAACCTGCACTTTCAAAAAGCGATTAGTATTGTGGACAAAAGGGGGATATTTCTTCTCTACGTCTGTTTGATGTGATTTTGCGCAGCAACTACCTTTGTAAACCTTACCAACAAGTCAGAAATATGAAACTGCCTGGAGTTCACTGCCCTGTAAGAGCCGATGCATGGCAAGGGGGAAAAAAAATACAATAAATAAATAAATCTAGGAATGCCTGAGTAAGTAATTTTATTTTTTATGATTCGAGCCTCAAAAGGTCTTGAACTGTCAGATTTATTGTCTATTCCATTTAATGACTTCTAGTTGTATTTATTCTTTGATGTTTACCATCCACTGCGCCTACGTGAGTTGTGGTCTGTGGGCCTCCATATTGCTAAATCATTTTTTAAGCTTTAGTTGTAGCTTCTGTTTAGCATCAATCCCCCGAGACATGCTATTAACATGAATCATTTTTGAAAGTGTTTGGTGCAATATGAACTCCATGTTGAGTCAATCACTCACCGTGATGGGAAGAAATGATGACCTTCTCAGAAATGCGCAGCACGGTTAAATAACCAAGGACGAGACGCTGCAACCATGGTACTCCCACTGACGCAGTCGTCACCCTGAAAGAGGGAGACGGCAGGTCAGTTCAGCTTCAGGGTCAAAGAGAGAAAAAAAGGGGGCAGAGAAGGAAAAATGCTGACCCAGGGCACAGCCATATTACCAGAGGGTCTATTTTTTCCTACTTCCATAAGAGTTATTTCATAGCAGGGACTTGCAGGCTTTCCTTAAAATCCTATGAATGCATTCCTTTCTCACTTAAAATTTAAGATTTGGGATTACGTTTTCATTTGGCAGAGAGCTATATAATTGCTTTCTCTGATTTCTCTGCTGTCAATTCCCTAAACCCTTACCTTCCCCATCCCCCCTCACTTAAAACTTCATATTTAACGCACAGCTAAGAGACATAGAGGGGTGTCATTGCTGACCGAAAGGTTTTTTGAAAGCATTGAGCATATGTTGTTATTATGAGTTACCAAGTCACCAATGACTCACAGAGACTCACAGCACAATAGCTCTGAACCCTAAGTTAGTCACTGTCTCTGACACACTTGCCCTCATTGTCTCAGTTACGACTCCAATCCATCTCATCCGGGGTCTTCCTCTCTTGCGCTGTCCCTCCACCCTTCCACGTATGATATCCTCCTTCAAGGAGTGGTTCCTCCGGGCCACATGCCCAAAGTGTGTGAAATGGAGCTTCAAACACCTTACCTCCAAGGAGCAGCCTGGCTTCATCCTCTCCAGGACAGACCTCTTGGTTCTCCTGGTGGTCCATGGTATGTTCAATATTCTTTTCCAGAACCACAACTTACTCAATAACGATTCTTCTTCTGTCATCTCAACTCAAACCACAATTCAGAGGTATCGACATTCTTCATAAAGTTATTGTCCAGCTTTCAGATGCGTAACAAGCAATTGAGAACACCTGGATCAGGCACACCTTAGTCTCTAGGCTGACATTGTTGCTCTTCAGCACTCTGGAGAGGTCTGAGGCAGCAGACTTTCTCAGTGCATCTCGTCCTTTGACTGCTGGTGCCAAGAGTGTTGCTTTTGGATCTGAGCAAGATGAAATGATTAATAACCTCGATCTTTTCTCCATCTATTATGAAACTGACCATTGTCCCGGTAGTAAGGATTTTTGTTTTCTTGATGTTGAGATGCAATTCATATTGAAGGCTGTGATCCTTAAACTTCTGCAGCAAATGAATCAAGCCTTCTTGGGTTTTGATAGGCAGATTGTGCCATCTGCATAATACAGGTTGTTGATGGATCTTCTTCCAATAATTATGCCACATTCTTTTTCATAAAGTCCAGGCTCTCAAATGATCTGTTCAGTGTATAGATTGAAAAGGTATAGAGAAAGGATTAATTCCTTCTTGATTGATTCCTTCTTACACTCCCTTCTTGATTTTGAACCACGCAATGTTCCCTTGCTCTGTTCAGACAACAGCTTCCTGGTTTAGGTATAGGTTTTGCATAAGCATGATCAAGTGTCTGGGATTCCCATTATTCTCAAAATTAGCCATAATTTGTAGGGATCCACATAGTCAAATGCTGATGTCACATGGATTTTAGCTGAAATCAGAGTATCAGAAGGATGTTTATTTGTATGTTATCGACTGTGCAATGGCATTTGGCTGTGTGAATCACACAGAGGAAGCATCAGTTTGAATTTATAATGAATAGCTGATGATCTGTTCCACACTCAGCCCTTGGCCTAGTTTTCAGAGCTCAATAGCTTCTTCAATGATTCTTTTGATGGATGCAATCAACATGATTCCTGTAGTCCATCAGGTGAGGTCCATGTGTATAGTTGTTGCTTCTGTTTTTTTATAAAAGTTATTTGCAATGAATAAATCATTGATTGGACAAAATTCTATCATTCTATTATTAGACTCATTTCTGTTATCAAGCCTGTATTTTCTGACTACTATCCCTCATTCCCAACTTTGCATTCTACTCACCAATTATTATAATAAATCTTAGTTGAATGTTTGATCAATTGCAGATGATAAAAATTGGTAGAAATATCTTATTTCCCTCTTTTGGTTTTAGTTGTTGGTGCATATATTTGAATGATACAGGTCGGTCTTGTATGCCTATGGATAGTATCCTGTCACTCACAACATTGTACTTCAGGATGGATCTAGAAATGGTCTTTTTAACTCTGGATACAACCCCAGTTTTTCTCATTTTTTTCATACCCAGCATAGTAGATTATATGACTGTCTAACTCAAAGTGGCCCATGCCAATCCATCTCAGCTCACCAATGCTCATGGTGACTCTATCAACAACATATGTAAGCCTTGTCCTATCCTGTGCCATCCTCACAATTTCTGACATATGTAAGACCATTGCTGAGTCACCGTGTCAGTCGATCTGGTTGAGGGTCTCCCTCTCTCTTGTCACCTCTCCACCTTCCCAAGCATGATGCCCTTCTCCAAAAATAGCCTCTACTAGCAACATGCCCAAAGTATGTGAGACGAAGCTTTGCCATCCTTGCTTCCAAGGAGCCCTCTGGCTTCAACTTCTCTAAGACACATCTATTTGTTCATTGACACTCCATGGGATATTCAGCACTCTTCTCCAACACCGCCGTGCAAAGACATTCATTCTTCTTCTGTCATCTTTAGTGATTGACCAACTCTCAGATGCATAGCACGTGACTGAAAAGACCATGACCTGAATCAGGCACATCTTGGTCCTCAAGTTAAATCATTACTATTCAGTAATTTGGAGAGGTCCCTAATATTTCCCAATGCAATATATCTCCTGATTACCTTGCTGGTACCATTGTAGATCCTTGAAAGATGAAGTCATTGATAGTCTCAATCTTTTTTCCATCTATCATGACATTGCCTATTGGTCCGGTGACAAAGATTTACGTTTTCTTGAAGCTGAGATACAACCACTATTGAAAGCTGCAGTGTTTACACTTCTGAAGCCAGTGCTTTAAGTCTTCATTTTCAGCAAGCAAGGTTGTGCCATCTCTATAACAAAGATCACTAATAAGTCTTCTCACAATCCTAATGCCACATTTTTCACTATAGAGTCAAGCTTCTTCAATAATTTGCTCAGCATATAGATTAAATTGCTTGTATTTATCAAACTAAAGATCTTAAGGGGTGGGGAAATCATTAATCCTTAAATTACAATAGTGAAAGATTCTATAAGCCAAGTATTAAATGACAGAGAAAGCCTGCAATCACAAAATAGGAGGCGATACACAGTGTATTACAAAAAGCTGGGGATCATAGCTCAGCCAATTCAAACGACAACAATAACCGACACAATTGCATTACAAGTCTTCACAAGTTCCATTGGGCAGCTCACTTACACAACCCCTTCTTTTTTCCAACATTTTTTTTTCAATGTTGTTTAGGAACCCTAGTGGCTTCTTGTTGTTGCTGTTGTGTACCATTGAGTTGGAAATGACCCATACCACCCCTTTGGCGGGTTTTCAGAGGCAGTTAATTGCACTGGAGGAGATTATCCAACTTTCTCCCAGGGAGAAGCTGGTGACCTGGAACTACATGACTTAGGGTTTGCAGTGCAGCTTCTTGCCGCTAGGCCACCAGAGCTCCCTGATAATGGACTGGAAAACCAAAGTCTCTCAGAATCCATTAGATGCTCTGCAGGAGAAAGATGGGCCATCTCCTCTCTCGTTCAGTTTACTGCCTTTGAAAACTCACTGTAAGATCAGCTGTGACTGAGGTCTGACTCCAAGGGGATACAACAACAACAACTCATCAGGCAGAACAACTTTGTTCTGCTCCCATTTGTATAAGCACCAGTCAGCAAGGTGGGAAAAAAAACCCAAACCAAGCGTTTTGTTTATTGTCTATCTTTTACATCTTGTCTCAACTGTTAGTGACTTTAATAACATGTTTCCCCCGCCCCCCAAAAAATACAATATTTTTCCTTAAGAGAAGTGATGGGAAACATTTTCTAGATCTTACTGTTGTTGTGTGCCATTGAGTCAGAACCGACCCATAGCTGACCCTTCAGCAGGTTTTCAGAGGCAGTAATTGCATGGAAGGAGATTGCCCATCGTTCTCTCATGGAACAGCTGGTGGACTCAACCACGTATCTTTGGGATTGTACTGAGGATTCTTAACACTAGGTTGCCAGAGCTCCTTAGCTCTTATTACAGGTACCAGAAACAAAGACTTTAGAAGGAAAGAAAGTCACTTGTTTAAATATCTCTAAAAACTGATTTTCATAAATGAAGCAGAAGGTGTGTCTTCTTTGACCTGTAATTATGTATTGAATTATGCCCACTTCCCCAAAATTGTATTGTGGTAAATCATAACTCCCTTTTAATGAATTTAAACTCCTTTGCTAATGAGACCATATTTATATAGGTTGTATTGTGTCTAACTCAATAACTTTTTATGCCCACTTCCCCAAAACAGTATGTGTGGTAAATCATAACTCCTTTTTAACAAATTTAAACTCCTTTGCTAATGAGACCATATTTATATAGGTTGTGTTGTGTCTTAATCATTTTTGAGGTCTAAAAGGAGCATATTCGACAAGGAAGTATAGATAGGTGAAGGTGGATGTCACACCACATGAATATCACCAAAGATCTTAGAAACAGAAGTTGAGACAAGGATTTTTCTCCAGAAAAGACAAAGAGAGAAAACCTTTATCTTGAGCTGGCACCTTGAATTTGGACATCTAGCCTCTTTAAGAAATTCTGTTTGTCAGAGCTGCTTGTTTGTGAGCTATCTGTTCCATATGCATTAAGGAGCTAAACGCCTGTTGTTAGTATAGCTGGCTGTATGCAAGGTCACCTCTTGACCATATAATGACCTGATCTGTACGTAATGCGTCTACTGGCTTTCTGAGTATCATCAGTTTACTCATGAGTTAAGTCACCTGACAGATGGGACAGTTGATGTGAAAGTTTTCCTCACTGACGTCGTCCTGGAATGCGACAAGCTGCTGAAGTAAATGTTTCTCTACCTTTTCTCTACTGTGTGCAGTCTTCCCCTAAAGAATGCCCGCTCTCTCTCCCCTAGCTAGGAACGTCCTTTCTTCACTCAATAATTTGAAGTACTGGTGGTCCTTTGTAGTAGTCTTGTGCTCGTAAGAAGAAAAGTATTTTAAAAATGCAAGGTAAAAATACCTTAATAAAAGGTAACAATTGACATTCAAGGTCTACTAATCTTTCTACTTCAACATCTTGCAAAAGATAGAAGAGTGCATCATTGGACCAGTGACATACCCTAAAGCACTGGAATGTTTTAAATAAGATCTTGAGATAAAAGACAATCATTCTGCATCATCACTTGGGTTTGTGGTATTTAAAGGTCATCAGAGAAGAATCTCCCTGCCACCCCTTGGTATATGAGCTGATGATAATATGTTGTTAAAGGCATTGTGTGACAAATGGAAATAAGACTGCTGTCAAATATTTTCTGCTGCTTGTACAAATAGGGAAGATAAGGTTCATGGTATTTATTCTTCCATCTCCCAGTGCGTGCGCCCATTCCTATCAGAGCATCATCTCTATAGAGGTCCCTGCTGTAGCGATACAACAACCTTCAGCGGAGTTTGTAACCGTTGTGAAGGTAAATTTCAGTGTTAGCTGACAATGTGAGTTAGAAAGATGAGCTCTCTCTAGCATTGGCCTGGCAAAGCAAAAAATGTATTTAAATTAAAATAATTAAGTGTCTGCATGGAATCACATGTATATCTTCACCTGGGCCTCTGAATGTATTGCTCATATAAGATAAAGTGTGGTCATGCTTAACACGTGGCCGCAAATGATGGCTGCAGTGAAAAAAAAATGTGTTTCTAAGCGCGGTCGTCAATTTAAAAGTGTGTGGCAATGTGTTAAAGTTAAAAAAAAAAAAGAAGATACCATGTTGTTGTTGCGAAGTGCTCTCCGATAGATTACAATTCATAGTGACCCTATGAACAACAGACCCTGACCTATCCTGTGCCATCTTCATCATTTCCGATACACTCAAACCCGCTGTTTCGGTTACTAGGTCAATCCATCTTGTTGAAGGGCTTCCTGTCTTTCACTGACCTTCTACCAAGCATGAATTCCTGTTCCCAAAGCAAACCCCTTCCTAGCAGCTTATTCA
>NW_006399777.1:11129065-11134585 GCF_000299155.1 Elephantulus edwardii
TCACACACACACACACACACTGTTCTCCAAGTAAAAGAGTACAATGTGTTTAAGCCCGAAGTTCTCTCTCATGTTTACCGATTTGTTCACACGTGTTATTCCCATCTCCTTCACCTTCACTAACAGAGCACACGTTTGTGTTCAGGAATTGGAAAGGCAAGACTTGCTTTCAGAGAAGGTGAATTCATCCCTGCTTTAGGGGTGAGAAGGAGTTCTGGCCAATTGGATAATACAGAAGAGTATTCACAGAAAAGACTTTGCTCTTAGAAGAGGGGAAGGTATTCTGGTGGCATAGTCAGTAGTGTATTAGCTCCAACCAGAACGAGCCGCAAGCCCAGAGCTTGGAATTCACCAGTGGTTCTGCACGAGACAGATGAGCCCCACTTTGAGACTTAGCACCTCTGAATCCCAATAGAGTCACTATGAGAAAGTGCAACCAGAATGTGCGCTCTCGCTCTCTTCGTGTATATGTCTGTCTGTCTGTCTCTCTCTCCCTTTATCTTTATACTCACAGCGACTAATAATTAAGGCAGGATGATATACAGAGGGCTTATTGGCACCTATTTTGTGTCCCAGATGTCAAATAACAGATGCAGCTTTTTGCAGTGAGGATTTGACTGCCAAGAATACACTCTAAATGCTATAGCTTATAAATATTGTTTGTTTTTAAATTTCCCCTTCCTTATAATGTGTGAAGTTCATTTATCGATAAATGTCACTGAGCTTTAGTGAAACCTGACTTGTTTAGTTAGGTAGAAGGAATTGACACTTACACAAAAGTACACAAAAGTTCCATACTCTTCTTCTTTGAGTATGTTTTCTAACAATTAACTGCTCTTTGGAGCCAAGGATTCTGAAGCTTCATCTGATGTACTTTGGACAGGTTGCAAGGAGGGACTGGTCATTGGAGAGGCACGTCATGCTTGGGAGGGGGGAGGGATGGCACAGAAAGGGAAGACCCTTGATGAGATGAATCGATTCTGTGAGTGGAGTGGTGGCAGTAGGTGCGTTGGAGACAGTGAGGTTGGCACAGGATAGAGCAGGGTTTAGGGCTCTTGTACATACGGTCGCCATGAGTCACAGGCGACTTGACGGCACATAACAAACTGTCTACTCCACAAAGCAGTAGTATCTGATGATTTACTGTGGTATACATAATATTTTTCTATCCAGTGTAAAATTAAGAGTGGAGACTTCTCTGGCAAAAGTGACAATATATGGAGAAGACAGAAGAAACTTCTATCTCAGTGAAGGGTCTTATCAACCATTTTTAGGAGCAAGTGAATTCCCACTGGTATCAACCTATCTTTCTTGAACATCTACAATGCTACTTCCTTATCAAATTCAAGACAAATCTAGGTTAAATCATAAATTCTTAAAAGGCATCCCAGGTAAGGTGAACAGATCATGCACAAGTATAGTATCAAACTGCATTATTTGTTTTGGAGTCTCACAATAAGTTAATATCAAATAAATACTACTTCCTCTTTTACAAAGATTTGTAACCCATAATTACATTGATACATGTGTTATGTCAGTGGCAGTAGTGAAATTCATAGTATTTTTATGTGAAATGCACTGTTTTATTGCATTAATTCACATTTAATGTGTACACAGTAATAACCATAAAGTATGATAACCAAAGTTATATATTTCCTTCAGAACCTTCATTTAGAGAGCTTTCAACAGAGTCTGAGGAAATTAAAATATCAGTCAGTTTACCTGCAGGATATAGAGGGGAAGCAGAAAGCAGTATAATATCTTTTACAAGCCTCCCGTTTCTCTCCACATAATGTCTTTACTTCTGGCTGATAAAATACAGTCGTCATAACCCTGTACATATTTTTTTTAACTATAGTACACAAAACAAAGATTTTTGAAGTGAAGGAAAATATACCTCTATCAGAAACATTGCGTTACTCACAAAATTACAAGCAGGAGGGTTGAAGCCAAGAGAAAAGAATGGAGTTGAGACGTCCCAAAGCCCCTCTCTTGGTAATGGACCACAGAAAGATGGCTCCCATAAATGCTAGAAGTCTTATATAAGAGGCCGTAGAGGCCCAGGGGATGATGGAAAATAACAAATTGTCAGGTACCTAGAAAACAGAACAAGAATGAAAAATCTTGGTCATATCGAGAGCTGGGGGGAAAAAAAATAAAACAGCAGAATATATTGTTCTACAATGTAGGAAAGAGTGACACTGTGTGATAGCCAATTTAAACTTGGACTCAGGATCATTCTAGAACTACAAGAGTCTTCCAGTGTCTCTTTGAAAAAAAACAAACCTGTCTCCATACCTTTTCAGTCTTTATGCAGAACAGATTATCTGGGAGGCTGGGCTCTATGAGGAAAAATGTGGCATCAGGATTGGAGGAAGAATCATCAACAATCTGCATTATGCAGATGACACAACCCTGCTTGCTGAAACTGAGGAGGACCTGAAGCACTTGCTGTGGAAGGTCAGGGACTGTAGTCTTCAGTATGGACTGAGGCTCAATATAAAGAAAACGATTGGCAGCATCATAATGGATGGTGAAGAGATTGAGATTGTTCACACTTTTGGTTTGATTGGCTCCATAGTCGACACTCTTGGCACCAGCAGCCAGAAAATTAAAAAACGTATTGCGATGGGAAAGTCTGTGGTTAGAGACCTCTCTAAAGTGCTGAAGTGCAATGGTGTCTCTCTGGAGACTAAGGTGCGTCTGATACAGGCCATGGTCTTTGTAATCACTTGCTATGCATCAGAGACCTGGACAATAACTAGGGACAATAGAAGGAGAATTGATGTCTTTGAGCTCTGGTCTTGGAGAAGAGTATTGAATATACAGTGAACTTCTAAGAAAACAAACAAGTTCGTCCTGGAGAGGGTGAAGCCGGGCTGCTCCTTGGAGTCAAGCTTCGTCTGACATACTTTGGACTTGTTGTAAGGAGGGACCAGTCCTTGGAAAGGGACGTCATGCTTGGGAGGGTGGAGAGACAGCACAGGAGAGGAGGACCCTCTATGAGCTGGATTGATTCAGTGACTGGGGTAATGGGGGTAGATGTGTGGGAGATGGTGAGATTGGTGCAGGATAGAGCAGGGTTTAGGGCTACTGTACCTACTGTCACTATGAGTCTCAGGTAACTCGACGACACATAACAACATGGTTTAAATATTCTTGTATCTAGTACTTTGCCCTAGTATGCATACAGCAAGGAAAATGCCGAGAATGCCTCACTTCCAGATCTAATCCGTATCCCACAGCCTTCAAGAAGACTCCTGTGAATGCTTCAACACCTACGGGCTCTTCTTTCTGTTGAGATCTTACTGTTGTCATTGCTTGTAACTGTTCATGCATCCGTTGTTGGGGGTTTGGGGTCTTCCCATTTTTCTGAAGCACTTTCCAGGGTTATAACTGATCACAGAATCATTCTTTCAGTATAACTTGTGGTCTAGTAGATGACTGACTCCTAGCGGACCCTCCAGAAGGTTTTCAGAGGCTCTGTCACACGGAGGAAATTGCTTATCTTTTTCCTGCAGAGCAGATGATGGATTTGAACTACCAGAGCTGCCTACATGTTAGTGAAGCATCCATAGTTGGATACTTTTATCATTGACCATGAGTATTTTTGAAAATATACGTCTGCCACACAAATAATCATAATGCATTTAAGCAAAAGAAACCTGCATCAAATTAAAGGCTCTTTCCTCACAATAACAACACATAGCTACTGGGTGTGTGTGTATAAATAAGCATACACAATACATATATTCTTCTATATTTTGCATTTTTCTCTGTTTGTATTTTAGAAGTTTATGGACATTAAAACAATGCAAGTTAAACAAGTGTTCAGGTCTTTTGTTCATAAAGTCACTACGGGTTGTCTGCAATTTGACGGCACTTAAAAACAGTTTAAGGTAACAGTTCTTGGGAAATGACATCATGCTGAGAGAAGTGGAAGGTCAGAGAACAAAGAAAGATCCTCAATACGATGGATTAATACAGTGACTGTAACAATGGGCTCGAGCATTTGTCAGATTGTGGGGATGGCGTAGGATGGGGCAAGGGTTAGATCTGTTGTTCATAGAATTGCTGTGAGTCAGAGAGAGAGCTCTGTTGGCCTGGTGGACAGAAAGTGATGCTACCGAGCCAAAGGTGGGTGATTTTAATCTGCGGTCCTCGGGCCTGGTTTAATTGTTTTTTTGTCAAATATTCTTCTAAGAGAACAGTGGTCTGTTCATTTGCTGTACAGAGGTAACTCGTGGTTGCTGTGAAATTAAACACTGTGACGCTGATGTGCCAAATATGGTAATGGTTACTCATGGTGGACAGTGTTTGGCGGAGCTCCCTGATTAAAACAAGCTTGGAAGCAGGAATGGCAACCACTTCTGAAACAGCTTGCCTCTGGAAAGTCTATGAACGTAGAGAAACAGTGAAAGTTGTACAACTGTTCAGGTCTTTCATTCATAGGGTCGCTATGAGTCGCCTACAACTAGATGACACTTAACAAAAACAACATGGACACTAAAACATTTTGGGAGAACTTTTTTGTTGTTCTTCATTATCATATCCTTCTCCTAACAGTAGTCACTGTGTCCATCCTCCCGGTTGAGGGTCTTCCTCTCTTTAGGTGACATTAAAATGATGCACGTTATACCAGTGTTCAGATCTTTTGTTCACAAGGTTGCTATGAGTTGTCTGCGACTTGACGGCTACCTTTCCAAGCATGATGTCCCTCTCTAAGAGATAGTCTCTCGTAGCAATATGTCCAGCATTTGTGAGATGAGCTTGATCATCTTTGCCTCCAAGGAACACCCTTGGCTCCACAATCTCTAAGACAGTTAGTTTGTCCTTTTGGCAGTCCATGGAATCTTCGGGGCTCTTCTCTAACACGGCTGCTCAAAGGCATCAACTTTACGGATAATGAATTGTTGCTAATAGCTTTTGAGGTCCCATCAAGGCAGTTCTGACTCATAGTGACTGTAATTACAGAACAAGACACCACAAGATCCTGCACTGTCCCCACAATTGCTGCTGTGCTTAGTCATTGGTACAGCCATGTGTCAATCAATCCATCTCGGTCAAGATCTTCCTTGTCAACGAACTTCTACTTTAACAACCAAGAGGATGCACTCGTCTTGATACCCTGCCCCAGGAATATGAGATAAAGTCACTGTATCCTTACTCGAACATTTGGGCTCTTCTTTTTCAAGACAATTTGTGTACACTTTTGACAGACTGTAGACTATCCAATGTTGTTTCATAACATCAAAGTTCAAGGACATCAAGTCTTCTTTGTTCTCCTTCATTCGTTGTCCAGCTTTCATGTGCTCATGAAGCTGTTGAAAACATCATGGTTTGAGGCATGTTAGTTCTCTAAGTGCCTTCTTTTGCCCTTCAGCGCTATGGAGAGGTTCTTTTTTTAAAAAAAAAAAAATTCCAATGGCTTATCCACAAAATTCTAATTCTAATACAAATTTGAAAAAATTCTTTCCATTTCCTTCCCCCCCATCAAATTGTAGAACCCAATGATTAATC
>NW_006399777.1:11134755-11144978 GCF_000299155.1 Elephantulus edwardii
AATAATTTACAAAGTTATTACTCTTGCATGCTGCATAGTATTCCATTGTGTGAATATACTGTTTCTGAATCCATTCGTTTGTGGTTGGACATTTGGGCTGTTTCCATGTTCTCGCGATGGTGAATAATGCTGCTGTGAACATTGGTGTACAAATGTGGGGAGGTTTTTGGCAGCTTATCTGCTCCCGGCAGTGAGAAATTTGATATCTTCACAACTGCTTCTCTGGCCATTCATTGATTGTGCATCCAAGTAAGAGAAATCCTTGAAAACATTTGTCGTTGTCACTATGTGCCATCAAGTCACCTGC
This sequence comes from Elephantulus edwardii, assembly GCF_000299155.1. Classification (NCBI taxonomy): domain Eukaryota; kingdom Metazoa; phylum Chordata; class Mammalia; order Macroscelidea; family Macroscelididae; genus Elephantulus; species Elephantulus edwardii. The sequence continues at coordinate 11,135,063 of NW_006399777.1, forward strand.
ATAGTGACCCTATTTACAAGAGCTCTGAAGCCTGCCCTGTCCTGGGCCTGCAGTACAACTTCTTACCACTAGGCCACCGGAGTTCCCTAAGGGACAATTACTGCCTTTGAATTTTGGTGTTGACTAAGGGTATTGAATATACCATGGACTGCCAAAAGAACAAACAAATCCATGTTGGAAGAAGTGTGGCCAGAGTGCTCATTATTCACAAAGGTAGAGAAACTTCCTTTCACATGATTTATTCAACATTCTTCCAGGGGCCTGTCTTGGGGGTGGGGGCAGGTTATTAAGCTTGGAAAAGTTGGAGGGTCAATCAAGCAGAGGAAGACACTCAACAAGAAAGACTGACACAATGACTACAACCATTACCTTGAGAACGGAGGAGGTTGTGTGGGGGTTGCAGAACACGAGAGGGTGGGGTTGGATCTATTGTTTGTAGGATCGCTGTGATTCAGCTGGGCAACACCTAAGAACAACACTAGAAAAGAAATAGGATTTTATGCTAACAAGCAAGGAAAGGAGGGAACGTCCCCAAAGTCTCTCATTCTCTTGCGTGTTTTGCCTGACACAGGTAACACCAGTCCCCTAAAGCCGTGCCTGATTCTCCATCATGGATGATGAAATAAAAACATTCTCCTTGTGGGTGATTCCCTTCAGTCGTTTCTGAGTGCTGTTGCCAAATTCCTGACATCTAAAGAGGATGATATAAATTGGCTTTTCAGGGAAACGATAGTCATATTTTCAAGCAGTACATCAATGTTTATTCTGCTTCCTGAACAGCTTCTTAATTCTCTTTGGAGTTTATTACTCACCCTTGTTCTCAGTTGATTAAATTTGCTTGTAGTTGCCTCCAAGATTAAATTGACAGATATTCCTCCTTACAATTTAATAGCAACATTTTTGCAGAGGATAAGCTGACACGGGAAGACAAATGAGAGAAGTGAATGTGTCTCACTCTATAGAGCGGATTCATCTTTCTCTGTCTTCTTATTTATTTTACCATGATTAGGGGCCAAATGAACAGGGTGGCATTTGGATTTAGTAAGATAACTCTATTGCGTGTGATTTATAGGGTGATGGTTTCACAAAAAAAAAAAAAAAGACAAACACAAAGCAAGCAAAGTTAAAAGTTAACTGATAGAATTTCTAGAACCACAGCATTTTATGAGCCAATTATTTTAGGGTGCTTTGTGGCTGGTACAGGGAACCCCAGTGGCACAATGGTTAAGCACTGGCTGGTAGCCAAAAGATTCATGGTTTGAGTACACGAGGCACTTTGCAAAAGACGATGTGGTCATTTGATTCCATAAAGATTCCTGTCTTGGAAACTCTATTTTATAGGGAAATTCTACTCTGCCCTGTAAGGAGACGATGAATTGGATTACCCTTCATGGCAGTGAGTTGCACAAATTAAAATAATATAAGATGAAAAAAGAGGTTATTTAAAACATTTCACTCAGGTTAAATAGCATATTTTACTCTACACAGCAGAGGAATACTCTTGAATGCCACTGAGTCAGAACCAACTCTTGGCTGACCTGCGAGCAGGTTTTCAGTGGCAGGGACTTGCACCATGGGAGAGTGTCCATCCTTCTCCAGCAGAGCAGCTGATAGGTTCGAACCTCAGGCCTTTGGGATGGCGGTGCAACTACACTGGAGGACAGCAAGTTTGCTCAGCAATTCTAACTTAAATTGGCATAAACTTAAATGTGCCCAGTATGTACCGATTTCTTGATACTCTTTACAAGCCTGCAAAAAAAAAAAAAAGATTAAAAAAAAGAATTCAGTTCTCTTTAGGTGTGGCAACTACTTGTAAATTAGATGGAAATTTTGGTTTTCTTCATGCCCTTACAGTTACTTCAGATCTTACTATTTTCAAGATTAGGTTGCGTATAAGGGCATTAAACCAGGCTGTTCCTTGGAGGCAAGGATTCTGGGGCTTCGTCTGACATACTTTGGACATGTTGTAAGGAGAGACAGGTCTTTAGAGAGGGACATCATGCTGGGTAGAGTAGAAGGACAGCGCAGGAGGGGAAGACCCTCTTTGAGGTGGATTGATTCAGTGACTGGGGTAATCGGGATGGGAGTGTCAGAGGCAATGAGATTGGCACAGGATAGAGCAGGGTTTAGGGCTGATGTACATAGGGTCGCTATGAGTCGCAAACGACTCAACGACACATAACAACAACAACAACATAAAGGCATCATGGAGAATGCATACATGAGTTCAGCAACACTAAAGCAGCCTGGGTGTTTATCAAGCAGACATCTATAAAAAAAGTATATAACAGGGCTGATTTTTCTACCAAAGAACACAACAGATCTGAAGAGTAACACAGTAGGACTCCTTTAGCATTTTTTGCAGAACCCAGGGGGCTTAGTAGCTAAAGAGTGGCGCTGTCAATCTTAAGGCATGTGGTTTGAATCCACCAGCTGCTCTACAGGAGAGAGAAAGGTATTTTCCTCACACAATTCACTGAAGAGTCAGTTATTAATGCGTTCCGACTCGATGGTACATAACAACGACAACATTTTTGCATTTTTCTGAGAGCATTGATCTGATGCTGGGTGAGTATTTCTGTGGGGTATAATTTGCCTTTGGTGGTAACCTTAAACGGAAAACTGCCATCATCGTCTTTTGTGTAGATGATGACGAAACAGACAAAATTAAATAATTAGATAAGAGAAAACCTCACCATCTCTGACATACCTGACCCTCAGAGAGAAGGGTTAGAAGTAACTGTTTTTAATCAATTTGTGAGCTGATATTTAGAAGGTGATAACTCAATGTTTTTATTCACTTCTATTCACACAGGGAGACACTGTTTGCTTCTAATGTGCTTACCATTTGGGGTACAGTTTCATCAATCCAAACAAACTATTCACGTAGCATTTCTCATGACATTTCTATTGTAATAGCATTTTCTCTCTTGGGGTACAGTCCCTTAATTCCAGGATCTTTTTCAATATTTCCTCATGGATGATTGTCAGACTCCACATGATATCATCCAAGATGACAGCCACATTTTCTTTGTTCAAAACTTAGTTCTTATGCACACCCATGTTTTATTGCGGCTTTGTTCAAAATAGCAAGGAGCCGGAAATAACCTAAGTGCCCATCAACAAATGAATGGGTAGAGAAGCTGTGGTATATTCACGCAATGGAATACTACGTTGCATTGAAAAACAAGGAACTCATGCAATATTATTCAAAATGGGTGACACTGGAGGACATTATACTGAGTGAAGGATCACAGTCTCAAAAGGACAAATACTGCATGGTGCCACTGTTGTAAAACAGGACTAACCTCGGGATTGGGGGCAGACTGAGAAAGATGGGATAAATAATATATACTGCACTGAAACAGATGAGGGAGAGAACTGTTTAAAAGGGATATGTGATTAGGTATTATTGTCATGACAGGAGTAGGAGTCCAGAATGAAGGCTGCATAGTGGAGTGGACATGGTGTGGAGGGATTGTAAAACAATGAAAGAATTTTTCTGTTACTTTTCAAAGAGAAGAGTGTACTGGGTGGGGGAGGGGTGGGCCGGGAGAAAAGTGTAACAATGAATGAATGGAAACCCTAAGTCTCTGTAAATTTTCATTGAAATGAATAATAAAAAAACTTTAAAAAACCAACTTAGTTCTTGCACTTCAAAGTTAAGTCTACTGCTTGAGAAAGGGACGTCCCTCCTACCTTTCACATTAAAATAATACTAAAGGTATAAACCTAGGATAAGCCAGGAAGAGCAGAGATGGAGAGGAGTGTTGATAAAATCATCCATAGATGTCTGTAATTTTAAAAAGAGTTGGCAGGCTGATCTCAAAGGAAACAGAGTGGAGGAAACTGCTACTGCCGAAAAAGCTTTAAGGGACAGGAGAGGCGACTTAGGCAGCAGAGTCTCAGCAAAATTTCTGTACGAAGACGAGAGAGAAATGACAAAGACAGGAAAAATCACTGAATGTCTGTGCAACTGACTTCCTCTCCCCTTGGCAACATCCAGAGGAAAGCATCTCCAGCTAAAAACTCAGGTAAGTATTTTCTTTCTAAAAAGACTTGAATTAGCTGTAAACACGGACATCCTGAATGAGTGGGGATTAATACTCTTCCCATCTTGGTGTTCGTAAAACAGCAACTAGGGGAAATACATGTTCTCTACCTTCTCCATCTGAGAACCCAAGGTTGACAAGTTTCTCCCAGCATCTCAGAACTGCTCTGCAGGTCCCCTAAGGGCATGACTGGATTCCAACCCTGCTAAATATGTGAGGAACAACTGTATCATGAGCTAGAGCGGAATAAACAGACCAAGAACTTAACCTCAGGAAACCTTTTAGAATTCTAATTAGTATTTTCAAAAAAGGTTTAATAAAGTAGTACATCTGTAATGCAAGATTAAAATGAACTTTGAAAGTGAAATAACAAGAGTTTGTGGGATTTAAAAGGAATTGAAGTCGCTTAAGGAACTAAAACTAAAAAAGATTTAAAAGACAACGAATAGAATGTACATGTATATAGTTATCCAGGGAGCTCTGGTGGCCAAGTGGGAAGGAGCTGTTCTGTCAATTCAGTTCCAATCTACTAGCTGTTCAATGGGAGAACGATGGGAAGTCTCCTCCCAAGCAATTTACTGCCTCTGAAAACCCACTGGAGGGTCAACTATGAGTTGATTTCATCTTGATGGTACAGGGCAACAGCAATGGTAATCCACAGGAAACCACATCCCTATTTGCTACCAAGTCTTTGTTAGATGACATCCAATTGACCATAATTCACAGCAACTCTACGAATAACAGATCTGATCGTGGCCCTATTATGCCCCATCTTCAAAATCTCTGCCAACCAAGTTCAAGACCATTGCTGCAGTCACTGTATCCAGCTATAAGCTTATCTCTCTTCCAATGATCCTCTCATCCTCATCCTTTTCCAGCAGGCTATCTTTTTCCAAAGTCTGGTGCCTCCTAACAACACACCCAAAATATGTGAGTCAAAGTTTCATTCTCCTTGACCCAAAGAGTATCTTGGTTTCACTTTCTCCATGAAAGATTGTTTGACCTTTGGGCAATCTGCAGTATATTCATTATTCTTCATCCATACCAAAATTCAAAGTCGTCAGTTCTTCTCTGTTCTTCCTTATTCACTGTCCATTTTTCATATGCATTTTTTTGATGCTGGGAAGATGAGTGGAACAGCTGGATTCTGCAAAGTTGTGTTTTCTGATTTAGGATTGAGACTAGGGTGCAGCTTTGCTCACAACAGGGTGTGAGCTGATTGCATTTGGTCTCATAGTTAAAAAGGCTTGTGACTGCCAGTCTGGGGCTATTTCCAGGATGGGGAGATGAGTGGAACAGCTGGATTCTGCAAAGGTGTGTTTTCTGGTTTAGGGTTGAAAATAGAGTGTGGCTTTGTTTGCAACAGGGTGTGAGCTAATTGGATTTAGCCTCTTATTTAAAAATGCTTTTGGGCCCTTGGGCTACAGGCCCTTAGGACTGGTTTTTGTGACTCTCCGGAGTAAAACAGGTTTGGAAGCAGGAGTGGCTTCCACTTCCAAAAAAAAACCCCCCAAAAAACCTGCTTGCCTCCAGAAATTCTATGAACTTGGAGAAATGATGAAACTTTTATGTTCAAGTCTTTCATTTGTAGGGTCACTGTGGGTCGTCTACAACTGTATGGCACTTAACAACAACAATAATGAAGCAACTGAAACTGCTATCACTGAGTCTGATGTGCCTTGGTCTATAAATCATCATCCTTTCTCTTTTGCACTTTAATGAATGTGAGGACAGCAGATTTGTACAGTGCGACACAACTTTAGATTATTTGACCTCTGCTATAGAAGAGCTAATTATGAATCCAAGTAAAATGAAGTAATTAACACTATCTTTTCTCCATCTATCACATTGCTGCCTATTGGTCGAGTTGTATTTTCATTTTCCTGACGTTAAGGTGTAACCCATAGTGAAAACTTGAGTTCTTCAGTCAATGTTTTAAGTCGTCTTCACTTAATGCAAGCACGATTGTGTCATATGAAACAATATAGGTTGTTCATGAGTCTTCCTCCAATCCTGTCGCCACATTCTTTTTTATATAGTCCAGCTTATAAAATTATTTACCAACATACAGAATGAATAGATATTCATTGGCAATAGGTTATGAACATGATATACAGCTTTCTTGATTTTAAACCAAACAATATACTTTATTATGTTCAAGTAGGTGCTTATTGATTTATCTGTAAGTTTATTGATTTATCTGTAAGTGTCATATGGTCACAAGTATTCTGGAAATCCCATCCTTTTCAATGCTAGCTGTAATTTACTATGATCCACACAGTGGAAAACCTTTGCCTAGTCAAGAACACACAGGTAAAGCTTTTTCTGATAATCTCTGCTTTCAGCCAAAATTGTTCTAATATCCTTTGTTCTAGGGTCTCTTCTGAATCTAGCTTGAATTTCTGGCAGTTTTCTGCTGATGGACTGCTCTTTGTGTTGTGTTGTTGCTGTTATGTGCTGTCAAATTGACTCCAACCCGTAGGGACTCTATGCACAATAGCTCTGAACCCTACCTGATCTTGAGCCAGTCTCACTATCTCCAATTACCCTACTCCCATTACCCCAGTTACTCTGTCAATCCATCTCATCTGGGGTCTTCCTCTCTTGAGCTTTCCCTCCACCCTTCCAAGCATGATGGCCTTCTCTAATGACTCGCCCCTTCTGGCCATGTGCCCAAAGTCTGTCCTAACCTCCACGAAACAGTGCAAAGATAATCAAAATATGGAAAGGATTCACAGAGTCACAGTTACGAGAAGAAATGGTTGGCATCCAACCATTTCAGAAAGTAGCACCTGATCAAGAACCTGTGGCACTGAAGGAAGAAACATAAGCTGCCCTGAAAGCGTTGGCAAATAATAAAGTTCCATACGGTGGTGGGATACCATTTGAAATGCTTCAATAAGCAGAAGTAATTCTGGAAGTGATCATGCATCTACAGAAAGAAGTTTGGAAGACAACTCCCTACCTAACCAGCTGGAAGAAATGTCTTTGTGCCCATTCCAAAGAAAAGTGATAAAATAGAAGATGGAATCACTGAATATTGTCATTCATGTCAAAGAGTCCTGGTGAGCCCTATTAGGTTCATGGTTAAGTTACTAATCACAGAGTCAGTCATGTGAATCCACTAGGTTTGCCACACTAGCGTGATGACTAGTGTTCTCCAATTAAGATTGACAGACTTAGACCCTAACTGAGGATTATTATGAGTCACGATTGTCTCAATCGTAACTGTTTTGCTTGATTTTTATAAAGGGAGGAATATTGGTGATATCACCCAAGTAAAATTTTGTCAAAGATATTTCAAAAATGGTCTTGACAGTACAGTGCCAGGGAGCTTCCAGAAATTTAATCTGGATTCTGAAAAGGACAATAAATGAGGAATATCATTGCTGATGTCAGATAGATAGGTCTTGACTGAAAGTAGAAGATACCAGAAGGATGTTTACCTGTGTTTGGACTATATGAAGGTATTCAACTGAAGGGATCATAACAAATTACTCAGAACATAGTGAATACGAAAAATTGCAGAACACTCAATTGTGCTTAGACAGAATGTGTGTATAGATTAGCAGACAGTCCTTCAAACAGAACAAGAGGTAATAATGTCGTTTAAAACTCAAGAAAGGTATGCATCATAGTTGTATTCTTTGATTATATAAGTTCTGGTTGTCTAGTGGTAAGAAGCTGCGCTGTAATCCCAAAGGTGTGAGGTTCAAATCCGCCAGCTGCCCCGTGGGAGAAGGATGGGCATTCTCCTCCTGTGCGATTTACTGCCTCTGCAAACCTGCTGGAGGGTCAGCTGTGAGTTGGTTCTGACTCGATGGCATGTAACAACATATGCTTAACTGGGCTCTGGTAGCCTAGTGGTAAGGAGTTGTGCTTCCAACTCAAAGGCAGATGGTTGGAAGCCACCAGCTTCTCAGTGGGAGAAAGATGGACAATTTCCTCCAGTGAGATTTACTGCCTCTGAAAATCAGCTGCACGGTCAGCTCTGAGTCAGCTCTGACTTAATGATACATAATATGTGCTGAACAAATAATCTGGAGTAACTGGACTATATGAGGAAGAGTGAAATGTCGGGATTGAATTAAGGCTCATTAACAGCCTGGGATTTGCAGAAAGTTCAAGAGAGGCTGACTACAACCTCAGCATGTATGACATCTCAGTATATAAAAAAGTTAAAATCCTCATGACGGGGCCAATAGGCAATATCATGATAAATAGAGAAAATACTGACGTTTTCATTTTATTTGGATGCATGATATGCCCACAGAAGCAGAAAATTGAATGACATATTACACTGAACAATATGCAAAAAAAGACTTCTTTAAAGTCTTAAAAAGTAAAGATGTGACTTTGAGGGCTAAAATCAAGCCATGATATTTTCAGTCCCCTTATGTGCATTCAAAAGATGAGTGAAGAAGCATTTCTAAGAAAGAACAAAGAAGAATTCATAGCTTTGAATTATAGTTAGTAAAGAATTATCAAGATACCATTAGCTGCTGGTAAAGCAAAGGAGTTTGTCTCGGAAGAGACATATTTTGCCCGCTCCTTGGAAGCAAGGAGCTCAAGACTTCATCTCATGCATTTTGAACATGTCAGGAAGGATTCGTCCCTGGAGAAGGATATTGTACTTGATAAGTAGAGAGTCAGTAGATTAAAAAAAAAAAAAGACCCTCAACAACAGGGAACTCTGGTGGCCTAGTGGCAGAAAGCTGCACTGCAGTCTTAAAGGCAAGCGGTTCGAGGCCACCAGCTGCTCTGTGGGAGAAAGAAGAGCAGTCTTCTTCAGTGCAATGAACGGCTTCTGAAAACCCTCCCGAGGGTCAGCTCTGGGCAGGTCTGACTCGACAGTACAGAACAACAACAACACAATGAATAACACACGATGGGCTGAAACAAAGGAATGACTATAATGACAGAGAACTGAGGAGTGGGATGCGTTAGAACCAACAACGGCATCGTTGAGGAGGCCCTGGAGGTTAATGAACCAAATGCTCCTGTTTTGTTTATTGCAATGCACTTTTAATCAGGTGCTTTAAACTTGGGAACATGTTTGAAGGATTTCCAACCTGGAGGGGGTAGGAAAGGGTAGAGTTGCAGTTTCATTTTGAACATAAAACTGTTATAAAAGTTACTCAACAGATGTTCCTACAAGAACATATTACAAAACGGCTCTGTATGTTCTGATATGAGGGTAAACAACAATGACAACAATAATTCAATTCAGAAAGCTCTGGTGGTGCAGACCATAGGGAGCTGCACAGCTAACTCAAACACTGTCTCTAGTAGTTCGAATCCACCATGAGGAAGAAGCAGCCTCAGAAACAAATGAGTTGGTCTCAACTGGACAGCAATGGGATGATAATGACAAATTCAAGGCAAGCCACAGATCATTAGAAGCCTCTACATCACCAAAGTGTTCATTGTGGTTTAGCATTAGTATCTCTGGGTAAAATGCGAAGGCTGCTGCTTCTTAAATCTGTTCACTTGACAGAGACTAAAGTTCCAAATTGTGTTTATAACCTTATGGCAAGAATACCACGTAACACCACTTGTGCATTAAAGTATATATTGTAAGGAAGGAAGAAAGAATGGATGTTTTAAACCACTGAGGCTTTTTTTCACTTTGCAAATTCCACCATGTGACTTGAAATCATGGACTTTTCCATAGTTTAGATTAGCTTAATTGATGATATCTTCAGTGCACATATTTGAACTATATAGCCACATATAGCACGTGGTTTGTACTTTCACACTTTTTCTGTTTTATGTAATTTTGTTGTTATGTGCCGTCGAGTCACTTGTGACTTATAGCGACCCTATGTACAACAGCCCTAAACCCTGCTCTATCCTGTGCCAAT
>NW_006399777.1:11147328-11154991 GCF_000299155.1 Elephantulus edwardii
GGTTCTCAATTCTATTCCATTGATCTATGTGTCTGTCATTGTACCAGTACTATGCTGTCTTGACTATTTTAAGAGACTTCTTTCTCATTGAATTAGCAATCTTTAAAAAAAAAATTAGTTGCCAATAGATTTGTGGGCTTAGTAATGGGCTCTCAGTTCTGTTCCAATGGACTAAGTGGCTATTACTATCCCTGTATTGGACTGTTTTGATTAACTTAGTTATATGATGCTCTAACTCATTGACTCACTTGCTACCATAGAGTTAATTCTGAATCTTATCAACTCTTTGGTGGATTTCCAAGTTGATTTAGAGTGGGAGAAATTAATATAGATGATAGATAGACAATAGATAGATGATAGATTAGATAATAGAAGTTAGATAGTAGATACCTAGACAGAGAGATAATAGATGATAGGTAGGTAGATAGATAATAGGTGATAGATATATAGACAATAGATAATAGATAGATTGTAGATACATAGATAATAGATAGATGATAGATAAATAACATAGATGATAGATAATAGATGATAGAGCTAGGTAGATAGATAATGGATATATTGATAGAGAGATAGATGATAGAGAGATAGATATTTAGATTTGAATTATGATATTAGAGAAGAGTGCTGACTAATCCATGAACCACCTAAAGACCAAACAAGCCCCTCTTTGAGGAAGGTGCAAACAGGGTGCTCTTATAGGCAAAGATGATGAAACCCTGTTTCCCGTATTTTGAGTATGCTCTCAGAAGGGGCCAGTCCTTGGAAAAAGACATCCTGCCAGACACAATGACTGTAACAGTGGGCTTGAGTGTATCAGAGATCATAAGAACAGCTCACGATAGCACAAGGTTCATATCTGTTCCTGTTGTTGTGTACAGTGGAGTCGAAACTGCCCAGAGTTGATCTGTCGGATTTGCAGAGGCTGTTAATCGCTCGGGAGGAGACTACCCATTCTTCTCCTGCAGAGCAGCTGGTGGATTAGAACCGAATGCCTTCAGGATTACAGGACAACTTCTTGCCATGAGGCCACCAGTGCTCATCTGTTCCTAGGCACTATGACATATGCATGTATATATGGACAGAACTCTGGTAGCTTCGTGCTAAGGAACCTCAACACCCTTTGTTCAAATCCACCAGCTGCTCAACAGGAGAAAAAGGACCAATTTCCTCCCGTGTGAGTAACTGCTTCTGAAAACCCACTGGAGGGTCAGCTGTGAGTCTGTTCTAACTCAATGGTCCCAACACAACAACAACAACAACAACAACAACAACAACATCATCATCATGCATATATGGACCTGCGGTGGCAGGGCCTGTAGGCAGTTGTCTGGCTAATCCAAAAGCGGTGGGCGGCACCTCTGGAAATTCCAGTCACCAGCCTCTCCATGAGTGGAAGGTGGGCAATCTCCTCCCGAGTGATTTATAGCCTCCAAAAACCGACTGGAAGATCAGCCTATGTCTGTGTGTCGGCACCGACTCAAGGGCAGTGAGTAGAATAAAACTGACAAAAGCAACAGAAAAAAGGAGACACAGCCTTAAGGAGCAGTGAACTAATCAGGAGGAAAAACTCAGAAATCAAAGGTACGAACAGTTGAGTGGGCGAGCTCGGGTGGCCTAGTGGCAAGAAGCTGCACTGCAATGCCAGAGGTGAGGGGTTCAAATCCACCAGATGCTCTGTTGGAGAAGGAGGAACAATCTCTTCCTGTATCAATCAGATCCGATTTGATGATACACACACACACACACACACAAAATAATAATAAAAAAATTAAAAAAAATTAATTGCATGCACAACCTAAAGAAAGTAATCAATGCCACTAAATGGGACTGTAAGTAGAAACTGTTGGGCTGGTACATGGTTTGCTGTGCAGAGCCTCAACAACAGAAGCAAATAAAAGATAAAAGTATGTTTTTAAAAGGATGCCTAATGGAGTCACCTGTTTCTGTCTTGTTCAGTAAGTAAAACTTCTCTACACGAATCTCAGGTTTGCTTTGCCTGATTCTAGTCCAGGAGGAAGGGTGCTCTGGTGACATAGCCCATAGTGAACTGAGCTACGAATACAAAGGCTCCATGTCTGCTGGTTCGAATCCACGAGGGGATCTTTAGCAGTAATATGGATCATCAAGTCCAGTTGGGAGTAACAGTCTCAGAAACCTGATGCAGGGTCGTAAAGAGTCAGAGCTGACCCAGGGGCAGAGAGAGTGAACCCAGAGAGCTGGGCAGAGCCTGCCTCATCTGGCTCAGAGTGAGATTCTCGTCACCTAAGAAGAGGGTGTGGTCAACAACTATTGGATGAAAGGTGCCTCTCAGGAGAATCTTCCAGGCTGCATTTTCCTGCTCTTGTATCGCAGTTCATTGGCAAGCAATAACATTTGTCAACGCCAGAGAAAGAAGTTTCTCAAAGTGCAGGCTTACATGCCCAGCAGGTTTGAAGAATAAAATAATTGGTGGGTTTTACTTCATTTTCTTGGTGGCTGCATGCTGTCGACTAGGTGATGGAGACGAGGGTCTCTCGATGCCAAGAGAAAGATGCCAAGAGGGTCTCTCGATGCCAAGAAAGAAAGAGAGGAAAAAAAACCCCAAAACACACAGTATTTTGAGCTTTCTGCTCTTTCTTCATCATTCATCTTCTTCGCTCGCTCTTGTCCTTTTTGCCAACACAAGTTTTACCATGATAGTGAGAGAGAGCATTTTCATTCCTGTGTCTCTTTCTGTTGCTTGTACTAATGGTGTTATGGCATGAGGATGAACGAAAGGTTTTGAAGAATTACTTTAGAACTATCAGAAACTTGCCACTGCATTTCAATAGGCAATAACTCTGTACTATTGTGTTAAACAAAAATACTTCTGAGGCTGGTACACAACATAGGCTTTTATTGTTGTTGTCATTGTTAGGTGCTGTCGAGTTGAGTATCACCTGTAGTGACCCTGTGAACAACAGATATAAACCGTGTTCTATCCTGTGCCATCCTCACACTTCCTGACACACTAGAGCCCATTGCAGCAGGCACAATGTCAGTCCTGTAGGTTTTAATAAATAGATACAGAGATTCAGAGACAAAAGCCAATATAAAGAAATAAAGACTAGTTGGAATTTCTTATACCTTCTGTATAGAAAAATACCTACACATATTAGTGTAGATAAGAAGATACACGTAGATACATACATACTTGATAATTAAAGGCATGCTTTGAAATACATTGTCAAGGCTCATGATTCAAAATCAAGGTTGCAATTTCAGACTGGTAGCATTTGAAGGAAGACAATTGTTTAGTTTTTTCCAAAGCCTGAGTTGACGGATTGTATCCTGTTTCTTTCCTGTGAGAAATGACCTACATACGAACAATGCTGTTAAATGTGACAGAAAGTATACAGGATATATGTGTAATAGGTCAGCTTAATAGTTTTTTAAAGAATCTTATGTATATTTTTGGTGGGGTGAGACCGAGAATTATGGATTAAATAATGCATACTGCATTGAAACAGATGAGGGAGAGAACTGTTTAAATGGGATATATGATTAGGTATTATTGTCATGACAGGAGTCCAGAACGAAGGTAGTAGCATGGTGGAATGGATTGGGGGGAGGGATTGGATAATAATGAAAGAATTTTTTCTTTTACTTTTCAAAAAGAAAAGTGAATTGGGGGGAGGGGTGGGCAGGGAGAAAAGTGAAACAGTGAATGAAATCCAAAGTCTATAAACTTGCATTAAAATAAATTTTAACAGCAAAAAAAGAGAATTTTATATATATTTTTAAAATTCTTACTTCTGTATTTCCCATTATACCATAATCATCATTCTGTCCTCCTCTGATACTCTTTGGAGAGTACCAGAGGCTCTGTGATGTCTAAAATGAAATATGTAAACTCCTTTGAGCTGTGGTGTTAGAGAAGAGTATTGAGGGTACCATGGACTGCTAAAAAAACAGATTCATCTTGGAGAGGGTTAAACCAGGCTACTCCTTAGAGGCAAGGATTCTGAGGCTTCGTCTGACATACTTTGGGCATGTTGTAAGGAGGGACTGGTCCTTGGAGAAGGACATCATGCTTGGGAGGGTGGAGGGACAGTGCAGGAGGGGAAGACCCTCTATGAGGTGGATTGATTCAGTGACTGGGATAATAGGGATGGGTGTGTCAGAGACAGTATGATTGGCACAGGACAGAGCAGGGTTTAGGGCTGTTGTATATAGGGTTGCTATGAGTTGCAAGTGACTTGATGGCACAGAACAACAACCACCACCCCTGACCAGTCCCACACTGCCGCAGTGTGTGTGTCTGCATTTATTTCTCTTTTCTAGTTGTATATCAGGACTTAGATCTGGCCAGGTGACCCATGTACTCGTCGTCATCTTGGGCTTCACTGTCATTTTTTTAGCCATTTCAGATATCGTCATCAATAGGTGCTGAATTTCAGAATCTGTCTGTTGGATCCTAACGAATGCCATTGACTTTAGGATCATTTTTAACTTGATTGCATCTCAAATTCTTCATCTATATATTACAACAAATTTGAAAATCTAGAGGAGTTGGACAAATTCTTCGAAACTTCTCCCCTACCCAAACCGACACAAATAGAATTAGTAGACTTGAGCAGCCCCATCACATACATTTTTGAAGAAGACATTGAATAAGTCATAAGAAAATGTCAAACCACCACACAAATTGCTGAGCCAGATGGCTTCACTGGTGAGTTCTCCCAATATCCCGAGAACTGTCATCAATCCTATGTAAATTATATCAGAATATATAAAAAGAAGGAACGCTTCCAGATTCATTCGATGAAGCAAGCATAACTGACACTCAAACCTAGTAAAGACATCCCTAGGAAAAAATTCCCCTGTAGATAAATAACCCTCATGCAAATAGACACAAACATCCTTAACAAAATCCTAGCCAATAGAATCCAACAGCTAATAAAAAGAATGATTCATCAGACCTATTTGGGATTCCTAAGAGGCAAGCCAGCATGTACCGACAACATTGGTGTTAAGTAGGTAACAACTCAGAGACTCTGTTAGATGGAGTAGAATTACCTACGGAGCCCTGACGGTGTGTCCACAGCATAGATGTGTTGGTAACGTAATGACCCATTCCGTTCACTAGCAGCTCACTGCAGAACGATGGAGAGATAGATTCCTCCTGGTGAGATCATCAGCCTTGGCAATCTGGTCACTAGGAGTCAGAACGTTCTGCTGGTGGGCAGTGCGTCTGGGTTTTCTGAGTTTTGAATAGTTACAGAAGCAGATTGTCATCTCTTTCTCTTGTGGAGTGGCAGCGGGGCAATGAACTCCTTCCAGGGCTCCTTGCTAACTTTAAACGCAAAGCTCTGGCCATAGAATCAGCTCTGACTCCTAGCAGGCTCCACTGGGCTTCCCTGGCTGGCTGTAAATCCCAACAGAGGGAGACTGTCATCTTTCTCCCTTGAGCTGCGGGTGGATACAAACAGCCAGAAACACACCCTTCAAGTTAGCAGCGTAACCTGCTGTGGACTAGAGCCTCAGGAAACACTAAAATTCTAAAGACTGCCTGTCATTCCAGGGAAATCTGGTTTGGTGGAGTCATACCACCTTCGTTTTATTACCTGTCCCGTTTACTACAGGATTCGCTCGTGGCTCAGTGGTGACGAGTTGTACTGTCAATCCAAAGGTAGGTGGTTCAAATCCACCAGTTGCTTTGAGGGAGAAAGATGGGCAATCTCCTCCTGTTCCATTTACTGCCTCTGAAAACCCTCTGGAGGGTCAGCTATGAGTTGGTTATGACTCAGTGACACATAGCTATAACCTCGATTACTGTTTTGTGACTTCCTTGAAACTTCTCAATACTCTATCTTGTGGTTGAGCTCTGCATTGCAATGCACCATGTGAGTTGAACTTTTTCCCTTTTCTTTCCCACTACGTTTTTGCTTTGCATGTCTTTCTCTCTGCTGCTGACTTGCATTCACATTGAAATCATTGGACTGTCACTAAACAGCAAAACAGCTTTCCTTCACAAAAGGCAAAGCAGAGTGGTCCTTATATACCGCCACTGGCAGCATTTTCAATATTTCAACTTTCCGCAGGGTGAGCTGTGAAATTGGTGCTGGGTGGAGGAAACCATCGTTTTCATGCCTTTGGTATTAAAGTCATCTACCTTTTGACATATGTAATGCAAAGGAGGGAACAGAATAAACTTAGAAGATGTTAACACAGAGGATTTCTAGAACACAAATTATTTGGTTGAATGCTTACTTTTTATTCTAGCAAGAATAAAGAAATGCAGTGCAATATGATGCAGCCAGTAAAGTTTGCGGTAAATCTGTGGCTTTGCTACTATAAATTGTAAAACTTAAATCAAGTTACTTTTCACCTTGGACTGATACATGTTTGAAACAGGGATACTTACACTTCTTCTCCATAAAGTTGTAAGGGACTTAATACAACTTTACATTCATAAGGTATCAGAAACATTTCGCATAATAGCTGTAACGTTGACAGAGCTGTACTAATGAGAGCTTTATTTTTAGGATTAAATGACGGTAGAATAAGGAGATCATTGTAGGGAGATGGATTTTTCTGATAGCCCCACCTTCATTGTTGCTGTTGCCAAGTTGATGCTGTATTTTGGTGACATATGTATAGAGTAAAACTCATCTACGGGGTAAGACTGCTGCAAGCAGACACCAGGCCTGACTTGTCACCCTTGAGTGAGCCAATCAGCTTGTCTTAGACTGTGCCTTTCAGAAACTCTTGCTTTGGATTCAAACGAAAACCTCAAATGCCCTGCCATGGAGTCAGTTCTGATTCATACAGGAAACTCTTCTCTTGGGTTTCCGAGGCTGTGAGTCTTTAAAAGAGGGGGCTATCCATCTTCCTCCACTGGTGCCACTGGTAGATTTGAGCCACCAGAAATATGGCTTTAGGTTAGATTACCTGTAGTGGAAACTATGACTAGATTTACATGCAGTTCAGATCAACATACAAAGAGGAGTGAAAGGAGTGGGATTGACTGAGTTAGACTGTGGTGTGGTGGGGACCCATGGGGAACTCTGGAAATGGGTTGATACTTCAGTGTTGTCATCAGGCAAAGAGCTTGAGCTTTGAAGCCCCTACACAGAGCAGTCATTGAATGTGAGGTGCCCTGGGGAGGCCTGTGAGGTTGACAAGGTGAGATTATGCTGAGGGCAAGTTCTGGAGATGGATTCAGCTAAAAGCACTCTGGCACCAAAACTTCTGACTAGGAAATCAGCGTCACAATCCTACAGGGAGATGGGACAGTGTGCCACAGTGTCCACGGTGACTGACTCTCGTGGTGGCAGGCAACTTGCAGGCATATAACAACAACTATAAAAACTCCTCACTGGGCGAGCTCTGGCGGCCTAGTGGCAAGAAGCTGCACTGCAATCCCAGAGGTACGCGGTTCAAATCCACCAGATGCTCTGCTGGAGAAGGAGGAACAATCGCCTCCTGTACCAGTCAGATCAGATTTGACGGTACACACATTAAAAAAACACACACAAAAAAACCCAACCACAAACAAACAAAAACCAACCTCCTCACTGGTGGTTATATACTTAAATGATAATTGTGGAATGTAAGCACTAGGAAAGATAGAAGGATAATTAATGCCTTTGAGCTGTGGTGCTGAAGAAGAGTATTGAATATACCATGGACTGCTAAG
>NW_006399777.1:11155091-11155548 GCF_000299155.1 Elephantulus edwardii
TGCATAATAATGAAAGAAATTTTTATTTTTTTTTTTACTTTTCAAAGAGAAAAACCAACTCGGGGGAGGGGTGGGCAGGGACGAACATGTGCAACACTGAATAAATGGAAATCCAAAGTCTCTATAAACTTTAATTAAAGATTTCAGTTAGAAAAAAAGAGCTTATCTTTTTTTCTTTTCTCATGCAATCTTTTGAAGAACATAGACTTTTAATCTTGGAGAGCCCATTTTATTGACTCTGTATTTTGTTTTTTTGTGTTTGTTTTGCTAGATGATGCATCATTGAGATCTAGACCTGGCAGCATTGCTTTGTTTTTCTTCCAAAATTTTATGATGTTAGTTGCATATTTAGGTCCTTAAATCCATTGTCATTTTGTTTTGGAGTCCTTTCATTTTTCTACTTGTTAAGAAATGCAGTTTTCCTTAGACTATTTTTTTTGTTCTTTTTTTAATTTTA
>NW_006399777.1:11165474-11195174 GCF_000299155.1 Elephantulus edwardii
GTCCTTGGAGAAGGACATCATGCTTGGGAGGGTGGAGGGACAGCGCAGGAGAGGAAGGCCCTCTATGAGGTGGATTGATTCAGTGACTGGGATAATCAGGATGGGTGTATCGGAGACAGTGCCATTGGCACAGGATAGAGCAGCATTTAGGGCTGTTGTACGTAGGGTCACTATGAGTAGTAAGCGACTTGACGGCACAGAACAACAACAACAAGCACTACTTTTATATATAAGTAGTAGCCAAGTCTTTCATTTCTGCAGGCCAGAAAATATTTATAAGACTTCAGGGAGACATTCTTATCTTCAGTTATTTGACTAAGTATTCATGAAGTTATTGAACCAAGATAAGCTTTAAGAGAAAAAAGTATGAAACAAGTATATATGTATGTCTTCACAAGTTGAGAATTTTTTTAAACTCAAACAAGTAATCTAAGTTTCTATTAATTGCTCCATTTGTAGCAGAAGATAGAGACATTTTATGAGGCAAAATATGTTCTCTCAAGGTATATGTTGAATAGCCCAACCCGTGCATTAGTGATTATAAATAATTACATTTGGGAATAGACTTCTTTGTTTTATTAATGAGGCAATGTTAGTATAAACTAAAAACAACAACAACAACAAAACCCAAACATCTCTTAAAACTCACAACTCGTGTTCCGAGTCAGAACTGAATCACAGCTGACCCTCTGGTGGGGTTTCAAGGCTTTGATTGCATGGAAGGAAATTGCCCATCTTTTTTTCTGGAGGTTGCTGGTGGATTAGAACCTGCAGAGAGAGTCCACCTTTCCATTAGCAGAGCAACTCCCTACTCACTCGGCCACTAGTGTGTCTTAAGTATCTTTCGGAGCCGTGAAGAGGAAGGAGGGAAGCAAGCTTCTGGGTAGAAGAGAGATTCTGTGTCACATGAAGACCAAGAAGACGTAAACAAATCATCTGATAAACAGGGCCTTTCTCCAGAGCTGACGAAGACAGAGAACGCCTTCTCTAATGCCAGTGCCTGATATTCAGACCTCCAGGGTCCTTAAGACTTACAGAATTGGACGTTTGCTCTTGATTATAGAGAAACTAAAGGACAGGGGACTTTGATGGTCTAGTGACGAGAAATTGTACTGCCAACTCAAAGGCAGGTGGTTCGGATACACCAGCTGCTTTACTTTTAGAAAGATGGACAACTTCCTCCTGTGTGATTTACAGCTTCTGAAAGCCCACCAGAGGGCCAGCTATGAGCAACAAGAAAGCAAAAGAAGAAATGATGAAATATGACAACGTAGCACGAGATTTCAAAGAACAGCTTAATAAAGCAAAGAAAAGTATGATAATGAAACACGCAAAGAGTTCGGCTTATAATACCCAAAGGGAAGAATATATCTGACATTTCTGTAGCTGGGACAACTGGGGGGGGGGGAAGTCCAAGCCTCAAGTTGTTATGGGAATTATTTGGTGGAAAAGCATTGAATGGTACAGGAAGCATTAAAAGAAGATGGAAAGGCTTCACAGTCACTGTATCACAAAAGAATTGGCTGACACTGAATCATTTCAGAAGTAGTATCTAACCAAGATTCTGTGGGACTAAATGAGCAAGTCCAAGCTGCACTGTGGGCATTTGGAGAAAAATAAGGCCCTAGAAACTGGTGAGATATCAATCAAAGTGTTTTAGAACATGATGGGATGTGCTCACTAGCCTATGCCAAGGAATTTGGAAGACAGCTACCTGGCTCACTGACTGGAAGAGATTGTCATTTGTTCCTATTAAAAAAAATTAAGAAATCAAAAGATGATCCAACAGAATGCATAAATTCTCAAACAATGTCATTCATATGAAAATCTTGTTACAAGTATTTACAAAATGACTGTTGTATAACCATTCTGGAAGGCACTTTGGTGTTTCATCAAAAAGCTGAACATAGAAATTCCATATGACCCAGCTATTCCACTACTTAGAAGAGACCCTGAGAATATGAGAACTGAGGCACAAACTGAGATTTGTACACCAATGTTCATAGCAACGTTATTCACCCTCCCAAGAACATGGAAACAGCCCAAATGCTCAACCACAAATGAACGGATTAAGAAATTATGGTACATTCACACAATGGAATACTATACAACATGCAGGAGCAATGACTTTGTAAATTATTACCTAACTTGGGAGGGACTGGAGAGCATTATGCTGAGTGAACTAACTCAGTCCCACAGGGATAAATAGTGTGTAAAACCATTATTGTAGAATGTGTATAAGGATCCACAGGAGTTGGAGAGGGTGGAAGCAGAGGGATGAGGATGTGCAGGGGGAGGGGAGATTAATCATGGGGTTGTACAATTTGATAGGGAAGGGGTGAGGGAAATGGAAAGAATTTGTTCTTAAAAACAAGGTATTCTAATTTTGTAAATAAACTAGTAGAAAATTTAAAAAAAAATTACTAGAGCACTACCTAGGCAGGGAATTGCCAAAAATTCAAGCTGGATTCAGAGAAGTTGATGAGTCAAGGTGTATCATTGCTGATGTAAGATGAAACTTGGCTGAAAATAGAGAGTAACAGAAAAATGGTTACTTGTGTTTTATTGATCACGTAAAACCACTTTTATGTGTGGGTCATAATACATTACGGATAACATTGAGAAGATAAAAGTTTCAAAAGACTCGACTGTGCTCATGCAGAAACTGTATATAAACCGAAAAGCAATCATTCAAACAGAAAAAGGGGACACTGCATAAGTTGAAAATCAGAAAACATGTGTGTCAGGGTTATATCTCTTTCTGTACCCATTCAATCTGTGCACTGCTCAACTAATTTGAGAATCTGAACTGTGTAAAGAAGAATGTAGCATCAGGACTGAAGAAAGACTAAGCAAAGAACTACATTATGCAGATGGCACACCTTGTTTCTAGAAAGTGAGGAAGATTTTAAATACTTACTCGAGATCATCAAAGACTACAACCTTCAGTATGGATTATGCTTTAATATCAGGAAAACAAAAATTCTTACCCCAGAACCAGGCAGCACAATCATAAAGTAGAAAAAGTTGAAGTTTTTAAGTATTTTGTTTGACTTGGATCCACAATAAACACCCATGGACGCAACAGTCAATCAACCAAAGGACATATTTCATATGGCAAATCTGCTGCTAAGAACCTCTTTAAAGGTCTAAAGAGCAATGGTGTAACTTTAATGAGTAAGGATTGCCTGCCCCAAGTCATGGTATTTTTTTTATTACTTCATATGCTTATAAAAGTTGGAAAATGAACAGGGAATATTGAAGAATTGGTGCCTTTGAATTATGGTGTGGATGAAGAGTTCTGAACATACCCTGTTGTTGTTGTTGTTAGGTGCCGTCAAGTCGCAGGCGACTCATAGCGACCCTATGAAGGAGAGTCCTTGACGCTTGGGTGCCTTTCATCCTCTTTCCAGGTTCATAGGGTTTCCGGAGGCAAGCTATTATGGAAGTGGATGCCACTCCTCCTTCCACACTTGTTCAATTGGGGAGCTCCACCCCACTCTCTGTCCGCATTGGGTAACCAGCCATTAATGCATTTGACACATCCGTGTCGCAGTGTTCAGCCTCACAGCAAGCACAAGTGACCGCAGGATGGCAACATGTACACCAGGGCTATACGACCTAGAGGAATGTCTGAACAAAAACAATGAAAGACAGGCCTGAGGGCCACAAACTAAAAGTCACCCACCTTTGTCTTGGTCACATCGTTTTCTCTTCACTGGGCCAGCTGATGTTATTGTTTTTGAGTGCCGTCGAGTTGCAGGCAACTCATAGCGACCCTATGAAGGAGAGTCCTCAATGCTTGGGTGCCTTTCATCCTCTCTCCAGGTTCATAGGGTTTCCAGAGGCACGCTATTATGGAAGTGGATGCCACTCCTCCTTCCACGCTTGTTTAATCGGGGAGCTCCACCCCACTCTCTGTCCGCATTGGGTAGCCAACCATTAACGCATTTGACACATCCTTGTCACAGTGTTCAGCCTCACAGCAACCACAAGTGACCACAGGACAGCAACTTGTACACCAGGGCTATACGACCTAGAGGAATGTCTAAACAAAAACAATGAAAGACTGGCCAGAGGGCCGCAGGCCCGAGGGCCCTTTTGGGCTTGAAGCTGCTGCTGCCTTCAACCCAAGGCCAAGCATGCCTTCCCTGGCTCCTGGAGGCAGAGTTGCCCCTCTCCAGAGACCGCCACAACACAACACAACACAACATAACTCCCATGTACACAGCACCATGCTCTCTGGCCAAAGGATCACAGCCAACCTGGGTGGGGCAAACCTGGGTGATTATGGCCGTCTCCTCTTCTCAAAGTTCATAGTTTCTGGAGACATGTTGTTTAGGAAGTGGATGCCACTCCCGCTTCTTTCTGTGTGTGTATATATCAACATTTAAATCACAGTTTCCTGTCTCCAGTATAGAGCTAAGAGATTTCATTTGATGGCACTGTACAAGTCAAAAGCAATTTACCGCTGATGCATATGTCTCTTGATAATGATTCTAAGGCTATGCATCAGTTCTTTATCTCATATCATTTATAAAGAATTACATTGCTAGTTAATGATAAGGAATGCAAGTTTAAGCTTGTAAAATGAAATTAAACGCTTGGTAATTAAAAGCATATTTGTTATAGATTTAATTGTTGAATAGTTATGTTGATTTATTTCACACAAATGATATTTCAGATTTACGGCTTGGACTATCTTAAACTTTATCAGTGTATCTCTATGAGTCTATTAGGATGTCAATTCCTCTCTTTGTATTTATACAAACCGGCGAATAGCTACCAACAAAAGAAGTTTGCAATGAAAATGTGTGATTTTTACTTTAAATAGTTGTGTTTAGTATGGAGAAAAGAGCCATGTGAGAGAGGAGGTTTTGGTTAGTCAAGTCCAGTACAGGAAACTTTTTATCTATCATGAATTTTAAATTAGTACATTCAGACAAATATTTACTTTTAAAAAAAAACCTCACAAATTCACCTTGAGTCAGAACTGGCTTTTAACTGACCCTTCAGCAAGTTTTGAGAGGCTGTAAATTGTAAGAAAAGAGATTGCCCATCTTTGTCCATTCGAGTTTCTGGAGAGTTAGATTCACCCATCTTGGGGTTGAAGGAACAACTTCCTACCCACCTGACCACCGTAACAGGGGAAAGATGGGGGCTGGTGGAGCTCCCTTTTGCATGAAGAGAGAGAGAGTACGTCAAGTCTGTTCCCTATATTTTATAATGAGAAAGCAATTAGTTACCAGTTTTCTTCTGATATTCAGAATTCATATGTGGAGAATCACCTTCCATTGTCCAAGCTGATAAAAGGAAGTTGTGAGAGGAAATGGACACAAAAATAAGAGAACAAGGTAGTGGTTTTCAACATCTTTAGTAACTTCATACCAGCCATCTGCTGAGGATTTATGGGGAACAGGAGAAGATCTGAGGGAGTTGATAGACTGAATTCTTTCATCAGTGTTTAAGTTCCATTTCCCACACCCCAAAAGATGAGTTTTTATTGTGTATGCCAACTAACATCATAAAGTAGCATTATATTCCCATAAAGGAGTGAAAGAATTTTCAAAAATACTTTTTAAGAGATGAGAATTTTTTCATTTAAAAGTATACATTTTCACAAGACATTATATTGATAGTTTTTTTACTTTTGTTGTTGTTGTTGTTGTTATGTGCCATCAAGTCACTTGCGACTCATAGCGACCCTATGTACAAAAGCCCTATACGCCGTTCTATCCTGTGCCAACCTCACCGTCTCAGACACACTCATTCCAACCACCCCATTCACAGAATCGATCCATCTCATCGAGGGTCTTCCTCTCCTGCGCTGTCCCTCCACTCTCTCAGACATGATGTCCCTCTCCAAGGACCAGTCCCTCCTTGCAACATGTCCAAAGTTTGTCAGACGAAGCTTCAGAAACCATGACTCCAAGGAGCACTCCGCCTTCACCCTCTCCAGGACAAACTTGTCTGTTATCTTAGCAGTCCATGGTATATTCAACATTCTTCTCCAGCACCACAGCTCAAAGGCATCAATTCTCTTTCTATCATCTCTATTCACTGTCCAACTCTCCGATGCATAGTACGTAATTGCAAAGACTATATCCGGGAGGCTGGGCTCTATGAGGAGAAATGGGTCAAGATTGGTGGACGATTTATCAACAGTCTGCATTATGCGGATGACACAACCCTGCTTGCTGAAACTGAGGAGGACCTGAAGCGCCTGCTGCAGAGTGTCAAGGACTGCAGCCTACAATATGGATTGAGGCTCAATGTCAAGAAGACAAAGATTCTCACCACTGGACCAATTGGCAGCATCAGGATGGATGGTGAAGAGATTGAGACTGTACACAGCTTTAGTTTGCTTGGCTCCATAGTCACCAGTCTTGGCACCAGCAGCCAGGAAATTAAAAGGCGCATTGCCATGGGAAAGTCTGCTGTTAGGGACCTCTCCAAGGTGCTGAAGAGCAGTGGTGTCTCTCTGGAGACTAAGGTGTGTCTGATACAGGCCATGGTCTTCACAATCACCTGTTATGCATCAGAGAGTTGGACAGTGACCAAGGAGGATAGAAGGAGAATTGATGCCTTTGAGCTGTGGTGCTGGAGAAGAGTACTGAGAATACCATGGACTGCTAGGAAAACAAATAGATTTGTCCTGGAGAGGGTTAAACTGGGTGGCTCCTTGGAGGCAAGGATTCTGAGGCTCCGTCTAACTTACTTTGGACATGTAGTGAGGAGAGACCGGTCCTTAGAGAGGGACATCATGCTTGGGAGGGTGGAGGGACGGCGCAGGAGAGGAAGGCCCTCTATGAGGTGGATTGATTCAGTGACTGGGATAATTGGGATGGGAGTGTCAGAGACAGTGCGATTGGCACAGGACAGAGCGGAGTTTAGGGCTGTTGTACATAGGGTCGCTATGAGTCGCAGGCAACTTGATGGCACATAACAACAACAACAACAATATCCAGGATCGTGCGCACCTTAGTCTCCAGCCTGACGTCATTGCTCTTCAGTACTCTTGAGAGGTCCATGTCTTTTAACATGCTTTACTATACACATGTTCGTTGTAGCCCCACTTAAGTTCCATTTTTAAATTACAGCACAAAAAGATTTTTTTGAAAACTATTTCATAACATATGGCTGATTTTAGTAGTTTAATCCAAAGACAGTCTAACATAAAAGACAATAATCTGATCGCGACCTTGAATTAAAAAGAAGTATTTTTAAAAATGTAAGTATCCAGTGATATTATGCCTATTGAGGAAGAAAGCATTTCCCAGCTGGGGCTTTCTAGAACACTCAGATACTACAAAGTTGGTTGTAGGAGCTCCCCAAGGATGGAAAATCTTCTCTCACACTAACAAAGCAGCGTTGTTCATGATACCTATTTTCCTATCTTGATCTGCTATGAAGGAGTGAGTTCCAGTGTTGGATATTCTGATGTTATTGCTCAGCTGTCAGACTTGCAGAGTCAAGCTCTGCGAGGCTTTGTGGAGTGTCACATTGCTCATATGTATTCCAGCTCTTGTAAGAACCCACAGCCAGTCTGCATGCACACTTCTAGGCTTCCCTTTTGTGTGGTCCCTCTCTTCACGAGGGTGCCTTGTGGATTTCAGAGGGCTTACAAAGCTAAGCTTCCTCGTCAGGCCAGCTCAGCGAAACCACCTTCACGCTTAGTTCTAATCTTTGCTGTTAAGAATGTTGTCATAATTATTGGGTGGCCACTACACTCTCTCTATGACTTCTCTTTCGAATATCACAGCCTTTTTTCTTGTGGTAAAACAAACAAATCAAAGTATTGGCCATTTCAACTTTTTTATGTGTCCGATGAATGCATATTAATTATATAAATCTTTTGGTATAACCATCACAGCTATCCATTTTCAAGTTGAAGGATCTCACAGCCTTATCTAACCTGTTGGTCGATTTCAATTTCTGAAAACAACATTTTCATGTATTTTGCCCAATTGTACAGTTGTTTTTGTCTAGAGTGAAACTGTGATTTTTTATTACCATGTCAAATTTAAAGTTAAAGTCACTTTCTAGTGGACTCTTTACACCAGTTTGGTTGTAATATTCATCTCTGCACTTTCAACAGCAAACTGAGATAGCATGTTAAGACACTTTAGTATCCCTCCATAGAAACAAACAAAACCTAAATAGCCACTCATAAGGGAAACACATTGCCCTGTCCATTAACAAAACAGAAAATTCCTTTAGGATTTTGATATAACATAGGTTAAGCATTGTTTTAAATGGATTAATGGTGCTTTGTTCTTGTAGTTAAATGCCATCAAGTCAACTGCATGACATAATGAATAACAGATCAGAGCCTTATCCTTTCCTGTTACATCCTCAGGACCTCTGTAATGCTCATGTTGTTGTTATTGTTGTTATGTGTCGTTGAGTCACTTGTGACTCATAGCAACCCTACGTACAACAGCCCTAAACTCTGCTCTGTCCTGTGCCAGTCTCATTGTCTCCGACACATCCACCCAGATTACCCCAGTTACCGAATCAATCCACCTCCTAGAGGGCCTTCCCCTCCAGTGCCTGCCCTCCACCCTCCCAAGCATGATGTCCTTCTCCAAGGACTGGTCTCTCCTTACAACATCACCAAAGTATGTTAGACGGAGCCCCAGAATGCTTGCCTCCAAGGAGCAGCCCTGTTTAACCCTCTCCAGGATGAGTCTGTTTGTTTTCTTAGCAGTCCATGATATATACTCTTCTTCAGCACCACAGCTCAGAGGCATCAATTCTCCTTCTATCCTCCTTGGTCATTGTCCAACTCTCTGATGCATAACAGGTGATTGCAAAGATCATGGCCTGTATCAGGTGCACTTTAGTCTCCGGACTGACACTCTTGCTCTCCAGAACTTTGGAGAGGTCCCTAACAGCAGACTTTCCCATCAGAATACATCTTTTACTTTCCTGGCTGCTGGTGCCAAGAGGGTTGATTGTGGGGCCTAACGAACTAAAGCTGTGAACAATCTCAATCTCTTCACCGTCCATCCTGATGCTGCCGATGAGTCCAGTGGTGAGAATCTTCATCTTCTTGATTCTGAGCCTTGAGCCATATTGAAGGCTGCAGTCCTTGACCCTCAGCAGCAAGCGCTTCAGGTCCTCCTCAGTTTCAGCAAGCAGGGTTGTGTCATCCGCATAACGCAGATTGTTGTCAAAGTCACTGTGTCAATTCAACTTCTGGAGGGTTTTCCTCTCTTTCTCTGATCCTCCACCCTTCCCAGGATGGTGACTCACTCTCTCTCCAAGGATGGATTCCTCCTGAGAATATCCCCAAAGTGACAAAGTGATTGAGATGAAGTTTCACTGTTCCTTTCCCTAAAGAGAAACTTCCTTCCAGACAGATGTATACATTCTTTTGAAAGTCCACTCAATCCTCTTCATCAATACTACAATTCCAAGGCATTAATTCCTCTTAGGTTGTCTTTATTCATTGTGCAACTTTCAGGTGCACAGGAAGTAAGTGAAAATACCATGGCTTCAGTCAGGTACTCCTTCGTTTTTAAACTGACATCCTTGACCTTTAGAGCTCTGGAGAAGTCATTGACAACAGACTTCCCCAGTATGATACATTTTTTTATTTCCTTCCCTCCCTTCCTTCCTTCCTTCCTTCCTTCCTTCCTTCCTTCCTTCCTTCCTTCCTTTCTCTTGACATTTTTTGATTTCTTGACTGCACCTACATAGTTGTTGATAATGGATTCAAGTAATCAAAATCATTGACAAATTCAAGTTTTTCTCCATCTATCATGATGACGCCTATTGGCCTAGTGGTAAAGATTTATGTTTTCTTAATGTTGAGATGTAACCCATATTGAAAGATGTAACCTTTGATCGTCTGCACTAAGTGATTCAAGTCTTCTTCACTTTCTGCAAGCAAGGTTGTGTCATCAGTACAATGCAGTTTATTAATGAGTATTCCTCCACACCTGATACCACATTTCCCTTTATACTGTCCAGCTTTTCAACTGATTTTCTGAGCATTGAGCTTGCACAGGAATGGAGAAAGGGATATCACCCTGCTGCGCTCATTTCTTGAATTTAAGTCAGGCAGAGTTCCCTTGTACTGTTTGGACAACTACTCCTTGGTCTCGGCATGAGCTCAAGTATCTTACGATTCCCATTCTTCTTAATGTTAGCCATAATTTGTTATGACCTACATCGTCAAATGTCTCTGCACAGTCATTAAAACACAAATAAACAACGTTCTGATAGTCTCTGATTTCAGCCATGATCCATCAGGCATTGGCAATGATATCTTATCAGAGTATCTACTGAATTAAGTTTGAATTCTAACAGTTCCCTCTTGATGTACTGTTTGAGCCATTTTATAATAATAGTCAGCAAACTGTTACTTGTGTATGATATTAATGATATCGTTCTATAACCTCCACAATGGAAATTATGCCTTACAATCTGATTAATGCCATAATTTCGTATTTTTTTCTTTTTATCTCTGTGTACCTAAAATGTAGACATGTACTGTGGATCACGTATTTCTATTTATGTGTGGTACTATATGTATATATGTGCTGTATTTTATTTTAGAATAATAATATGATTCTATAGGAAAGAAGAGGAAGTAAATTATTTTGACATTTCAGCAAATCACCCATGTACAGTGTCGAGAAATGATGTCTGATTCAGGTACAGACAGACCCTTTGTCTCCTACAGATAAAGTTCCGCTTACTAAACCAATTTCCACCAAGACCTTTAGTCTCAGTGGGAATGACTTTTCTATTAAGCTTTCTCTCTTTCTGTAATATAGTAACACTCTACTGAAAATTTAAGCCTGTACTAAAGAGATTGAATGTGGTTCTCAGATATTTTAACGAAAATTTAAGTCTTAACACTACCTAAAGGGGTTATAAAAGTATTTGCAATATATTTTGCACGTTGAAGCTGAGAGCTTTGCATAATCCATCTACCAGATGTAGAATCATTAATGAATTTAAGTGTATTAATTTTCTTCCAGCCTTTGAAATTTATTATTGTCTTGAGGTGACAGTGAAAAGTTAAAAGTGGGTCAAGGTCCCAGCAAAATGGTTTTTAAGTGTACTAGGAATGATGAGTTATAATCATTTTAATATTGCTAGCCCTTGTAAGAGCCTCATGTTGGCATTGTTAGTGTTTTTAAATCAAGATTTCCTTTGATAAATGTCTCACTGCTTGGAATATGGAAAATGCTAAAATAGGCATTTCACAAATAAGAAAATCTAGTAGGCCAATAGAGTCCATAAAAATTGGGCTACTATCAACATCTTTAGTAGTAGTCAGGGAATACAAATACGTCTACAGTAATGTATTATTATTACTATCATCGTCATCATCACATGGACAGCAGATTACTGAGAGTTTTAAAAAGAGGTCAGTAGTACAAAATGTAGTGGCATCCACTTCTGTAAATGGCTTGCCTCCAGAAACCCTATGAACCTGGAGAAAGGATGAAAGTCATGCAAGTGTTGAGGACTTTCTTCATAGGGTCGCTATGACTTGTCTGTGACTAGATAACATAACGACCAGTTGGCCTAGTGCACAGAAAGTGATGCTCCCAAGCCAAAGGTGGGTGACTCTAATCTGCGGCCCTCAGGCCTGTTTTTAATTGTTTTGGTCAAATATTCCTCTAGATCGTATAGCCCTGGTGTACTTGCTGTACAGAGGGAACTTGTGGTTGCTGTGAAGCTGAACACTATGACACTGATGTGTCCAATGCAGTAATGGTTCCCCATGGTGGACTTTTGTTCATAGGGTCATTATGAGTCATCCACGACTTGCAGGCACTTAACAACAACAGTACTGAATGTTGACAAAGATGAAGACCAACAGAAAACTCTAACATACAAACTATTTAGGGAAAAGTAAGTTGGTAAATCACTTTTTTTTGTTGTTGTGTGACGTCGAGTCAGAACTGACCCATAGCTGACCTTCCAACAAGTTTTCAAAGGCAACAATCAGGAGGAGATTGTCCATCCTCCTGTGGAACAACTGGTGGATTTGAACTGTGTGCCTTTGGGATTGTAGCACAGCTTCTGACCACTAGGCCACCAGGGAACGATCTAATTTTTTTTTTTTTTTTTTAGTGAAGTTGAGAGAGTATGTATACCTTATGAGCTAGAAAATCCAATCAAACTATATAACTTGGGAAAAGTGCTGTGTATTAGAAGCGAGCTACATACCTAAGAATAATCATACAAGCATTGTGTGAAATATGCAAAAACTAGAAACAATTCAGGATTTATACATGGCATAGTGAATAAAGAAGTTTTCTTCCAGTCATGGACTGAAATATGTCACTAAAAAGCAGTATAAAATAACTACCAAAACCTTTCAATATAATATTGTCGTTGTCAGGTGCTGTTGAGTTACGTACAACCCATAGTGACCCTTTTCAACATACTATAGATAAATCATAAAAACATAATACTGAATGAAAGCAGGGAGTTATAAAAGAATACACTTTGTATATTGATAATCATATAAAGTTAGAAAGAATCAAAAGATCCAGTGTTAAAAGCAATGTGTACTAACTTTGTAAGTAAACCAGTGTAAAAGAAAAATTTTATTAAAAAAAAGTTTACAAGATTCAAACTGAACTACTTGTTTAGGGTTGTATGGACGGGGGAAAGCGCAATTGTCCCTTAGAATCCCTGGAGACGTTGATCCTAGAACTCCTTTTGAAGAAGAAAATGCATAGATTCTGAAATTATTAATAGAAAATTGTACAGTATTCAAATCTATTTCTTCAACATCCTCCCATACACTTATATTCTTTGATAAGGCCGGCATACAACAACCCAATACCATGTACATGCTATGTAAATGGCGTGTTATACTCCACCTAAATCTTTGATTGACTTGACCACTTAATTGTATTTTTAGAAAATTCCAGTATTTTTAATCTGCACTGGGTGGTAGCCGTGGAAACCACAGATATGGCCCAGAGAAAAGGAAAGAAGTGAGTAACACAAGTATCGGGGGAGAAATGACCCAAGTTGGTGGAGGAAAAGGCTGATGTTGGGGAATGGTATATGAAGGCTGTTTCTTGACCAACACAGTGTCCACAGTGTCTACACCAGTGTCTGTTTTCTTTATCAAGCCACGCAGCGAGGGTGCTCTTTGGAGGCAAGGAATGCAAAACTTCATCTCTCATACTTTGCACGTGTTGTTAAGAGAGGATACTCCTTGGAAACGGATATAATGCTTGAAAAGGTGGAGGGTCAGTGAAAGAAAGGAAGAGCTCCAATGAGTTGGATTGACCCAGTGATTATAACAATGGACTCCTGTGCATTGGAGATGGTGAGGGTGGCCCAGGATTGGACAGGACAGGATTCAGATCTCTTGTTCATAGCGTTGCCATGAATTGTACTTGACATGATGGCACCTAACAATAACGACGTTTATTACAGCATTACGCACAATACCAAGATATAAACAGCCTAATGTCCATCAACAGATAGAGAAATAATGTGAATACATGATCGAAGGTATTTGTTACTTATAATATGTGATAGAGAAATCACGGTACACTTTACACAATGCAAAATTAGGCTTTAATCCATGTCTTGTACTATCACACTATGTTTGGATGTGTATTTGTAAATATACCTCAGAGTAAAAAATTTATATCGTCAAATGATTTTATGTTAACTACTACGAAACTATACCTCATAGTAAACATTTTAAAATAGAGCCAGATGATTTTATTTAAATTCATAGAAACAGACACATTCAAAAAAAGAATAATGGAAGTGCAGGGCATGAAAAGTGTATTCTGATTTTAATCGTGCCGTGGTGGTGTCAGCCGTGGGGTTGACTCAGAGCCACCCCGAGCATGAGGACATCCAACTGTTTGGTTCCCAAGGTTTTCAATACCTGATTTTTTAAAAGTAGATCTCCAGACATTTCTTCCTAGGTTTGCGAGAGAGCTTTGTTAAACCCTGCTAAACATGAGAGGAACATACAAGCTTTCACTAGCAGAGTGGAAACACTTGAACTTCACTGGAGCTGAATCTACCAGGTTTTCCACAAGAAAGAGGATCACTCTCCACTGAGCTACTCCTGTCGTCCGCGTATGGTCTTGGCTCATTGTCCAAGTACTGCCGTGGATGGGGGTGTGTGTGTGCATCGGGTTGACTCGTTTATGTACAACATACGCCTTATGCAAAGTAGAACAAAAGTTGGTCTGGCTGTGAACCATCTTCACAACAATTTGCGTGTCTGGATGTGTTGTGTTGGCCTTTCTCCCTCTATTTCACTGACGATGTCCCTCATGTTCATGGACCTTTTACTTAAACCAGTCATAATGCCCTTTTCTATCAGCCAGTCTTTCCTGATGATGTAGTCAAAGGCAGCAAACTGAAGACTTGTATCCTGTGGTTATGTAAGACGGTGACTCCTTCTGTGGGAAGTCTGCAGTATGTTCCATATTCTTTGCCAATTCTGTAGTTCAAATGTCTCGATTCTTCTGTCTTAGTTGTCACACTCCAGCTTTCACCGATGAAGTAATGGTTATAATGGATTTCTGTTGATGTTATAGTTGGAAGCAAGAGTGGCATCCACTTCCTAAATAGCATCCCTCCAGAAACTCTATGAACTTTGATAAATGTCAGGGGCTTTGATAAGTTGCAGAGGGCCTTCAGGCCTTTTGTTCTTAGGGTCGGTCTGAGTTTTGCTTGACTCGAAGGCAATCATCATCAACAACAATAACAACAACAAAGTGCTATGGAGTCAAGTACATCCCACAGCAAACCTATGTAAAACAGACCAAAGCTATGTCTGATCTTACACCGCCGTCACAATCTCTACTTTCACACATTGTCGGAAGCGTGATGCCAATCCATCTCACTGAAAGCCTTCCTCTCTTTCCACGACCCTTCACCGTCACGAACATGATGTCTTTTTCACGGATGGGTCTCTCGACTCAAATGCCCAAGTTATATCTCACATGCTTTGGACTTTTTTATCAGGAGAGGTGTCTCCAGAGGAAGACCCTCACAGACGTAGATGGGTGCGCAGTGGCTGCACCAATGGCTGAAGCAGAGAGAGGGAATTTGAGGCTGGTGCAGGGCTGGGCAGAGACCCCTCAGTGGTACATAGGGTCACTGCGTGAGTCAGGAACTCCTGATCACAGCAACAACCCTGGATTTATGTAGGCGTTCTCTTCCTTACCAGACTTGTTGTTGTTGTTATGTGCCGTCGAGTCGCTTGTGACTCATAGCGACCCTATGTACAACAGCCCTAAACTCCGCTCTGTCCTGTGCCAATCGCACTGTCTCTGACACTCCCATCCCGATTATCCCAGTCACTGAATCAATCCACCTCATAGAGGGTCTTCCCCTCCTGCGCTGTCCCTCCACCCTCCCAAGCATGATGTCCCTCTCCAAGGACTGGTCTCTCCTCACAACATGTCCAAAGTATGTTAGACGGAGCCTCAGAATCCCCAGACTTAGGCATCCTAATTTTAGACACCGTTGATGATGATACTTTGCATCAATTGTGCCTATAATACTTATCAAGTGGTGGAGTTTGGCATTCTGCTACAAATAATTATGTTTCTCTTTTTCTCTGTTTATTCATGTATTTATATCAATACAGAGTGAGGACACACTGGTTGGTTTTTTGTTTTGTTTTTTTTTTTTGTTTTGGTGGCACACAGCCTATTTTGTCAACTGTTATTTATTGTGATACCTGAATTTTTCTTGATTAGCCTACTGGGAACCCTTCAACCTGGCCCTGGTGCTGTGCTCTTTTGAGATATAATTAGTATTCTGTCAAGGCTTTTTAGCTTTTTGGTACTAAGATATATTAATTTTTTTAAAAAAAACCTACGTTAGTTTGCCTACAAAGTTAGTATACATTATGTTTCACACTTTTATTCACATTGTGTTTCATACAATCATTCCTATTCATTGTGTTTTATAAAATTAGTCATTTCTGAACTGTGTCCACCATTACCCTGTCTTTCCAGATCCCCACTGAATCTTTTTCAGTTTCTTTACTCCTCGCCCTCCACCCACTAAACTGTGAGAGACCCTATAATGTCCCTCCTGACCATCTTCACCCCTCTGCTCTCACCCCCCCCCACCAGCCGGGTCCCCATACACGTTTTACTAGTTATCCTTCTATTTCTTTCTCTTTTCTTTTTTAAATTATTATTGATTTTAATGAAAATGTACAGAGATTTTGGATTTCCATTCATTTATTATTGTACTTTTCTCTCTGCCCACCCCTGGCCTTCAGTATGTTCTTCTCTTTGAAAAGTAAAAGAAAAATTCCTTCATTGTTATACAATCCCTCCCCCCCAAGTCTATGCCGCCTTTGCTCTGGACTCCTGTCATGACAATAATACCTAATCATCTAACCCTTTAAAAAGTTCTCTCTCTCTCATCCGTTTCACTGCAGTATACATAATTTATCCCATCTTCTCAGTCTCCACCCAATCCCGATGTCAGTCCGTTTTACAACAATTGCACCAAGCAGTATTTGTCCTTTTGTGACTGAGATATTTCACTCAGCATAATCTCCTCCAGGATCATGCATTTTGGACAATATTTCATGAGTTCTTTGTTTTTCAATGCTGCATAATACTCCATTGTGTGACTATACCAGAGCTTCTCTATCTATTCGTTTGTTGGTAGGCACATGGGTTGTTTCCAACTCTTTGCTACTGTGAACAAAGCCACAATAAACATGAGTGTTTCCATGTTCTTGTGATTGTGAATAATGCTACTATGAACATTGGTAAGCAAATATCCATTTGTATGTCAGTTCTAATTTATTCAAGGTATGTATCTAGCAGTAGAATAGTTGGGTCATATAGAATTTCTGTGTTCTGTTTTTTGAGGAAATGCCAAACTGCCTCTCAGAGTGGTTGTACCAGTTTACAATTCCAACAGCGTATGAGAGTTCCTATTTCTCCATATTCTCTCCAACATTTATTGCCTGCTGTCCTGCTAAACTTTGCCACTTTGCCACTGCTACTGAGGTGAGGTGATACTTCATTGTGGTTTTGATTTGTATCTCATGAAGAGATATTCTTGACTGATTGCATTGCAATTCTTTTCCATTTTATTTTATATTGGTTTGCATACGTTTGCATATATTATGTAAATTGTATATATTCATATGCATTGCCTCAAACATTCCTATATTCACATTGCATTTGAAACGATCACTTATAAATAGTACTGCCTTTTACCTGAGCCTTGTTCTCCTAGAAAACAAGGACGCATAAAGAACTTCTCATTCTTTCGTGCCAGGGAAGGGTTTACTGCAAAGAGGACAGAGACAAATCCACAGTTTACCTCTGAAGGTACAGACACAGACCCTTTTAATTTCCCTACTTTTCCTCCTAAGTGATTAGCTGAACTTCTAGCCAATTGTTCTGTTCCCACGACCAGTTTGAACAAAAGACTTTTTAATTAAATGTCCTTTGAGCTTCTCTCCTTCCTCCAGGTCCCTGGACTCTGTCTGTCCCACCCTCAGCCTGAACCAAACCAGCCTGAACCAAACACTATTCCTCTTTCCCCCGTTGCCCTCCACAGGCTGACCTCAGGGCGCGCCAAGTGCTCTGCTCTTCCTGTGTTTCCCCACCTTTCCATCTCGCTTCCCCATACCTGGTCCTCCCCTGCGTGGCTTACTGCTCTCTATAAAAGAAACCCTTTCCGCCTAACCTTTGAGACCTCAGCTGTGGTCGGAACACTCTGCCTGGTGCAATAATCTCCTTTTCGCTATTGCAATGGCCCCTTGCCCTTTGCCAGAATCCTTCCAAATTAAGGTTTTTTCTTACTAAATCTGGATTTGATTTTTATTTATTTTATTGATTTTATTTGCACTTCCTCTGCCCCAGCCGTAGTATCACCCACATTTCCAAGGTTCTGGATGTGTTCATTGCTGTAAGTATGAACAAACATGTACAATTCCCAAACAGTTATACTCCTGGATCCCCACTTGCAGGGAACTCTGGTGGCCTAATGGTAAAAAAAGCAGCAATCCCAAAGGCACGTAGTTCAAATTCACGAGCTCTTCTTCTTCTTCTTCTTTTTTTAAAAGAATGACTGAATTTTGTATTTGCAATGACTTATTCGTAGCAAATACCTTTTTTATTTTATTTTTTTACTAGTTTATTTACAAAATTCGAATACAAATTTGAACAAATTCTTTCCATTTCCCTCACCCCCCAACCAACAAAATTACACAACCCAATGATTAATCCCCTCTTCCCCCTACACATCTACCTCCCTCTGCTTCCAGCCTCTCCCATCCCGCCTGGGTTCTTATACTTATTCTATAATAATGGTCTTATACAATATTTATACCTATGGGACTGAGTTAGCTCACTCAGCATAATGCTCTCCAGTCCCTCCCAAGTTAGGTAATAATTTACAAAGTCATTGCTCCTGCATGCAGCATAGTATTCCATTGTGTGAATGCACCATAATTTCTCAATCCATTCGTTTGTGATTGAACATTTGGGCTGTTTCCGTGTTCTTGCGATGGTGAATAATGAAC
Source organism: Elephantulus edwardii (assembly GCF_000299155.1). Lineage (NCBI taxonomy): Eukaryota > Metazoa > Chordata > Mammalia > Macroscelidea > Macroscelididae > Elephantulus > Elephantulus edwardii. Next base: position 11,184,004 of record NW_006399777.1, read on the forward strand.
ATTGGTGTACAAATCTCAGTTTGTGCCTCAGTTCTCATCTTCTCAGAGAGGGATAGGCATTCTCCTCCCATGCAGTTTACCACCTCTGCAAATCCACTGGAGGGTCAGTTGTGGATCGGTTCCACCTCAATGGCACACAACAGCAGCATCTCCACTTATAGCAATCATTTTTCTCTGAGAGATAGTACAACTCATGTCATTTTACTTATTTGTTTACTATTTGTCTCTATTGATTAGAATCTAAGTTCTGTTTTCTCCCACTAGCAAATAGTGTCTCCTCTAGAAGAACTAATAGATAAGTAGAAATTTTAGAATATAGGCAAGGTGTGGGGAAATAGTGTGTCCTCTGTTGGCTAATTTCACTCTGTGTGCCTATAGTGAGATTTATCCCAAACTTGGCTTTACAATTAATTACTGGGAAAGCATGAGTCATGTTGCAGACCACCCAAGCACGCTGGGTTAATTTTTCATTCTCTTGTGGTCCAGCTTCATTGACCTTCATCCTTTCTGGTTAAATGTTTCTTCTGAGGATGAATAAGAAAGAAAACAATCATCTACACTTATTAAACTTGTTCGTGCTCTGCAGGTCCAGTCCCACACTTCAGTGATGGGAAGGGAGAAGAATTCTTCCTTAACGCAGGCTTTTTGATTACAAATCCATTTCCATTAGCTCCATAGACGCCGTCTCTATGGATGACTGAGCTGTCGACATACGTTCTCTCACATACAGCAAAGAAGAAATTTACATTCAGCAAATGTTTCTTGAGCTCTCACATGTGCAGAGGTACAATACCATTTTGTAATACACAGGAAAATTAATTGCATATTTTAATTACAGGTGTCTGTTTTCCTCAAGGCAAGTTAAAACCGTAAAACTGGGAGAAATAAACTTTGTACGCAGACTCTCAGATATACTGAGCATTGCTCTCAACAGTGAATCGTAGGGTGGTCAGCATAGGTGGGCTACTTGTTAAAGCAGGTCGTAGAGTTGTTAAAGACTGGGAAGGCTTTGGGTAGAGTGTCAGTGCACGGCAATATCAACTTTATTATTTCAGGCCCATAACAACTGTGAAAGTTTTTCTGTGTAACTTTAGGGGAATTATTTTGTCCTTCTGGATTTCACTCTCATCTTCAAGAATTAAAGAATTTAACTGGATTTATGATTCTAAAACTATCATCCAAGGATAATCAAGATAGAATCAAGGATAATCAAGATAATCATGATGTCTTTAATTAGTGGTGTTAGTAGAGCACTACACATCCAAGGGCCTCCCAGATAAAGAATGAACAAACCTGTCTTGGAGAAAGTGCCGTCAGGTTGCTGCTTAGAGGCAAGGATGAAGAAACTTTGTCTCTCTTACGTTAGGCATGTTGTTAGGATGAACCGGTCCTTGGAGAGGGACGTCATGCATAGTAAAGTGGAGCAAATTAGAGGCAGACCCTCGACAAGCTGGATTGACATCCTGACCGCAGCAATGGGCTCAGGTACACTGAAGGTGAGGAAGATGGCGTGTGACAAGGTAAAGAACCATTATGTGTTGTAGTCTACTCAGACCTTTGGGAAAACCCAAAATCTCTGTAAATGTTCATTAAAACTAATAAAATTTAATAAAAAAATAAAAAGAAAGAGAAAACTGGCACAGAATGACAGATGGAGGAGGACAGACAGTGGTGAGCAAGCTCTCATCTCCCCCAACTGTTGGCAAGGGCAGATGAGTTAGGTTCTCAGAGAAAAGAATATGCATGAGGATTGGTCAAAGAAGTGCTCCCAAAATAGACAATTTTTCTTTAAAAAAAGTGTCAAGAAAAATAGGGGAAAAGTGAAGCAAAGCTCCAACTTCAGACAAAAGTCCCACAGTGAGGTGAGCTCTGGTGGCCTAGTGGCAAGAAGCTGCATTGCAATCCCAGAGGTGGGCAGTTCAAATCCACCAGATGCTCTGCTGGAGAAGGAGGAACAATGTCCACCTGTACCAGTCAGATAGGATTTGACAGCACGTGCGCGCACACACACACACTACAAATATTTTTTTTTAAAAGTACCACAGTGAGCAGAATCCTACAGAGATGTTCTCAAGTTTAAGTGACCACTTTGAAAGAAGAGAACTAAAGAAAGCTGAGCTTTCTTGGAGCCTTTTTATCACATTGTTGACACACAGCCTCTATAAAGAAGTAAACCCCTTGAGGTTTCAGAAGGTTCTGGTAGACTGGGGATGTTCTTCAAAAAGTCAAGGGTGCTAAATCTTGAAAATTTGGAAACCGAGAAAATTGGGCAGTTGAATACTGATTGTGTCTGCTTTCGTGTGAGAGCTTCCTGCTTGGAGCACAAGCCTGGGGCTGACTGGCTGAAATCTCACCAATTTCCCCAGGAAGTTTACCACTAGGAAAAGGACCTTCAGTGACAGGTGGTTATGAGACACACCTCATTGGGTTTGGGGGAAGATGAAGGTTTAGAAAGTTAAAACTAGATCAGGAAACTGAGATGCGAATAGAACCACGACCCTGGAAGAACCAGCATTTGGATACTTGGCATGAGAATGACCGAGTGGCTATCTCATCTTACCCAGAGAAGCTCTCCAGACATGAGAATAACTAAATAATGAGAAAGTCATGTTATTTAAATTCTCCCCACCCAGACTAAAAGTGGTTGTTGTTGTTGTTGTTATAAACATTTAAGTCAGAACCAGCACATAGCTGACCCTCTGGTGACTTTTCAGAGGCTGTAAATCACACAGAAGAAAGTTGTCCAGCTTTCCTCCACAGAGTTGCTGGTAGACTCGAACTATGTGCCTTTGGGTTGGCATCGTAACTCATTGCCACTAAGCCACCAGAGCTCCCTACGACCAAAAGACAAGGGGGATATTCTCTCAAAAGTAAAACAAACAAAAGCAACAAAAAAACAGAGAGACAACTCAAAACCAAACTTTGTTCTCCTCAAATTATGGTGGTAGGAGTGAGAAGAATTAAAACTAATCAAACCCCCTTGTTAACAAGACCCAAGACACCAATGATTAGAGAATAATATCTCTGAGTTGGATATGAAACCATAAATTTAACTTGGCGTGTTTCTCATAACAGCTGAAAGCGACTCAGGATTTATAGAAGGTGCCTAAAGGTCTTCTGAGGGGACTTCTACCTGGAAATGGAGAGAGATTTGTGTTAATGTATTTTGGGGCTTGTGGGTTGAGGAAAAGAAAATCATTTCCGTTCTCCCTTTGCCTTGTACAAGAAATGGTTTCTGTTTGGAATTGTGTCTTCTTTCCAGCTGCCTCTCCTGCTGTGTCCTGAAGTAACTAACTGCTCCCTGCTTCAGGTAAACTTCCACATCACATTTACCTGGCTAACTGGGGCCTGCCCGAGCTCCTTCACTGAGGATTAGCCCTGCCTCACCATCGTGCACTCTGCTTTATTGGATGAGAAGCAAGGTAGACATTGTGGAAACACTACCACATGGTTGAATGTGGTCAGAAGGAACTCTGTTGGTGCATTGGTCATGGGTGGCTGTTAACCAGGAGGGTGGTAGTTTGATTCCATGTAGCAGCTTCTCAAGAGAAAGACCATATACTTTGCTTCTGCAAACAGCTTGAAAAACCCTGAGAAACCATTCTGCTGTGTCTCATGGAATTGTTAGGAGTCAAAATCAATTCAGTGGCCCCAAACTATAATATGCTATAAAGAAACTATAATAACCATGTAGGTAGACAGCCTGGATGAATTTAATTGCTTTATTCTAAGGATGAACAGTGTTGTTTTTATTTGTTGAGTTGCTTGCTACTCATGGCGACCCTATATACAACAGCCCTAAACCCTGCTCTGTCCTGTGCCAATTGCACCATCTCTGATACACCCATCCCAATTGCCCCTGAATCAATCCACCTCATAGAGGGTCTTCCCCTCCTGTGCTGTCCCTCCACCCTCCCAAGCATGATGTCCCTCTCCAAGGACCTGTCTCTCCTTACAACATGTCCAAAGTATGTCAGACAAAGCTTCAGAATCTTTGCCTCCAAGGAGCAGCCTGATTTAACCCTCTTCAGGATAAACCTGTTCATTTTCTTAGCAGTCCATGATATGTTATATACTCTTCTCCAGCACCACAGTTCAAAGGCATCAATTCTCCTTCTATCCTCCCTAGTCATTGTCCAACTCTCTGATGCATAACAAGTGATTGCAAAGACCATGGCCTGTATCAGACACACCTTAGTCTCCAGAGAGACACCATTGCTCTTCAGTACTTTGGAGAGGTCCCTAACAGCAGACTTTCCCATGGCAATACGTCTTTTAATTTTCTGGCTGCTGGTGCCAAGAGTGTTGACTGTGGAGCCAAGCAGACTAAAGCTGTGTACGATCTCAATCTCTTCACCATCCATCCTGATGCTGCCAATTGGTCCAGTGGTGAGAATATTTGTCTTCTTGATACTGTGCCTTGATGCATATTGAAGGCTGCAGTCCTTGATCTTCTTGCAGCCGGCACTTCAGGTCCTCCTCAGGTTCAGCAAGCCAGATGAGCACTAACTTAGATATATTGAATGGTTTCCTCCTCCCTTCTCTTCTCTTTGCAACTTCCTTAAGTGATGTGTGGGAACATTTGCTTTTTATTTTGGTTAGAGAGTTCGGCCTCAGTTGCATGCACAGGTAAATTGTTAGCTCATCAGTTGTGGGCTGATTGAGATGATAATGAAAAATTGGAGAAGCTGGTCATTTTTTAAAAATTTTATTATTTTTGTGTGCGTGTACCGTCAAATCAGCTCTGACTGGTACAGGAGGAGATTGCCCCTCCTTCCCCGGCAGAGCATCTGGTGGATTCGAACCGTGCACCTCTGGGATTGTAGTTGCAAAGCTGGTCATTTTTGACACCACGCAGATGGTGGATGCCCACTGTTTTCTTGTACCAGGCTTTGGAATATTCTGGGTTGCTCGAGATTCTAGCTCCAGGTTTTATATCTCTTCCTCCTTCCCATTAGGTGCTTCCTAACTGCCTTCTGGTCAGATTCTCTTCCCAGACCTCACTGGCTCCATTTCCCTCCTGGACCAGGAGACTGAGATAAGATACGCCGCACATCCTGTGCTCAAACAGGCGGTGATAAATATTATTCATTAAATACAGCGCACATCAATGTGAGGTCAGGGTTGGGAAATATACAGCCTAGTGAATGGTCTACAGTTTGAGATTCAAGAAAGTACAGTCGTCCCATGGAGAGTTTTCAATGGCATCATCAATCATGAAAGTAAAAGTGGAGTGGTTTGTGGTGAAACTAGAATGCCATAAAGAAGACGGTGTTTTCCACTCCTCACCTCACCCGCACCAACTCACCTTCTTTCCTTAATGATGGTGAAATCTATCAGCTGTGTGGGAGCAGCTCCCAATTACCCCTTCCCTCTGTTTAGGGTATTCCCACTTTTTAGGGTATCCAGTTTTTTTCATGTTTCTATTTCTAAGGTGGTTTTCCAAGAATCATTTTACATAGGGTATTCGGGATTACTCCCAGAGCACAGACAGCTGTAGACTTCAGCATCTCAGAGAGAAATTGAACTGCTAATCCCCAGTGATTAGAACTGCCTGGTGAAAATCTAAAATTCTACCTCAAATTGTCCACTCCTCTTAGAGTCTTCTTCCTTGTTATTTGAAAATATTTCTTAAAGGCACAACTTTCAGAAGACTGATGATAGTGATGTGAAGCGCTCTCAAACTGCTCAGATAATCAGAATTTATGAAAGGTATACGATACGTCTGATGCTATTGGTTCAAGAGATTTTTTTTTTATGCATAGTCTAGCTCTGTTGAAGTTAGCTGAATTGAAGAGTTGGTCCCAAAGATGCATTTTTCCTTTTATGCAGTAAAAGTAAAGCAATTTTTTTCATCTGCAATTGAACATAAGAAACTTATTTTTTTATTGTTATTTTATTATTTTTGTGTGCGTGTACCATCAAATCAGATCTGACTGGTACAGGAGCAGATTGTCCCTCCTGCCCCGAAGAAACTTATTTTAAACCATTTATTGGGTGCCCACTATGTAGGCAATAAGACAGGTGATTTAAGGAGTTTAGAAGAAAGTGTTTCCCTTAAAAACATAAGTTTACATTGGTTATTAGAAAACATTGTTGTTGTAGTAGTTGTTAGGTGCCACTGAGTCGAGTAGGTCGTCTAGCAGCGCAGGTGAACGACAGATCTGAACCTGTCCTATCCTGTCCCATCCTCAGCATCTCTGTGCACCTGAGCCCATTGCTGCAGTCACTGGGACAGTCCATCGTAGTCAGCAGTACTTCGCTTGTCTGTAATAGTAACGATATTGTTTGCTGATGTCCCCATTGTTGTTAGTGTTAGATGCCGTTGAGAGGACTTGAACTCGTCATGACTCTGTTAACAATAGAATGAACCATAACAGGCAGTTCTGAAAAGGAAAAGAAAAATAACTCATAATCCAATCTTTATGATAGCAATCACTTTCCTTCAGTTGTAACCAACCCCTGGGCCTGTCGTAAGGCACTACAACCTTGCATTTTTCTGCCCTATTTATCACACAAGCATTTTCTCTGTGGTCCTTAATAATCTTCACTGCGATATGGGAGCTGAGGGTACAGGTAGTCCCAGATGCCTTTGGTTTGTGGAAATTTACACGCTGATCCTAAAATGCCTATGGAAAGTTGCAGGATAGCCAAAGCAATCTTGAAATAGGAAAACAAAGTTACAGAGCTGACATTTGCAAACTTCATAACTTGCTACAAAACCACAGTAATCAAGACCACCGTAAGGTTCGTTCCACCCGTCAAACCCACTGTGGACAAGTCTCTTCTGATCCGTGGCCGCTGCCTGTTGGACTTCCAAGACTATAAATCTTTACCTGAGGAGATTGTCCATACATTTCTCTTGGGATCACTGGTAGATTTGAACCACTGACCATCCAATAAACAGTCCAATACTTTAACTACTGTACAATCAAGGTTCCTTCTTTTACGCTTGACAGGTGGAATGGAATCTGAATGGCAGAAATAAACATGACATTTATACTGCGTCGGTTTTATGAAGGGTGGAAATAATTAAAAAACAAATGAAGATTTTTTTTTTTTCAACAGAGGTTCTAGAATAAGATAACCACATGAAAACAGAACGGAGTCAACCTCCTGCCTCATAACCTGTATTAACTCAAAAGGGGTCAAAACCTAAATGTATGTTCTATAATTATCATTCTAGGGTGGCTATGAGTCGGAAACGACTCGAAGGCACATAACAACAAACAATAACACGTAAGAGAATGCATGAGTAAATGTGATTTTTTGATTAATCTGTGTCTTCTTTCATATGACACTAAAAACAAAAGTCTCACGAGATCAAAGTTAAAATAAAAATTTTAAGAGGCAGAAGTGTCTACAGTATAATGCAAAGACAACTCACTACGTGGAAGAAAATGTTGGTAAATCATTTATCTGAGGAAGGATATCCAAAATACATAAAAGGACCTTTGGTGGCCTAGGGGTAAAGCAGTTTCATTGCCAAACCAAAGGCACGTGGTTCGAATCTACCAGCTGCTCTGTGGGAGAAAGATGGGCAAACTCCTCCAATGTGATTTCTTACCTATGGAAACATGCTGGAGGGTCACTTATGAGACTGTTCAGACTTGATGATGTACCCAAAGTATATGAGACAGAGCTGCTTGGTCTAGGCTTTATATAAGCACAATCAAGTGATCTTGGATTCCCATTCTTTTCAATATTAGCCATGCTTGTTGTGATCCATGCAGTCTAATGCCATTGCATAGTCAATAAAACACAGATAGACATTCTTCTGGTACACCCTGCTTTCAGCCAAGACCCATCTGACAATGGCAGTAACGTCTCTATTACCACAGTCTCTTCTAAGACCTGCTTGTGTTTCTGGTAGTTTTCTGTCAATATACTGTTCTAGTATATCTTTGGATAATCTTCAGCAGGATTTTGCTTTCATGTGATATTAATGATCAAATTTGATAATTCGCACATGCTGTTGGATTGTACCCTTTTGGGGAATAAGAATAAATATGAATCTCTTCCAGTCAGGTGGCAAGGGTGCTGTTCTTCAGATTTCTGGGCACAACATGGTGAGCACATGATGGCCCCTTTCTATTTGTGGTAGTGATATTGTTCACCGATTGTAAATGTCACTTGATAGTGATATTTTTGATAATCTCCACATTCTGTTGGGCCAGCCTTCATGGGAATAGTAATAAATATGGATCTTTTCAGTCAATTGGTCAGGTAGCTGTCCTCCAGATTTCTTGGCCCAGCCTGGTGAGCATATATATGGCTGCATCTGTTAAAATATCTCAGTTGATATCCCCTCAATTCCTCAGGCCTTTTTTTTTTTGCCAATTCATTCAGAGCAGCTTGAACTTCCTCCTTTATTACTATTTGCTCTTAATCATATGCTACTTCCTGAAATGGTTCTGTGTCAGTCAATTCTTTTTGGTACCATGAAAGTGGATTTTACTTTCATTTTATTTTGATGCTCTTGATCATTCAAGATTTTGCTCACAGCCTCATTCACTATTGCAACTTGAAGCTTGAATTTGTTCTGTTCCCTCAACTTGAAAAATGCTGCGCAATTTCTTCCCTTTTGCTCTTCTAACTCCAGGTCTTTGCACGTTTGGTTATATTACTTGGCTTTGTCTTCATGAGCTGCCCTTTGAAATCTCCTGTTCAGTTCTTTAACTTTATCATTTCTTCCCCTTGTTTTGGCTTCTCGATGCAATAGCCAGGGTCCTTCTGACTTTTTGTGGTGGTGGTAGTGGTGGTGTGCTGTTGAATCTGAACCGACTCATAGCTGGCCCTCCAGCAGGTTTTCAGAAGTGGTAAATCTCACAGAAGTAAACAGCACATTTTTTTCTCCGTTAGAGTAGCTCGTGGATTCAAACCATGTGCTTTGGGATTGCAGCATGGCTTCTTACCAACGTTCATTTCGAGGGACCTGCGATATTAATCCTAATGAAACAGTAGTTCACAAAACTCTGTCGCGTCCTTAATTGCTGTTGGATTGATTCCAACTCCTGCCATCCCCATATGAGTGGTGTAGAATTGTCCAACACCAGATTTTCAAGTCACCACAACCTGAATGATTGTAATAGAGAAGACAGAATGAATTAAGGGCTGATAATGAAGTGGTAAAATAGGAACTCTCATATGTTGCCAGTGGATAAAGAAAATAATGGAAGTGCTTTGGAGAACAGTTTTGGACAAATCCTAACTAAAATAAGGGAGCCTAGGGAGCTCTGGTGACCGAGTGGCAAGAAGTTGCGCTGCAGTCACAAAGGCACGTGGTTTAAAGCCACCAGCTGCTCCATGGGAGAAAGATGGACAGTTTCCTCCCACGCCTTTAATTGCCTCTGAAGACCCACTAGAGGGTCAGCAGTGGGTCGGTTCTGACTCTCCAGTACCCAACCAATGAGTCCTAATATGATCCAGCAATAAAGATTTGGCATTTAAGGTTCAGAAGGGCATTCTACCTAATAGCAGCAAAGTGGAAACAATCCAAGTGTCTCTTACCTGAAGACGGATAAAATGTAGTACTTACCTACAATGGAATATTATTCAGCTATAAAAAGAAAGGGAGTGTTGGATTGACGTGATAGGATGGTTGAAACTGGAGATCATTGTGTTACATGAAAGAAGCCAAAGACTTGAAGCCACAGATTGTTTGATTCCATTTATATGAACTTCCCAGAATAGATGAAGCCATAGAGACAAGACTCAGAGAGTGGTTGCCAAGGTGTGGGGAGAGGGGAGTCTTTGAGTGATTGCTGCTCCTGGATACTGAATTTCTCTCTGGAGTGCTGAAACGTCTCAAATTAGATAGTGATTGTTCATTGCATTCTCCGTGACTAGATTAAAACCACCAGATTGTACACGGTAGGAAGAATTTTCTATTTCACTAATTACATCGAAATAGTTTCGTGTTTTGTTTTCTTTCTTAATCAACAAAATCAAGGCTCACTCTGACTCTTCACCGACTGACTAGACTTTAATGTCTGCAAGCAGCATGGTGTGACTTTAGACAGGAGACCTCAACTTTGTCGGCTGTATTTTCCTCCCCCTGAAAATCAGGGAAAGTATTTAAAATAAGGGTTGTTAGAAGAGGAATGTGCGTGAAGTTCTTGGAGGCACGCCCAATTCACAGTAACAAACTGTGGCAATGATTCCAGCTATCACGCAATCTATGTGTAGTTATAATTCATTTTTGACAGTTTCTTAAAGTCCAAAACCACATTATAGAGGAGATGTTTCTAAAGAGTTATAAAAGACACGCTTATGGTTTCAAATATTATTCAAGTAAAGCTCGCGTCTGTAATAGTTTAAATCTAACCATCAATTGGTACGTATTCTCTATCACCTGAAAAGGATAGATTATGATCTCTCTCTCTCTTTAACTCTACCTCAAACTCCTTGCTGCCACCTCAGAACTGATGTAAAGCTGACTCTCCGTCAGGTATCTGAGACTGTATATTGCATGTATGGAGATTACCCATCTTTCTCCTCCAGATCTGCTGATGGATTCACATTACTAGAGAGACACAGCCTTTGGGCTGGCAGTGCATCTCCCAGTGGATTATGCTACCAGCTCCCTGGTGGATGATACGATAGGAATTTATTTCACGTGATGGAAGTGAAGGTATTGCTTACATGAAGCTCACATGGTGTCTGGCACAAAGCAGGGTGGGTGACTGCTAAAATACTACAGAGGTTTTTTAATTTGTTCAGATTAAGGTCTAAACTTTCTCATATGCTTCTGGATTTCACACCTCCCTCCAATTCTCACTGATTCTCTTCCTTCGCACCCTTCCCTCCATAGTGACGCATGCTTGCTTTATGCATCGCACCCATGCTGTGCTCTTCATGGGAATTTCTGTCTCTCCACCAGCCCTTGTTTGACCCTTCTCTGAGATGTTCACCATCATAAAACACTAAGAAATTTTAAAAATAAGCACATAGCTAGACACTAAACTTAGAATGATTTGAGAAATAGCACCATAGGTGATTAATTTGAAGGCACATCAAGACACAAGAGTACTGTACTGTACTACCACAAGGTGTCACCTCTTCCTGGAAGCCCACCTAGCTTCCTTTGTGGTCAAATTACCTGCCCTGTATAAACTGCAATAGAGCTGAGAGTTGTGTCCCTACCTTGTGAACCACCATCAAGACTCAAA
>NW_006399777.1:11195278-11224847 GCF_000299155.1 Elephantulus edwardii
TACTCGGACCAGGGGGCAGTCATCAGAACAGAGCAAGGAAACGCTGCATGGCTCAAAATTTGGAAGGGTATACCCCATGGATGAGTCCTGTGTCCATACCTTTTGATCTATATGCAGAACAGATTATCTGGGAAGCTTGGCTTTATGAGGAGAAATGTGGCATCAGGATAGAAGGAAGATCCATCAACAATTTGTGTTATGCAGATGACACAGCCCTGCTTGCTGAAACTGAGAAGGACTTGAAGCACTTGTTGCAGGAGGTCAAGGAATGCAGTCTTCAGTATGGATTGAGGCTCAATATCAAGAAAATAAAGATTCTCACCATGGTGCTAATTGGCAGCATCATGATGGATGGTGAAGAAATTGAGACTGTCAACAGCTTTATTTTGCTTGGCTCCACAGTCAACATTCTTGGCACCAGCAGCCAGGAAATTACAAGACATATTGTGATGGGAAGGTCTGCTGTTAGAGACCTCTCCAAAGTACTGAAGAGCAATGATGCCACTCTGCTGACTAAGGTGCACCTGGTCATAGTCTGTGGTCTTTGTAATCACTTGCTGTGCATCAGAGAGCTGGACAATGAATGACTAGGGATGATGGAAGGAGAATTGATGCCTTTGAGCTGTGGTATTCGAGAAGAGTATTAAATAAACTACAGACTGCTAAGGAAACAAAAGTTCACCCTAGAGAGGGTTAAACCAGGCTGCTCCTTGGAGGCAAGGATTCTGAAGCTTCATCTGATGTACTTTGGGCATGTTGCAAGGAAGGACCGATCCTTGGGGAGGAACGTCATGCTTTGGAGGGAGGAGGGACAGCATAGGAGAGGAAGACCCTCTATGAGGTGGATTGATTCAGTGACTGGGGTAATCGGGATGGGTGTGTCAGAGGCAATGAGATTGGCACAGGATAGAGCAGGGTTTAGGGCTGTTGTACATAGGGTCGCTATGAGTCGCAAACGACTCGACGGCACATAACAACAACAACAACAATCTTTAAGAAAATGTCAATGTCTCGAAATTTTGAACAATAAATAAAAGTTTTCACTGAGTACAAAAAGTTATTTTTTTAAAAAAATTTTACTGTTTCAGGTTTCCTATCATTACCCCTTGTGTGCAAGCTGTTTCCTCAAAACGAGGTAGAAAAGCAAACCAAATTTTAAAACCCAAACAAGTTATAGTAGTACACTGGGGACATTACTGGCCTAAATGATGACATAGCTCTGTGACTTTTCTCTTCCACACCATGCCATTGGAAGGCATTCTCTGGTTGGTTTGTGCAAAGGACATTTCTAGTCTGATACTCTGGTTAACCCACACTTTCTGGTAAGAGAAAAGGTAAGGAGAGTGAGAAAATAAAGGACTGTCCTATGAATAAAAAGAGGGGAATAATTGATGAGTTTTAAAAAAATTTTTTAGATTGAATGGGTTGATATCTTAGGTTGAACCAAGACCCTTGGACAACAATTGTTGTTATGTGCCATCGAGTCACCTGCAACTCGTAGCGACCGTATGTACAGTAGCCCTAAACCCAGCTCTATCCTGTGCCAAACTCACTGTCTCCAATACACCTACCATTACCCCAGTCACTGAATCAATCCATCTCATCGAGGGTCTTCTCCTCCTGCGCTGTCCCTCCACCCTCCCAAACATGAGGTCCCTATCCAAGTACTGGCCCCTCCTTGCAACATGACCAAAGTATGTCAGATGAAGCCTCAGAATCTTTGCCTCCAAGGAGCAGCCAGATTTCACACTCTTCAGGATGAACCTGTTTGTCTTCCAACACCACAGCTCAAAGACATCAATTCTATCATCGCTAGTCATGGTCCAACTGTCAGACGCATAGCAAGTGATTGCAAAGACCGTGGACTACATCAGGTACACCTTAGTCTCCAGAGTGACATCATTGCTCTTCAAGACTTTGGAACGGTCTCTAACAGCAGACTTTCCCATCACAATAGGTCTTTTAATTTCCTGGCTACTGGTGCCAAGAGTGTTGACCATGGAGCCAAGCAAACTAAAGCTGTGAACAGTCTCAATCTCTCCACCATCCATCCTGATGCTGCCAACTGGCCCAGTGGTGAGAATCTTTGTCTTCTTGATATTGAGCCTCAATCCATATTGAAGGCTGCAGTGGACAACAGAGGTATAATTAAAATGGCTAAGTTGGCAGGAGAGGGTTCCCTGGTCTCTGATACCCAGCGTTTATGAATGAAATCCCTCGGCATCCCAGTAGCTCTGCTTTAGAACGGGCTCATTTATTACTGGGGTAATGATTTCCTGTCCCGGCAGCAGCCACGCCGAAAGCCGGCTACACAGGCCACACAAAGTTAAAAAGATGTTAAGAATAAAACGTTGGCTTGTGCCGTCCTTTTTGCCAACTCTTCCCCAGACAAGATTGCCTGATGCCAACACGTGTTTGCTACACTTAATCGTGTTTACATAATTCATTCTTGAGCTCATTAATGCTGTCGGATCAGACATAAACACGTTCCCGCCTCTTTATCTCCAAAGACTTTGCAGTCACTAAAGCAAGATGAATGACATCCAGGGCGCGAGTGATGTATGCACAACTTTTGCAAGCATTGTCAAGTTAAACCTTTGGTGGTTGGGCCCCTGAGCCAAGGGACCCACCGGGCATCTGCCTTAGTTCTCCAGCAGCAAGTTGGCCCTTTATGTTTTGTGAATCTCGATGGGAACTTGACAAGAATACCCATTCTGATTCTGCATATCAGTGGAGGGGGCCCCAGAAATGTGCATTTCTAAGAAGTTCCGGGGACATGCAGCTGCTGCAGGTGCCAGGTTGTTAAGCGTAATTCCACTGTGGCGGTGATGTGCCAAGCATGCCGTTGGTGGGAGGCTGTGCTCCTTGGTAAACTGGACATCTTGGGCACAAGGGATGAGGCAGCAGTGGTTACAGAGGCGGCAGGAGCAGCTTAGCTCAGGGAAAGCCCACTGGGCCAATGGGACTCTGTGCAGGGGAGTCACCCCGGGGGTGTGGCCTGCTCGGGGGCGTGGCCTCGTGGCAGGGGCGGGGCCCGGGGCGGGGCCGAGCGCAGCCGGCTGCTCTGGCTGTGTGCGCTCAGCGGTGGCTGGTGACTGCGAGGCTGAGGGCACAGCCAGCGGGCGGCGCCGCGGATTCCCACGCAGCTGGCCACAAGGTAAAGCCCGGAGAGCGCGCCGGCGCGGTCCCCCTGATGGAGGCTGTTATCTTACCGGGGAGCATCCTCTTCTCCCCAAACTGCGTCGGGGTGCCAGGGGCATCTGCTATGCGCCCAGGACAGGATTGCGCGCGGGCGCGGGGGGTTTGGCACGCGCTGTGCTGACTATGGGCGGGGAGGCGAGGGGTCTTCCAGGGCCAGCTCTAGGACCTCGGGACTCGGAGACAACTTTGTGCTGAGGTCTTCCAAGTTGCCTTTATAGCTATTGTCTTAGCACTCCCCATCTGACAGTCCCCGGGACTGCAGCTTTGTTCTCCTCGGGCCAACCCACTGTCCCCAAGGGCGTGAACCCAGGAGTCCCTGGCAAGTTGCACCTGCCAGCGGATGCATGCGCCTCTCTGCTGGCCTGACTCTGTCCTGCACATATTGAGAGACCCATGCGCGCGCGCGCCCAGGGCAGGGATCTGCGCCTCGTTTTCCTTTAGGGTCTGGGCTTCTGGCTGGGGCGACACACCTCGAGATGCTCCAGGCTTGGAGATACAGGAAGGACAAGAAAAAGTTTGATGCTTTGGCGATGTCTGGGGAACTTGCAGCATGTGGGCTGCACAGGCGGGAGTTGCAAAGAGTGCTGGATGCTGAGCACCAGGCGGAGGCCCCCACAGAGGAACCTGGGTGTCAGGAGCCCTGGGGTGGGTTGTGAACCGCGTGGGGTACTTGCTCTGTGTTCCTCTTGGGCTTGAACTCCTTGTGTGTGGTTGCAGGGAGGATGGGAGGGAAGAGCTCAGGAAGGGCGCTGTAGGTCTGTGCAATTCCAGGGACATTTCAGATTTGCTTCAGATCTCCTGGGAAGGCCAGGCAGGGGATGCCTTCTTTCACCCCAATTCCTGGAGGTGGAGGTGCAGATTGGAGCAGGGATAAGTTTTACTTGGCGCCGAAGCTGGCTTTCAAAGTGAACAGGTGACAGAAGGACTTCTCCATGTGTCTGTGTGTATATGCGCCTGTGTCCTTGGACTGATACTTCCGGGGGGTGCCTGTGCTGTTCGCTCTCCAGGCTCCTCAAAGCCCTGTGACTTCCCCTCAGCCACCCTCCTCCGCCTGAGGTTGGCTGACAGGAGGCGAAATGATAGTCTCTTAAGGAAGCAGACAAAAGCATGCTCTCAGAGGACTCTACGCCAAAGGGCTGGAGAGAGCTGGGGTACGCGTGGGGACCAGAGTGTCCCTTATTCTTTGCCTCCTGAAGGGCAAAGAGAAGGGAGAGAGGGAAGAATCAGGGTCCAGAGAAAAGACAGGTGAGGTGGACGAAGAAGCAGCAGTGGAAGGAAGAGAGCTGAGATTGAAAGCATTTTGCCTGGTTGGCCGTAAAATTATAAATCACTTTTTAAAAGAGATGTTAAACAAGCCCAGAATGAAACAAACTCCTACACAAACCCGCTGTAAGCAAAAATATTAGGGGGTAATACATTTTATGATTTAATAGAGGTGTTAACCAGTGGGGTGAAAATGAGGCTGAACCCTCCCCCCCAGAAGTTTATTTTGGGTTTCAGATGATCTTGAAACATCTTCCCAGCACCGACTCCTGAAATACCTTTTGACTGTCAGAAAGAAGTCAAAGGCATATACACACACAAATAAAATGCAGCTGAAATGAAGTTTAAATGAAGCTTTGAGCAGGATTAAATGGCTTGTGTAACTGCTGAGTGTTGTTAAAGTACGGTCAGGGCTATAACATAGCCAGACAAAAATAAAGGGAAAAAATAATTGTAACAAGAAAATGAAGGCTTTACAAGAACTTCAGTAATGAGCACATAACAATTGATGGTATGATGCAGTAATTATTTTCGTATTTACGCCATTAACGATTGTAATTTAACGTTAATGTCTTGGTATTTTATTCCTTCTCATTTGCAGACAAAAGCACATCTGAGACACCATCAGGGAGTAATTTGGTAATATAAAGTCATGAATAGAAACCACTAAACCAAGCTCAGAACTCTGACAACAGAAAGCGTGGAACAAAATCACCTCATTTGCTGTTTATTATCTGTCTTTATAATTCTGTTTACCATCATTTGCATAAATGAATAGCTAAATTGTATACACCATCCCTTTTTGGGGAAAAAATACTTGATACTTATAGATATATTGGGGGAAAACGAGTAGGTAATCCTTACATTAAGCAAAAAGATAAAATATAAAAACTTTGTGGGATTTGAAACTGCAAATAACCAGTATGCAAATTTAACCGACTGAAGGGACCTTTGTCTTATTTAACTTGGTTTGAATAGTTTTTAACAATACATATGTGATTAGTGGTCGGGTGGATGATAAACTTTTCTCTAGTTAGTCTTAACCAACCCCCACAAGCACTCAACCTTCTAGAATGAAGCAATTTTGTTCACCTAAGAAAACTTTCCCCCCATTGGATCTTTCCAAGGGTAAATGATCTGAAATTGACAAGGAAGAAGCTGATAGGAATAAGCTTACATCAGAGTTCTTTCTGCAGAAAGTTTACAAAACGTCAAAGTTCTTGCTCTTGTATCCAAACCGAGTCAGCAGAGCTGACCCTCCGCTGGTTTGCCCAAGCTGTGAATGGCAAGGGAGGGAATTGCTCATTCTTCTCCTGCTGGTGGATTTGAACCACTAGAAAGGTATTTTCTTTGGGCTCGCACACAACTCCTCATGGACTATATTACCAGAGCTCCATTGGCTTCCAACTCATAACAACCCTCTGTACAACAGCCCTAAACCCTGCTCTATCCTGTGCCAATCTTACTGTCTTTGACACACCCATCCTGATTACCCCAGTCACTGAATCAATCCATCTCATAAAGGGGCTTCCTTTCCTGCACTGTCCCTCCACCCTCCCAAGCATGATGTTCCTCTCCAAGGACTGATCCCTCCTTGTAACATGTTCAAAGTATGTCAGACACAGCATCAGAATCCTTGCCTCCAAGGAGCAGCCCGGTCTCACCCTCTCTAGGATGAACCTGTTCATTATCATACCTTTTAATTTAATATTAGGCTTCATATATTTTAAAACTACTGTGTTGGGTTAGCCTTAGGATCTTTGCCAAAGGCCTTCCCTACTGCCTCACTCATGTGACAAAGGGAAGGACGGATGATTGCATGGAAAGAACCCTCGACTACATGCCAGCAACACAGCTGAGGAAAACGTGCAGCACTTGAGGAAACGAGTCACATTAATGTTCAAGAAAACGCCATTTATTAATACCAGGCGCACACAATCTCACAATGATTGAATGCACCTTTTTCTTTCTGTACAAATCTGCTCTTCTCATGTGGAACAGGGCAAGGAAATCCTTATTACCTGAGAATGGATTCCATGTGGGAAGAGGGGCCCCCGCTTGTGCATTTAAGTTGGAGTGCAGAAGCGGCGAAAGTGAGAAGTCCGCTGTGGGCTGCAGTGGGGAGACGGTAGCTTCAGAAGGGAGCAAGTTCGCCTACTCTGCTGATGACTAACTAGGGGAAAATGCAACAAGGCGAAGAAAGAATATTTTGAATATCCTTCTAATTACTGTATTCACCCTTAAAGAAAGTCTTATTCTCTGGTGTCATCACGTTTATATTCTAAATGCTTAAAAGGCTGCTCAGTTTCTTTTTTATCTCCATTGTTCTGCACGCCATTGTTCTGTAGAGAAACTCTTTACTGCTCTTTGTTTTAAAGGACAAGGGAAAAAATGGATTTTCTTTAATTAATTAATTTATCCTGCCGTATACTTTCCTAAAGTGCTTGTTATTAACCCAGCCAGTGGCTGGGTGTTACAGGATGAGCTATTCCCAGCCAATACTACATGCAGAAAGTGAGGGAGGTAGCTACACGCAAAACTCTGTAATAAGGGGTCTGTGACCAAAGCACTGTGGAATCTGGTAGATGGGTGAAATGTTAATGTCCTGCCTCCTACTGGCAGGAAACATTGATTAAGCTATTTAACCTCTTTGAGGTTCAAATTTATTGTCTGATAAATGGGAGGTAGCATCTCCATACATCACAGAGTTGTGAAAGTACATGTCAACATCTTTTCATGTCTTTTTTTTTTCTAAAAACAAAGGGGCTCCAGTGGCTTCCTGGTTGAGAGTTGTGCAGCCAACCTCTTACGGTTGAAATCCACCAGCAGCTCTGTGCAGTAGACGCCCAGTCTATTCCTGTGTGATTTGTTCCCTCTTCAGAGTGTTCAAACTTGCTGGAGAGTCAGCTGTGACTTGTTTCCAACTTGAGAACACATCGCAACAGTAACAATGCTAGAAGCACACAGAAGTTAGCTGTGCTGCTCTGCAGGGTCACGTGCCTCCTTTTCCTGCTGTCCCTGGCATGTTCCTGGAGCTTCCTGGCCTGCATGTGATCGCCACTTCCACTCTCATAAATGTTTCCCCCCAACTCGAATGGGGTCTCTGCCCCTACTGTTGACTGAATAACTTCTATGAAGATTGGCAGTGAGTACAGTGTGGTTACGTCTGTGGAGGGTCAAGCTTTACTCACTTTTTTTGAGCATTGGAACTAGCTGACTATGTTTTTGTCACAAATACTCTTGGGCTGGCGTCTGTGACACTACCTATGTGTGGTTGTGTAGAGTGTCACAGAAAACTGTGACCCAGCTTTTCTCACAAGGTCTTATTATTTTTTAGCTCTTTTTTTGCTATTTAATCTCTCATAAAGCCCCTCCATTGTTTTCCAAGGTTGTAGATGTTACCAGAGGAGACTGTCCATCTTTCTCCCATGGAGTTGATGGTGGATTTGAACCACTGGCAACTCCAGGAATTGTGGTTGATTGTTGGCTACCTTCAGAGCTGCTCTTAAGTAAGGGTTCATTCTTTGTAAATAGCAAGCTCTATTCTGAGCCCTCTTTTTGTTTTACCTCTAATGATTTTATCATTGTGCTCACTTAGTTTATGTCTCTGGCTCAGACCTCCCTTCTGAGCTACAGAAATATCTATCCAACTACCTGCTTGACTTCTCCCATTTGGACATTATACAAGCACCTTCAAACTACTTACATCTGGAATCTAGGTCTGTGTTGCCCTTACCACCAACAACCTAAAAGTAATCTCCCTTCCGTCTTTGTTTCAGTAAATGAGACCAATTATACATCAAATTGCTCTAGGAACTCAGATTTACGCCTTTCCTCCTGACATAGCTCTTCATCATACCATTTGTGTTGGAGGAGGGGATTTACCCATGACTGAGCCGCCAGTCCTGAACCACTTGCTCTGATTGGCCCAGCCTCTTGCCATTACGAAGTGGTACTAATTTTGAACCACTTCCCCTCTTGGGTCTATTTGCTTCTGTCTTTCACCATTACAACCCCTGTACCTGGGCCAGATTCCTGTCCACCTGTCATTTGTACCTGTCAGACAGAGTTATGTGTAATTAACTCATATGCTATAATAGGTGCTAAACATTTTACATGCCATGTCAAGTAAGTTTCAAAAAGTGTTTGTATCTAACAAATTAATACTAAAAGGATGCACCCCTTAAAAATTGAAAGTATTTTTAAAAAAAGATAAATATAGTATATGGACTATCACATCAGAACAACAAATTCTAGAATTCCCAGTTGTCAATTTTTGCCAAGTCTGGAATACCAGAAAATGAATGTTGATAAAGTTTTACTTGTTAAAAATGTGAAGTTAATATGTCATTGTCAAATAGTTTTCCCAGTCTGTGGGTTTCCTATTTACCTTGTTGGAGAAGTTCTTCAATATGCATAGGGATTTGATCCTTAGAAAGTCCCATTCATCTATTTTATTCTCTCCTAGTTGTAGGGTTTTATTAAAAATTTTTTTTTATTTTACACTGGTTTACATACAAAATGACATAGTTGATAAGGAAGTTAACTAAAATTTATAGAATACTCTAGCTCTTCAACAAGAAAAGGCAAACAAAACACAAAATGTAAAGTTAAGTAATCATAGTCTTGACTTTTCTATGCTCTGCTTCTCTAGGCCAAAAGAGTATATATTACATCAAGACCCCAATATAGAAATCTGTATACAGGCTTGAGTAACAAGCTTGTTCCTTGTCAGCGTAGAGATTTGTTGACAGTTGAAAGTGACAGCAAATAATGGGCGGCAAATGTGCCACCCATGCCAACGTCTGAGTCGTGTTTGCTGTGTCTTTCTCCTCTTTCTCTAGGAGGCCGAGGCTGTTAGCAAAATAAGCATCCTAGGGCACGCTTCACCCTGTACCCCCTGCACTGGTGAGGTGTAAGGTTTGACATCAAAAGGGCAGCGGTGACGTCAGTGTAACCATGTCAACAAGACTCAAGTGATCTTTCCGTTAATGTCCTTGGGACTCAGTAATTAAGAAACATTTAAGTTTTCCTTTTCTAAAGATAGAAGTGGTTTTGTTCCCCAAAGCAGCGCAGGAAGGCAAGAGGAATTTGCTCACGGGCTGATGCCCTGCATCTGGGTGAGCAGGAGAGGGCTGCCCCTGGCTTTTCCCTTTGGACCATGGGTAGCTGTCACCTTGGAGTCATGCCACCTTCCTTTCTCCCTCCCTCTCTTCTACTAGCTGATCCCTTCCTTTCACTTTGTCTTTGACTTTCTCTTTTCTCTTCTTTCCTTTCTGACTCTGAATCTGCTGTCCATTCACCTTTGCAATGCTTTTCTCTACCACCTCCATCTAAGCAAAATTCAACAAAACCCAAAATACCTGCACCAGTTTTCTCTCAGCTTTTTCCACCAGTATGGTATTTTCCTCCATATGTCTGGTAGTAAAATGTATGTGAGGTAGAAGAAAGGAGATTAGGAAAATTGCTTAGTGGATCTACTCTCTAACATGTTCTAGAATGATCTCCCCCCCCCCCACTAAGTTGCAACAACCTGCATTATGCTGATGAGATAACCTTACTTGCTGAAACTGAGGAGGGCCTGGAGCCTTTGCTACAGAGGGTCAAAGACTGTAGTTTGCAATATGGACTGAAGCTTCATAGCAAGAAAATGAAGATTCTCACCACTGGGCCAATGGCAGCTTCATGATTGACGGAGGAGATTCAGATTGTTAACAGTTTCAACTTGCTTGATTCCACAATCAATACTCTTGACTCAAGAAATCTACAGACGAATTGCATTAGAAAAATCTGTCAGAGATCTCTCAGGTGTGCTGAAGAGTAGCATTGTCAGTCTAGAGACTAAGATGTGCCTGATCCAGGCCTTGGTCTTTGCAATTACTTGATATGCACCAAAGAGCTGGACAATGACAAAGGATGACAGAAGAATTGATGCCTTTGAGTTGTAGGGCTGGAGAAGACTATTGAACTGGTCAAGACTATTGGACTGTCAAGAGAACTAACAGGTCTATCCAGGAGAGGGTGAAACCAAGCTGCTTCTTGGAGGCAAAGATTTTAACACTCTATCTTACATACTTTGGACATGTAGCCAGGAGGGACCAGTCCTTTGGAGGACATCGTGCTTAGAATGGTGGAGGGACAGTGCAGCAAAGGAAGACCGTGGATGAGATGGATTGACACAGTAACTGGGGTGATGAGGGTAGGTATGTCAGAAACAGTGAGACTGGCTCAGGACAGGGCAGGCTTCAGAGCTGTATTATACATAGGGTCATTATGTGTCCTAGTCAACTCAATGGCACGTAACAACAACAGCAAATTGCATTAACCATCAACTCATTAAAAAATGACAAACCTGGCAAAGGGTAACTTTTTAAAAATTTATTTATTTGTTTATTTATTAATTTTAATGAAAGTTTACAGAGGCTTAGGGTTTCCAGTCATTCATTGTTGCACTTTTCTCCCTGCACACCCCCTCCCCAATTCACTTTTCTCACAAAGGGTAACTTTTAGGGTGCCAGTGTGCCTTATGGAGGCCCGTTGCTGTTCTCACTGCGAAGTGGTAATTATACTAATGGTTTAAATCGTGATAAAACAAACAAATAAATATAACAAAACATTACTGCCAAGTTGATTTCAGCACATGGTAACGTGATAGAATAACGTCATAGGGCTTTCTTCTTTTTGTCTCTGTCATCTCATTGTTGTTGTTGTTGATTGCCTTCAAGTCGAGCACAATTGATAGCAACCCTGTGAACAAAAGACCTGAAGCCCCTCTACAACTATCGACATTTATCAAAGTTCATAGAATTTCTGGAGGCATGTTATTTAGGAAGTGGATGCCACTCCTGCTTCCAAGCCTGTCATAGTATGTTATTGTTGTTATCTGCCATTGAGTCGCCTCATTGCATAGTGACCCTATATACAGCAGCTCTGAGCCCTTTCTGTCCTGAGCCAGTCTCTCTAACTCTGACACACCAACCACACCACCCCAGTTACTGTATCAGTCCATCTCATCCAGGGTCTCCCTCTCCTGTGCTGTCCCTCCATCATTCTGAGCATGATGTCCTTCTCTAAGAACTGATCTCCCCTGACCACATGCCCAAAGTAAGTGTGACGGAACTTCAAAATCCTAGCCTCCAAGGAGAGACTTGGTTTCGCCTTCTCCAAGACAGACCTGTTTTTTTTTTGGCAGTCCATGGTATGTTCAAGACTCTTCTCCAGTACACAACTTGGAGGCATCTATTCTTCTGTCATCCTTAGTCATTGTCCAACTTTCCTGTCATATGTCTCCTGATCTCTTGACTGCTGGTACCAAGGTTGTTCATTGTAGACCCAAGTAAGATGAAAACTGTTGACTCCTTCAGTCTTTTCTTCATCTATCATAATGCTGTTTATCATCCCAGTCATGAGAATTTTTGTCTTTTTGATGTTGAGATGCAATCTATGTAGAAGGCTATAGTCTTTGATCTTTTGCAGCAAGCATTTCAAGTCTTTTTCACCTTTCAGTGAGCAAGGTGGTGTCATCTGCATAAGGCAGTTTGTTGATGAATCTTCCACCAATCCTGAGGGCACATTCTCTTCTTAGAGTCCAGCATCTTGAATGGTTTTACTCCACACAAACTGTACTACACAACATGGGACACTTTCTTAAAGATGAGACAGCTTAAACTCAGCATGCCAAAATACCATGTCTGAGGTCCTGCCGCTGGTAAAGGGAAGACTCGATGCTCTATCTCCCTGGCTGTTCAAATCCTTTCTTTTCCCAGACCCCAGTCGTGTCCCTCCATCCATCTAAGCTCCTTCTGGCTGGAGAGAGACTATTTGGCTGGCCACAGTTAAACAAGTAGAATGACTTACCATCAGCTCTTATTTCAAACTCAGTGAAACCATAGCTGTAATTCTTGTTCAGCAACATCGCTCATTTGGATTAATCTTAATTTTTAAAGCAAGATTATCATTAACAACTTTAGATGAAAATGGGAGGAAAGATACTAAAGCATCTGGTTGGGTTGTTGTGAGTTTTTCGTTTTGTTTTTTTCCTCCTGGCAATGACTTGACAGAGATGAACAATTGTCAGTACGCAGAAAAGTGATGGGGTTTTGTTATGTCAGAGTAAACCCAAGCAATAACAATAAAGGTCAAGGGTGAAATTTCCTTCCAGGACAAGAAGAAACACTAGGAAGAGAATTGACCAGTGGCAGGACCTGGCGGTCTCTGGAGAAAACTCTGTGATGGTCATGCAGGCAGTTGAGCCGAGCTTTGTGTGCACAACAGCTTGGGCTTTGCTGTTAAGGAATTATGTTTATTGTTTCCTCATTTTACCTCACAAAATAAAGAGACATATATAACCATTAAGTTCTCAGAAGAACAGAGTGTGAGGAATCTTACAAATAAAGTGCATGTACGGAAAAAATAAATAGGAGTTCTTTCTAACTGAAAACAGGAAGTGTAGTCCACTATTTAAGCCCTTGGAAACTGTGACCTTGCAAAAGCACCCATGATTTCTCAAGAGAAGTATTACTTAACAGAATCTCCACAATAACAATGAATAATGGCATGCCAAGGAATATAAATAGAAAAAGGATTTAATATATATCCCATAGTTATGAGATTACTGGCCAAGGGGGTCTTATGCTAATAGGATCACTCCTTCAATCCCCAAATCAAATTCCTCACAAAATCGTATTCATATTACTAACCCTTCGAAAGAGAGAAGATAATCCTCTATAATTTGCAGTCCAATTGACATTTATTTTTCTATAAGGGAAATGAAGAGTTTGAAACGATAAAAATAATTCCATTTTGAATTCATTTTTAATGTGGTGGTCTAACTATAGCTATGCTTTTACAATGGGAGAATGTCCACGTTTTGTATCTAAATGCAATGAATCACCACCAAGAAGTCAAAATGAAAATAACCTGACTTATTTCTCATCACTTGCTTATTTCCATAACTGTCGCCAGCCCTCGGCAGTTCTCAATCTTTTTTCCCTCCCTATTTATTCTTATGACTCTCACGAATGTTGCTCAATTGAAAATCGAACCCAAAAAAATTGAGAATTCTTAATGCATCATTAGGTGTTTGGAGCATGAAAATAGACCACATCAATTAATAAAAGGGGACTCAGGAATACATTTTCTGTCTTCTGATTATCAAAACTAAAAAGGGACTCTTTCTCAATAGTTTTTTTCATGTACAGTTTTATGTTAGCTCTGTGTATTAAAATGAAAGACAAAGAATATAAAATTCACAAATTCGTGCATTAGTAAGAATAATTACCATTTCTAACACATAGTTTATACTTTTAAACTTTCTGTCCACCCATTTATCATTAATATATACGTATAACTCCAGTTTATAATTACGAAATGTTTGCCAATTATTTTATTAATAGTAAATCATCTTATTAGCCAGTTTTAGTTGTTACATTAGAGACTTCTTTTAAAGAAAGATAAATAAGCTATTCTGACTGAAAGTATATAATGCATTTACTCATTGTGGTCTAATTTTTATGAATGAAAAATGCCAAATGGACATAAACATATTCAGTGTCAAAGTCAATAGTGATAAAAAGCTGTGCTGCAATCCCAAAGGCACAGAGTTCAAATCCACCAGCTGCGCTGTGGGAGAAAGCTGGGTAATCTCCCATGTGATTTACTGCCCCTGAAAACCCACTAGAGGGTCAACAAACTATATTTTATTTCATTCTTTTTTCCTTTGAAATCCAGTTGTCAGGAGGAACTTACTATATATCTGTATGTGGTATAATACTGTACCCAGATAAACAACACATCTTCTGGACTAGTCACAATTAAACACGGACATTCTGATTTCCCCCCAGCAATTTGAGGAGGTTACAGACAGCAGTTCTCATCAGTGACCAGGTGCATTCATGCTGTAGCTGAAGTCTAGGTTTTGTGTATTAATTTTTGACATTCACTCTACACTGATGTTATTAATCAGGCTTTGCCAACTCAGTTTCCGTTGTCTGATTGTCCTATTTTGAAATCTGAGGTGAGCTGTACTCGCTGGATGGCACCTAATAGCAACAATAGTGTAACGTTTTAGAGCTACCACCTGAAACAGGAAAACAGACATGGAATTGTTGCGTGAAATACACAGTTACAAAAGCTCCAGAATGTAGAATGTGGAGCTTGGTGTTACTGTTTTGTAGCAATCCCTGCACTTTGGCCTCAAGCTAAAATGACTATTTGAGGCCATTTCATTCATGGCCATTTTGCTTAATTATCTGCTGCCCCATTATTGACCCATGATGTTCCAAAATACCTTGCAAGACCCTGCATCGTCTGACATCACGCTGTATTAAAGTGGTGTTTCTTTCTTGCCAAAAATGATTTCTGTGAGGTTAGGCATGGTGCTCAGAACCTAGTATATTGGCTAGAAACAGAGTAGGTGTTCAATAAATTCTTATTCAACACATCAGTCGTGGCTGTGCTGGGTGTCATCTTCACATTTGTGCTTCATGTCATCACATTTTTCTTTCTTCTTCCTCTTG
The DNA here is from genome assembly GCF_000299155.1 of Elephantulus edwardii. Classification (NCBI taxonomy): domain Eukaryota; kingdom Metazoa; phylum Chordata; class Mammalia; order Macroscelidea; family Macroscelididae; genus Elephantulus; species Elephantulus edwardii. The sequence goes on from NW_006399777.1 coordinate 11,210,260, forward strand.
CCAGACTTGGGGAAATGGCCCAGGAGGGGTAGCCACAAACACTGAGTGTTTAGATTCCAAGTATATAAAAGGGATTTATACAAGTTGCCTTAAGCAATGCTTTCAAGCCCACAGAGAGTTAGAAAACTTGGTTTTCTGCTTCATACAAAGGGAATCTAAAGCTTGTCGAACTCAGATTATTGTGCACAAACTTATGGTAGAAGCAATGCTTGGAGTCCCAATCGTCAGGCATCAAATCCCAAAGTGTTGTTATGAAGCCACAACAGTATCTCATGTTGGGATTTTCTGGGAAAGAGGAAACTCCGTCCGCCCCAACCACGGCAGTGATAGGATTGGAGAAGCAATAAAACCTCACTCCAGGATTCTGATTCTAATTACCTGGTTCCTTTACCCCCTCACTGCTACACTTATTGAAGGACGTAAATACTCATCCTACCTGGGCAGGTCTGTCATTTGTAAAACCAAAGAACGGGAACCAATGGAAGTTGACAGGTGGCCAAATCTGGAAGCAGCGTGTGCCAAGGGCCACAGAAGTCTTGGCCCAAGGCTATCAGTGCAGTGCTTCATTTCATCAACACAACCACCTCTGATGAGACACCAATTCCTCCGTTTCTCGGGTATGGAAACTGAGGCCCAGGAAAATCCTTACTATAAGGATTGGGGCTTTATTTTAGCTTGATGCGAGAAGAGTTAAAGTGGTTGAGTGGTTTAAAGTAAGCAGAAGAAATAGTGTTAGGGTAACAATGATGTAAATAAGGAGGTTTAATAGGGTAATGGATGGGTTATAGATGATAACAGTGGTTATTCATCCTATGTAGGTGATTGAGGAGTAAGCTATGATTTTTCAGATGAGCGTTTGGTTGAGGCCGCCTCGACTGCTAACTGTAATAAGATGGCAGAACCTGGTAGGATGTTATGATCGATTGATGATGAGATTTGATAGAGGATAGAGATTGGGGCTAGTTTTTGTCATGTGAGGAAAATTATTCCTGTTGATAGTGAGGTGCTTTGTGAAGTACTTCTGGAACCCAGAAGTGGAAGGGGGCTATTCCTAGTTTTATTAGCAGGGCAGTTAATATGGGGAGTGAGGCAAGAGGGTTAGTTAGATTTATAATAGACCATCGGCCTGAATTCATGAAATTGATTAAGGAGGACATTATTAGGAGTATGGATGCGGAGGCTTGTATGAGGAAATACTTAGTGGCGCCTTCAGTTGATCGGGGATTATGAGGCTTAATAATAAATGGGATGATGGCAAAAAGATTTCTTTCTAGGCCTCGTCATGCTGTCCATCAGTGCGAGCTGAATATGATAAGGATAGAGCCTGAGAGTAATGTTAAGATTATAAAAGATGTTAATGGGTTGATTAGTATGGGAAGGGTTGAAACCAACATTTTCGGGGTATGGGCCCGATAGCTTGTTTAGCTGACCTTACTGTAGAATGTGGTGTAATGGTAGCATGGAGAATTTTGAATTCTTAGGTTTAGGTTCAAGTCCTAAGGTTCTAAAAATAAGAGGACTTAAACCTCTTTGATTTACTCTATCAAAGTAACTCTTTAGTCAGACATTATTTCTATAGTTGAGGGGGGATGCAGGCTAATGTGATTGACATGTTGTTGTTGTTGTTATGTGCGGTCGAGTCGCTTGCGACTCATAGCGACCCTCTGTACAACAGCCCTAAACTCCGCTCTGTCCTGTGCCAATCGCACTGTCTCTGACACTCCCATCCCAATTATCTCAGTCACTGAATCAACCCACCTCATAGAGGGCCTTCCTCTCCTGTGCTGTCCCTCCACCCTCCCAAGCATGATTGATGTCCCTCTCTAAGGACCGGTCTCTCCTCACAACATGTCCAAAGTATGTTAGACGGAGCCTCAGAATCTTTGCCTCCAAGGAGCCACCCGGTGTAACCCTTTCCAGGACAAATCTGTTTGTTTTCCTAGCAGTCCATGGTATTCTCAGTTCTCTTCTCCAGCACCACAGCTCAAAGGCATCAGTTCTCCTTCTATCCTTCTTGGTCATTGTCCAACTCTCTGATGCATAATAAGTGATTGCGAAGACCATGGCCTGTATCAGACACACCTTAGTCTCCAGAGAAACACCATTGCTCTTCAGTACTTTTGGAGAGGTCCCTAACAGCACACTTTCCCATGGCAATGTGCCTTTTAATTTCCTGGCTAGGAAGAAAGACGTGATTGGCATAGAGATATATAATATATGAAGGGCTAGTGTTAGGGGTAAGAAGTTTTTCATAATAGGTGCATAAGTTGATCGTAACGAAATCGTGGATAGGATGCACGAACTCATAGAAAAGCAAATGTTAGAAGTAAGGTTTTAATGGCAAAATTAGCTGAGAAGTATTCTGGAATTAGGGGGTTGAATTGAGGGCATAGAAATAACACAGTTGTAAGTGCATTTATTATGATAATGTTAGCATATTCAGCTAGGAAAAATAAGGCAAATGGACCTGCTGCATATTTGACGTTATAACCAGAGACTAATTCTGATTCACCTTCTGTTAAGCCAGGATGACACATCCAGTGAGAGGTGGCGTCGGGCTTCAGAATTTAACTTGTTTGCCTGGTAGAACTACACTCTCAACCTACCCCTCTGTGTCCATGCAATTGGAGACATTTATAAAAGCTTCAGACCCCTCCAACTTAATCTGCAGAACAGACTTTCCAGACTGCTTCATGCACTTTGATACATCATAAGATGTTGTTCTTCATTTAAATCAATATACATTTTTTAAAGGTCATTATCCTTATCTTTAGGGTCAAATGGAATTTGTGGTTGTAGTATTCTAAATATTGGGTTAATAGATTTAAAAATTTTTTTCTATTAGTTTATTTACAAAATTCAAATACACATTTGAACAAAGTCTTTCCATTCCTCTCTCCCTCCACCCATCAAATTGTACAACCCAATGATTAATCCCCTCTTGCCCCTGCACATCCACATCCCTCTGCTTCCAGCCTCTCCCACCCTCCTGGATCCTTATACTCATTCTACAATAACGGTCTTATACAATATTTGTCCTTGTGGGACTGAGTTAGTTCACTCAGCATAATGCTCTCCAGTCCCTCCCAACTTAGGCAGTAATTTACAAAGTTACTGCTCCTGTGTGCTGCCTAGTGGGTTAATAGGTATTTTTAAAAGAACAAATGAACCTAGAGATCACACAGCTCCCTAATCCAGATTTCTAAATCACCATGTAAAGACAAGCGATAGACGCAGCCAGGCCGAGCTTCTCCCGTGTCAAGCACACACTGAGCCCTGGGCGAGGACCGTGCTCCCTGAGCGAGAGCAGGTGCTCTGACTTCACGTGCTCCCTGCAACTCTGTGGCTGGCCGGCCTCACTCTTTGACTTCTGACCCCTGAAGGGATTTGAGTCCTGGATTCCAGGAAACCAACACTTTTGTGTTGAATCTTAATTTTCAGAGGGCACCTCTCACAAAGTTTTATCACCAATTTTTCCGTTTTCTTTAATAATAATAGGCTTTCCTTCTGCAGCAAACTCACTGTAGGATGTGAACAAGACCTTCACATTCTCTGTTGTCAAAAGTGTTTATCTTTCCAGGTTTATCTCAGTTGATGTGCATGTTCCCAACGGAAGACCTTGCAGGTCCTGAGATAGACAAAATGTTCGTCCCTACATCTTTCATCCTCCATACTCTTTATTCTCTGAATGTTACTTTACATGGCAGAAGGAGCTTCACAGATGTAATTAGGGTTTCCAATCAGCTGACCTTAAATAGAGAGATTGTTCAGAATGATCTAAGTGGGCTCAAACGAATCACATGAATCCCCAAAATCTGGAGAAGGTCTCCGTCAGAGGAAGAAGAGACTTGGAAAGGGCTGGAGCCAGTGATTCGGAGCACATGAAGGACCCAACCCACCACTGCCGTCTCAGGAGGCAGTAGGGACCTTGATAATAATACCTAATCATATATCGCATTCAAACAGTTCTCTCCCTCATCAGTTTCAGGACAATATACATTATTTATCCCCTTTTTTCTCAGACTCCCTTCAACCCTGGTGTCAGTCCCGTTTTACAGCAGTGGCACTATGCAATATTTGTCCTTTTGTGACTGAGATATTTCACTCAGCATTATTATCCTGACAGGAGTTCGAATGAAGGCTGCATAGTGAGTGGACTTGGGGGAAGGGACTGTATAACAAAGATTTTTTTTTTTTACTTTTCAAAGAGAAGAATGAATTGGGTGGGGAGGAAGAAAAATGCAACAACGAATGAATGGAAAAAAACAACCAAACAACCCAAACCAAAAGAAACCCCCCAAAACAAACATCCACCATAATTTGAAAAAAAAAAAAAGAATTAAAATCTTAAAAAAAAAGGGGGGGAGACTTTGAGTTAAGGAACTGTAGGCGACCTCTACAACTGCATTCAGTGGGTATCTCAGGGCTACAAACACAGGAAATTGAATTCTACCACCAAGCCAATTAAGTCTGGGAGCAAATTCTCCCCTAGAACCTCCAAATGAATCAAAGTCCAAGGTCGCTGTACCTTTGCTTTTAGGCCACGCAAGACCTGAGGCAGTGTATCCAGTTAAGTTGGCTGGGACTCTGCCGTCCTGTATCAAGACAACAGTCACTATGATGGTTAATGAAGATAATACCTAGGATTTTAACATTCGTGTTCTCTTCCCATATAATGACATGCAACTAACTTGTTTTCTTTGTATCACTTTTGGTGCAAGTATTTTTCAATTTGTATTTGTTAGGACAAAGGTGGAAAACTATTGAAGGCTTCAAATCAGTATCATCAGTTGAGACTCATAAATGATTGATGGCAGAATTTCACCAGCAGTAAATAACGAAAGCGGTGAAGAATGTGGGTGTCTTTTTTGTGTTGCTTATTGGGGTCACTAGAGGCAAAAGGATATGTAGTATTTTTCTATCACTCATTAAAGTATTAACATAGAGCTTAAAACAGCAACAAGGTTTTTTTTAATCTCACAGCTTCTATACAGGATAGAAACCTAAGTTTTATGTCTTTAATAAGTTATCAGAATACTCTAAGTATCATGTAAATGTTTTTGATTGCCTTCAAGTCGAGCATGACTCACAGTGACCCTATGAACAAAAGGCTTGAAGCCCCTCTACAACTATAGACATTTATCAAAGTTCATAGAGTTTCCAGAAGCAAGTTGTTTCCAGAAGCAAGTGGGTGCCACTCCTGCTTCCAAGTATAAATATCATGTAATATTTGTTACATTATGTAACAAAACATTTCCTGATTTTAAAATTAAAATATGCATCCTCAAAGAAGCTATAATTTGCATTTTCCACTGTCAAACTGTGTTCCTTTGTTTTTCAAGTAATTTTTTTAAAGTAAGATTTATTTTAAGATTAGAAAAAAAATGCCAATGATGATAAGACTTTTTTTTCACTTAATGCGAAACTGCTGAACCTGAAACTCACTTCTATTGTCTGTGCCATTTCTAGTCCAGACAAGAAGAGAACTGACGATATTATTCAGTGCTTTGTGTCCGAAAGAAGTCGAATTTCAATTAAACCTGTTTCTCCCCCAATTCCAAGTTGACATTTTCTTCATAGTCTGGAATGCTACCTGGAATTGAAACTTTTGCCTACTTTATTATAAAATGTGCCCTAAAGAATATTGGTCTCAAGGGATTAGCAAATTCGCCTTGCTCAGGGAGCACAGTTTAGCCTAGAGAAGGTGATTGGTACTGAGAAGACGCCCAGAAACTCCTTGTTGAGTAAATGAACAAATGAATGATGAAATAAGCAACAGTTCTGATAATGCGTTAGTAATTCTCTTCATTTACCTGTTCAAAGTGCTTCCCTGTCTTTTGTTTCTAAACTCAGTTTCTCCAGAGCTGCTTGCATTAAAACAGCAAGCTTTCCACTTCTTTGTTTATCCAGCAGTGTAGAGCACCATGAAGATGCTCCAGCATCATTCATTCATTCATTCATTCATTCATTCATTTCTCTAACAGAGGGAGCCAGAGGATGTGGTCAGAGAGACTGCGGATTCTTGAAGACGCACTTAGATTAGACCATGGGCTTTCGGTGAGATGAGATGTGGGTTTAATGGAAGGGCCTGCCACAGTGACATTTCTTTATTAATATTTTAATAAAACCAACTCAGATACTCTATAAAAGACTAAATATAAGCTTTCCAGTCAGGAACTGTTGAAAAACTCCATTTTCTTTCTTTTTTTTTTTAAATAAATTTTTTTTATTTTAATAGTCATTTTAACAAAAATTTACAGAAAAGTTAGATTTTCATTCATTCATTGGTGCACATTTTACCCCCTCTCCCTCCCTTCCTCCTCCCCAAGTTGACTTTTTTCCCTTTTCATTAGTTTATTTACAAAATTCTAATACAAATTTGAACAAATTCTTTCAGTTTCCCTCATCCCCCATCCATCAAATTGTGCAACCCAATGGTTAACCCCCTCTTCCCGCTGCACATCCTTATCCCTCTGCTTCCAGCCTCTCCCACCCCTCCTGGATCCTTATACTCATTCTATAATAACACTCTCCATTTTCTAAAAAGTTCGTGTTTTCAGGTCATCAAACTCAGTCGTTGGAGGAGCACGTTCAGATAGTAGCATTTGTTTTTTACACTCTTCGAGGATACCCAGCGGTGATGGCCAACTGCTTTCCTTTCTCATCCAGCCCCTCCCACGCACAGGATGACAGAGCATTGCAGTTGCTAAGCATCAGAGAGGCCCCCTAATACCAGCAGCTTCCTCAGGTTAGCCCCCTAATACTAGCAGCTCCGTCAGTTTACAGATTAGGAGGTTGCACTGCATTCACACCATGGCAATGGAATGCGGCTGGATTCATATTTCTTAGACAAGGCCCATTCCCACTATGCAGTGCGGTGCTGTTTCTCCTCAGCTCAGCTGCAGTGTGCTGCCCCGTCACTCTCCCTAAAGAGGAATGATCTCAGGCTTGTCCAAAATTGAACAAGTGCATTGTTTTGAGACAGAAAGAAGAGCCGCTTGACTTCTCCCAAAGCTTGTGAGTCCAGGGCCTACCAGATGGGAAATTCCACTAGTTTCAGGGCTTCCCCAATAGCCACACTGTTGGGAGAGACGAAAATGAGCTGGCTTTACCATGGCTTCCTACAAAAACATACAGTCTCCTTGTTCACTGTTGGTGGGAGTGTAGAATGGCGCAACCACTATGGAAGGGGTGTGGCGCTTTCTCAAAAAGTTGCAAATGGAAATAGCATTTGACCCAGCTATTCCACTACTGGAAATATACCCCAAAGAAACCATAACCGCCACCCAAGCAGATATATGCACACCCATGTTTATCGTGGCTTTGTTCACAATAGCAAAGAGTTGGAAACAACCGAAGTGCCCATCAACAAACTAATGGATAGAGAAGCTGTGGTATATTCACACTGGACTACAGTGGAATACTACACTGCATTGAAAAACAAGGAACACATTAAATATTATACAAAGTGGGTGACTGGGAAGGACATTATGCTGAGTGAAATATCTCAGTCACAAGGACAAATATTGTATAGGGCCACTGTTATAAAACGGGACTGACATCGAGATTGAGGGGAGACAGAAACAGGGAATAATGCACACTGCCTTGAAACAGATGAGGGAGAGAACAGTTTAAAAGGGATATATGATTAGATATTATTGTTATGACAGGAGCCCAGAACAAAGGCTGCATAGTAGGCTGGACTTGAGTGGAGGGATTGTAAAACAATGAAAGAATTTTACTTTTCAAAGAGAACAGAGTACTGAGGGGGAAGTGGGTGAGCAGGGAGAAAAGTGCAGCAATGAATGAATGGATATCCAAAGTCTCTGTAAATTTTCATTAAAATGAATGATAAAAAAAGAAAAAAGAGATGAGGCATTCATAAGAGAAAATAAGAGGAATTTCCACAGGCAAAGTACCCGGGAGAAAGGAAGATTCATAAATTCTTTTCCTTCTTGGATCCGCATTGAGTTGAAGAAGAATCAGCCGCCTGCCCACCCACGTAAGAGGAGAGTATTTTCTCTGATGGGCAGGAATGCTGGAACACCCTTCCCACTGTAAAGCGGGACTCCTCGGGTACAGCAGGTGCATAAGCATCACCTGGGGGCTTGTCAGGAGTGCTGAATCTCCAGTCTGTCCCTTGTTGTTGATGGATACTACTGACCGAACCAAGACATAGCTGGTCCTCCAGTGGGTTTTCAGAGGCATTAAATCGCCTGGGAGGAGACTGCTTATCTTTTTCCCCTCAGAGCAGCTGGTGGATTCAAACTGCTTGCCTTTGGTTTGGCAGCTCAGCTCCTTACCATGAAGCCACCAGACCTCCCTGGACCCTTTCCCAGACCTACCGGATCAGAATCTGCAGCTCTGTTTACAAGATGTGGGGGGCCTGTGTGCGCAGATGGAGGACCAGTGAACTGAGCTGGGCACTTGTGCGACCCCCCTGGGCTGTTTGGTGGTGACCGAAGGGCAGACACAAGCATTCTCTCAGCACTTGGACCTGAGGACACAGGTCCCCACAGCTCCCTCCACTTCACCAATAAACCTTCACCCAGCATGGGGTCTGGCACTGCATAAGTCAGGCCTCAGTAAATGGTTATTGAGAGAAATAAAATAGCCAAGAGTCCGTCCGGCGAGCAGACTTCCCCATCTGTTGTGCAGATCCACGGGGCGCCTAGAAGGGCCTGGGGAGAGATGGATGCTCTGGGGTCTTTGCCAGGAAGCCTTGGCCAGGCCGTTCCGGGAGGGGTGGCGTGTGCCCGCTGCTGCCTGCAGATCTGCTGAGATCCGGGAGGTTGGTGCGTGTGTGGGTCCTGACAGGCCTGAGCACCCTTCCTCCCCCTCTGCCCCGTGAGGGCTGCTCTGGCTGTGCTTGGAGAAGTTCTTTGGGGAATGTCTGTCTTTCCCATAGTGGATAGAAGGTGTTGGTACATGTCCTTGCACCAGGGTCATGCTGCCCCACATCTGTGACTAATGAACAGATGTCTGGAGATTCCTCTGTTGCGTTCAGACGTCCAAGTTGCTGCTTTGCAAGCTGCTCTGGGGATGTGGTTGCAGAAGGGGAAGCTTGGGGAGCGGAGAAATGGCAAGAGTTAGGGCTCTGTCCTTGGAAAGGTTAGTACAGGAAGCTGTAGGCTCTTAAAGCTTTGGTAATGGATTCCACTGTGTGACTTTGGGCAAATCACATACGGTGCTTCCTTGATCTGTCCTAAGTATATTTAGATCAAGTTGTTGCTGAGGATCAATCGAGTTGGTTTATCAGCTCCCAGCGGGTTCGGATATAAAACTCTGTGTGCTTTTCTAGGCTGGAACCTTCACTGAAGCAAGTCTCCAGGGTCTTCTCTCTTGGAGCCCCTGTGGGAGTTTGAACTACTTACCTTCTGCGTTGCAGCAGAGTGCTTAATGGTTTTGTCACCAGCGCACCTCAGAGGGTGTTTGAAAACAGTGGTTCCTGCTCTCTATGGCCTGCCTTGCGAAATTACCAAGCCAGTGAGATGTCATCCCAGAGAAGTTTCTTTCGCCTCACTTTCTAATTTAGCTTTAATTTTGAGATTGTGTTGATTGGTATTTGCAAGTCAGCATGGCTCATACGTGTTATTCCTGGGGCTTTTGAGATCCTGTTATTTCAGAAGTGAGAGATCAATCCTGCTTCTTTGTCTTGTCTGGAAGCTCACCTGTCCACCATGGGTGACCCTGCTGGGATTCTGAATACTGTGGGCATAATTTACAGCATCATGGAAATGTACAATCCCAGTGAAACAACAAGCCAGGGATGGCTCTTGGAATTAGATGAACCTAAAATACCCAATTCTTTTCTAGGTTTCCTGAAAAATCTTTTTCTTCTTCTATTCACCATTCATTGACTTACTGTGACCCATCCCAGACAAGAGCTGAGAAGACGACGCATAGATTGACACATACACACCAGTAGAACCTCCACTAAGCCTTCAAAGCAGGTTTTCACTTTGCAGCCCCCTGGGGAATGCCTGACAATTTGAGTGACATATTTAAAGTAGCACAGAGCAGATAAGCTGCAAGGATGTTGACCATTGTAATGGTTTGAGAAACAGTGGTTACTGGAATAAACAAACCCTCACACCTCAGTGGCCTAACAAAATAAAATTTGTTACAAGTGGTTCCAAGGTTCGTCCAGACCTACCTGGATGCCTACAGCACCTGGTGTTACTCCCAGGTGGTCTCTCATCCAAATATTTACCTGTCCTGACCTCTCTTTGCTTCAGAGCTGAGACGAGATCAGTCGCATTCAGGGTGGTATGCCCAAGAGACAATATAGATTGTGTATTGTCTTCAATATGGATTGCATCTCAACACCAAGAAAACAAAAAAAAAATTATTACCACTGGACTAGAAGGCAACATCATGATTGATGGAGAAAAGATTGAAACTGCCAACAACTTCATCTTACTTGGATCGGCAGTACTTGGTACCAGCAGTCAGGAGATCAAGAGATGTATTGCACTAGCAAAGTCTCCAGTCAGTCCAAATTGCTGAGGAGTAATGATGTCAGTTAGAGGACTAAAGTGTGTCTGATCCAGGCCATGGTCTTTCCAATCGTTTGCTATGCATCTGAGAGCTGGACAATGAATAGGGATGAAAGAAGAAGAACTGATGCCTTTGAGCTGTTGGAGAAGAGCTCTGAACATCTCATGGACTGCCAAAAAAACAATATGTCTAAGAGAAAGCACAGCCTGAGTGCTCCTTGGAGGCCAAGATGATGAAGCTTCATCTCACATACTTTAGGCATGTTGCTAGGAGAAGCTATTCCTTGGAGAGGGACAACATGCTTGGAAAAGTGGAGGGTCAGTGAAGGAAAGGAGGACCGTCTACCAAGTGGTTTGACACAGTGAGTGCCCCAATGGACTCTAGTGTGTCAGGAAGTATATGACTGGTGCAGGATAGGGCAGGGTTCAGATCTGTTGTTGATTAGGGTTGCTGTGGGTCATACTTGCCTTGATGACACCTAACAACAACAAAACCAACACATGGGCTGCAAATGAGCAGTGAACAAGTGAGAAAAACTGTTACATGCAGTCAGTGAGGGCTGACTGAAGTCTGAGAGGCACTCTGCAATCGTCAACATGCGCTTCCCCAAATTTCCCTGGGTCCATTTAACGGACGGAGTAGGAGGGGGAGGATCATGCATGGGAGGGTTTTGTGGAGCAAAACCAGAGGACAGGCGTGTGATTTTCACGTTATTTTTTGGAACCAAGTGACTGGCCATGCTTAGCTAAGAAGAAGCTGAGCGATGCACCTTAGCTGTGTGCCCAACAGAAGAGAACACAGGACTGGAGATCACCCACCAGTAATTGCTTCTTTCTGCCCAAAAAGGAACAACCCTCTCTCAGCAATGATTTTGTTTTTTCTTCCTGCAACTCCTGAGGTAGGCATAGCATTCCCCCACCATCTGTGAGGCATTTGTCAGCAGCAGAAAAGCCCTCTCCACCCACCTGAAGAGCAAGAATAGAATCTCTCTCTCTCTGGCATGTCACATTTTAACAGTTGCCAACAATTAATCCAGACTCAATTTCCTGTGTTTCACAAGGGTGTTAGGAGAATTAATGAATTACTTTGGAGGATTACGGCGCCTTTGACGACCATCCCTTTACAGTTGACACAGGCAGGCTCAGACTTTCCCAGCCCTTCTGTGAGGGGCAGAGGGCACGTCACCATCCCACTTAATGCAGAAGGAAGCTGTGCAGTGCGCAGGTTAAAGACAACGCTCTGCTCTCTGATAGAGTCTCGCCTGGGAGTGATCCGCCCTTCCTATGAGTACAATCGGAAAAAGCTAGAGTTTTCTGAAAAGAAAAGGTAAGACAAAAAGAGTGGCTTCTTTCTTTATCAGTGTTCTGGCTAGGCAAAATGTGTCTGGGACAACCTCACTAATTACCCAGCTATGGGGCTGTCAACCCAAAGGAACAGGGTTCAAATCTACCCGCTGCTCTGCAGGAGTGAAAAGGACACATCTCCTCCTGTGTGACTTACAACCTCTGAAAAGCCCCTGGAGGGCCACCCAAGAGTTGATTCTGACTTAACAAGCATGTAATAACAGTAGCATATCTACCACCTATAAAATAGAGCTAATCTTACTACAGCAACTTCCTGCGCTGTAGTTACTAGGTACTGTTGAGTTAGAACTGGCCCATAGCTGATCCTCTGGCAGATTTTTGAGGCATTAAATTGCATGGGCAGAGATTGCACATCTTACTCCTGCAGACCGGATTTGAACCAATTTCCTTTGGGTTAGCAGTGCAACTCCTTACCACGAAGCCACTGGAGATTAAGTAAGGTCAATGATACAACCCTGCTTGCTGAAACTGAGGAGGACCTGAAGCGCTTGCTGCAGAAGGTCAAGGACTACAGCATTCAATATGGATTGAAGTTCAACATCAAGAAAACAGGTTCTCACCACTTGGCTGATTGGCAGCATCATGATAGATGGTTAAGAGATTGAGATTGTTAATAGCTTTAGTTTGCTTGACTCTACGGTCAACCCTCTTGGTACCAGCAGCCACCAGCTGCCATAAAATTAAAAGACTAATTGCATTGGGAAAGTTTCCTATCAGGGACCTCTCTAAAATACTAAAGAGCAACAGTGTCAGTCTGGAGATTAAGGTGTGCCTGATACAGTCTTTGTAATTAGTTGGCTATACATCAGAAAGCTGAACAGTGACTAGGGGTGATAGAGGGAGAATTTATGCCGATAAGCTGTGTGGTATTGGAGCAGAGAATTGAATATACCATGGACTGCAAGGAGAGCAGACAAGTTTGTCATGAGAGGGTGAAACCAGGCTGTGTCTTGGAAGCAAGGATTCTGAAGCTCCATCTGACATCCTTTGGACATATTGCAAGGAGGAACCAGTCCTTGGAGAAGGATGTCATGCTTGGGAGGTTGGAGAGTCAGTGCAGTAAAGGAAGACCCTCAATAAGATGAATTGATTCAGTCACTGGGGTTATGGGGGTAGGTGTGTTGGAGACAATGAGATTGGCACAGGATAGAGCAGGGTTTAGGGCTGTTGTACATAGGGTTGTTATGAGTCGCCGATGACTCCACCACACATAACAGCAACAACAACACAACAATGGATATTAAGCACTTTAAAAAGGCTGTGGAACAGGGCTTGTTTAGGGTGGAATCCTCCACTTTCTTCCTGGAGACCAGACTCAGTCCCTGGCCAGCTTACCTCATGCGCACCACCGCCATCTACAGTGGAGGCTGTGTGCTGCCAGGCTGCTGCATTTCAGTCCATGACGCTTCCAGATTCAGAGGGACTCAGAAGAAGGGTCTGATGACCTGTGTCTGTAAGTCAGCCAATGAAAAGCGACGTGATCCAGTTGCAGCCAATCACGGGGATCGAGCAGCTCCTGGACCCATGTGGTTTTGCTGTGCATGGAGTAATCAGTGAGCCAAGGCCCGACCTGAGACAGGATCACCAAGAACAAATCAAAACCGTCGCACTCCTTGTGCTTTGTATACACTGTTATGGTTAAAGGAAGCTGAATGGGGCCAATGCAGAGCTAACCCTCTAGTGGCTTTTCAGAATCACAGGAAGGAGACAGTCCTCCATTCTTCCACTTTCCAGCCGGTAAATTCAAGTCACAGGCCTTTGGGGTGATGGTGAAATTCCTTACCCCTACCCTAAGCCAACAGAACTCCCTTTATAAATATTGTTGTTGTCTTGTGCCGTCCTGTCCCCTGCTATGTACAACAGCCCTAAACACTGCTCTATCGTGCGCCAGTCTCATTGTTACCAACACACCCACCCCGATTATTCTAGTTACTGAATCGATCCACTTCATAGAGGATCTTCCTCTCCTGCGCTGTCCCTCCACCCTCCCAAGCATGATGTCCTTCTCCAAGGACTGGACCCTCCTTACAACATGCCCAAAGTATGTCAGACAAAGCATCAGAATCCTTGCCTCCAAGGAGCAGCCTGGTTTAATCCACTCTAGGATGGACCTGTTTGTTTTCTTAGCAGTCCGTGGTATATTCAATACTCTTCTCCAGCACCACAGCTCAAAAGCATCAACTTTCATTCTATCTTCCCTAGTCATTGTCCAACTCTCTCATGATAGCAAGTGATTGCAAAGACCATGACCTGGATCAGGCACACCTTAGTCTCCAGAGAGACACCATTGCTCTTCAGTACTTTGGAGAGGTCCCTAACAGCAGACTTTCCCATCGCAATACGTCTTTTAATTGCCTGGCTAGTTCTCTTTATTCGCAGGCTCCAGGTTTGACATCCACTTGCATGTTTTATCTTGTTGCTTTGAGAACTTCCATGAGCAAACAGGTCATCTGGAGACTTTATTGTAATGTCGATTTTTGCCTCAGTTGCTGTACAGTGGGGTGTTGGATCCTTCATTTCTAACAAGCTGGTATGGGGTTATAGGTGCTGCTGATCCACAACCAGGCTTTGAAAACAAAATCGTGTATTACTTTGGTTTTGGAGTTTGATGTTTGTATGATTTTTCTTTAGCTTTTTTTTGTTTGTTTGTTTATTGAGATTTTAATGAAAGTTTATAGAAAACTTGGATTTCCATTCATTCATTGTTGCACATTTTCCTCCTTG
>NW_006399777.1:11224981-11230271 GCF_000299155.1 Elephantulus edwardii
TCTTGTCATGCCAATAATACCTGATCATATATTCCTTTTATATCGTTCTCTCCCTTGTCTGTTTCAATGCTGTGTACATTATTTATCCCTTCTTCTTTTAGTTTCCCTCCAACCCCCATGTCAGTCCTGTTTTATAACAGTGGCATTATACAGTATTTGTCTTTTTTGTGACTGAGATATTTCACTCAGCATAATGTCTTCCATAATCACCCATTTTATATAATATTTCATGAGTTCTTTGTTTTTCAGTGCTGCATAATATTCCATTGTGAGAATATACTACCGCTTCTCTATCCATTTGTTGATGGGCACTAGGGTTGTTTCCAACTGTTTGCTATTGTGAACAAAGCCGCAATAAACATGGATGTGCATATATCTGTTTGGGTGGCAGTTCTGCGTATATTCCCAGTAGTAAAATTGTGGGTTAAATGGTATTTCCATTTCCAACTTTTTGAAAAACTGCCATACAGCCTTCCTTAGTGGTTGCACCATTTTACACTCCCACCAACAGTGAATAAGGGTTCCAGTTTCTCCACAACCTCGCCAGCATTTGTTGCTTGCTGCTCTGTTGAATTTTGTTATTCTTACTGGAGTAAGATGATATCTCATAGTTGTTTTGATTTGCATCTCTCTTAGAGCTAGGGATTTTGAACATTTCTTCATGTGTTTGTTGGCTATCTGAATGTCTTCTTTGGTGAAGTTTCTGTTCATATCCTGTGCCCATTTTGCAATTGGGTTGTTTACCTTTATCTTGAGGTGACGTTCGAGTATTCTATAAATTGTAAATATAAGTCCCTTATAAAATGTGTCATTACCAAATATTTTTTCCTCAATCTGTGGCTTACCTTATTATCCTCTTGGAGAAGTTTTTGGATGTGCACAGGGATTTGATTCTTAGAAGGTCCCATTTATCTGTTTCATCTTCTCCTGGTTGTAGATGTTTGTATGTTTTTTAAAATAACGTTTGTTCTTATGTGCTGTCACGCCAGAACTGACCAATTCCTGACCCTCCAGCAGCTTTTTCATAGGCATGAGAAGAGATGGCCCATTTTTCTTTTGCAACTGGTAGATTCGAACTGAGTGCCTTTGGGTTGGCAGCGCAGCTCCTTACCACTACGCCACTAGAACCCCCTTAGGTACATTGTGTAATAAAGTGGAGAGTTGTTGCACGCCTACCCATCCAGAGCGATCTAGAGCAAATGGGTGCTTCCAGGAAAACAGTATCAGCAGGGAACTTGACAGATCTTGGAATCCTCCTGACCTGCTGGGCCATAACTTTGGGGTGAAGCCTCACTGTATTTTCAAGTCTTCTTGGTGAGTCTGTGCTAATAAAGTTTAAGCACCAGTGCCCCCAAGCAGCTGATCCTGTCTCCAAAAGACCTAGGATGGTGTAAGCATCCATCAAATAGTTCTGACAACAGCTCCTGGTGTTCTCCTGATTAAATTAAAAATATATACGAATCTCTAAGGCTGTTGTCTTAAGGCAAATGGATTGGATATCAAGGAAGTAATTTTTTTACATTTTTGTGCTTTTAAAAAATTTTCATTGTGTTTCTTTTAATAATTTCCATACATTGTGTCTTACTGAATTAATCACCATTGATCTATGCCCACTAGTAACCTGTTTCTTCAGATCTCCATTGGATATTTCCTGATTGCTTACTATGTTTTAGTTTTCCACATGAATTTTTCTACTTTCTTTATCTGAGCACCATGCAAAGCCAAATGGGACTCCAAAATACAGTGCCCAGTTTCAAGGTGCAGAGGTTCCCGGAGTAACTGTGTCACACACATGTTCTCATTGACAGCTTTCCCTGAGGGTGGTGTTGAGGTAAATGACGTGGCCAGTGATCACAGTGAGGGGAGTCCTGAGCTGAGGGACCTTTGAGCCAATAGGGAAGGTTACTGCAGCTGCTTTAGGCCAGTGTGGCTGCAGCTTGAAAATGTGTGAATTAAAGAAGTTCCATTATTGCAAATTCTGGTCCAATTGGTTGGAACTGGAGATGATGTATTTATTTCTGTCTTTCATTGTTTTAATGATAATCACCATTTACATTTTACAGGCTCTGCCTTCTCCAACTTTACGTATGTCATTTATCTAATTACTAAATTTCCTTTCTCCTTTTCCTCTTCTCTCATTGTTGATATTATCTAGGATTGCTTCATTCTGTCTGTACGATTTCCCTCAGCTATTTTTATGATAGACTCGGGCAGTGTCTGTCCTCTCAGGCCTAGCTTACTTCACATAGCCTAATATCCCCTGGTTTCACCTATGTCGCATCAGATTGATTTAGGTTTGGAAGCATTTGATACATTTTATTTCATTTTTATATATGATATGATATGAGGCATGGATTTGTTTCTTTTTTTTTTTTTTGCAAATGTACAACCAGCTTTGTCAAAATTATTTTTTTTAAATGGTTTTCTTTTTTTTAATTTTTATTTTATTATTTGTGTGTACCATCAAATCAGATCTGACTGGTACAGGAGGAGATTGTCCCTCCTTCCCCGGCACAGCATCTGGTGGATTCAAACTGTGCGCCTCTGGGATTGCAGTGCAGCTTCTTGCCACTAGGCCACCAGAGCTCCCTAAATGTTTTTCTTTTATATTGGTTTGTATAACAAATTCATATATATTGTTTTGTTTATGTACATTGTGCTTCACCCATTCCTCTATTTGCATTGTGTTTCATAGTATCATTCTGTTGTTATTAGGTGCCAGTTGAGTTGTTTGTGACTCATAGCGACCCTATGTACAATAGTAATAAAATCTGCTCTATCCTGTGCCAACTTTTTTTATCTCTGACACATCTACCCTCATTACCCCAGTCACTGTATCAATCCATCTCATTGATGTTCTCCTTCTCTTTCTCTGCCCCTCCACCCTCTCAAGCATTATGTCCCTTTCCAAGCACCAGTCCCTCCTTACAACATACCCAAAGAATGTCAGATGAAGCATCAGAATCCTTGCCTCCAGGGAGCAGGCTGGCTTCACCCTCTCTAGGAAGAACCTGTTTGTTCTCCTCGCCATCCATGGTATATTCAAAACTCTTCTCCAGCACCACAGCTCAAAGGCATCAATTCTCTTTCCATCATCCCTAGTCATTTTCCAGCTCTCTGATGCATAGCAAGCAATTGCGAAGACTGTGGCCTGGGTCAGGCACACCTTAGTCTCCAGACTGACATTGTTGCTCTTCAGTACTCTGAGAAGACCCCTGACAGCCGACTTTCCCAATGCAGTTAGTCTCTTGATTTCCTGGTTGCTAGGGCCAAGAGCGTTCACTGTGGAGCCAAGCAAACTAAAGCTGTTAACGATCTCAATCTCTTAATCATCCAACATGATGCTGTCAGTTGGCCCAGTGGTAAGAATCCTTGTTTTCTTGATGTTGAGCTTCAATCCATATTGAAGGCTGCAGTCCTTGACCTCCTGCAGCAAGTGCTTCAGGTCCTCCTCAGTTTCAGCAGCAGGGTTGTGTCATCTGCATAAGGTAGGTTGTTGATGAATCCTCCTCCGGTCCTGATGCCACATACCTCTTCATACAGACCAGCCTCCCAGATGATCTGTTCTGCGTACAGATTGAAAAGGTATGGAGACAGACTGCATTCCTGGTGTGCACTCTTCCTGATTTTGAACCATACAGTGTCTCCTTGCTCTGTTCTGACAACTGCCTTCTGGTCCAAGTATAGGTTTTGCATAAACACAATCAAGTGTTCTGGGATTCCCGCTCTTCTCAGAGTTGGTTTGTTGTGACTCACACAGTCAAATGCCTTTGCATAGTTAATGAGACACAGACAGACATTCCTCTGGTACTCTCTGCTTTCAGCCAAGATCCAATCTAATACTTGCTATATATCCCTTGATCATTCCTATACATTTTGGGTTTTTTAAATTTTTTTTTACATAGTGTTTTATAAAATTAATCATTATTGATCCATGCCCATCATTATCTTACCTTTCCAGGTCCCCTACTGATCCTTCCCAATCTCTTCAACCCATCGACATTACTTTTTAAAGATAATCTTTTCCCCATTTAATGTCTTCCGGTCCTTTGCCAGAGAGAACATGCCTACAAGTGTTTGCAGATTCTCAGTTCTGCTGCACTGTCGATGTGTTTGTCATAGTATTAGTATCAATGCATTTTGACTACGGGGGCTGTAGCGTTGGCCCTGAAATCAGGGAATGTGAGACCTAATACTTTGTTCTTCTTAAGAACTTTGCTAACCTTACATTGTTTGCCTTTCCTTGTAATTTTGTAGCTGATTTTTCCATCTTCTTAAAGAATATTGATTGAAAGATGCTGTCTTGATTTTTTTTTTTTCCTGAAGTCTCCAGGTATTGTTGTGTTTCTGGTCTCTGAACTGCATTTTGAGTAGGAGGACAGTATATCACCTTTGGTATGTATACCTTCTTCGGGTTGTATCTCAACCCTTAGACTCCAGATGGACGGATTGACTCTACCCTCCCAGGGCCTTTGTGGATAAGGATGGTATATAATCATAACTTGAAAAGCTAAACTCTATGAAGAAGACGATAGCATCAGGCAGGTTTAGGGGAAGACTTATCAACAGCCTGCGTTGTGCAGATCACACAACCTTACTTTCAGAAATTGAGGAAGGCACAATGCACTTAGTGTAGACTATCTAAGACTAAAACCTTCAAAATATGAGTTATAGCTCAACAACATGAAGACACAAATCCTCATCAGTGGACCAAAAGGCAGTGTTATAATAGGTGGAGGAAAGATTGAATTTGTCAACAATTTCATTTTATTTGGCTCCACAGTCAGCAGCAGTCAAGATGTAAAACATGTGTTGCCTTGGAAAAATCTGCTGTCAAGAACATTTGCAAAATGCTAAGGAGGAAGGGTGTCTGTCGGTTTAAGACTGAGGGGCACCTGATTAAAGCCATTTTATTTTTTCAGTGGGTTCCTATGTATCTGAAAGTTGGACATTGAATAAACAGGACAGGAGAAGAGTCATTGCCTTTGAGTTGTGGTGTTGTAGAAGAGGACTGACTAGCCCATGAACTTCCATAAGAGCAAATAAACATGTCTTTGAGAAAATGGAATCAGGGTTCTCCTTCGTGGCCAGGATGGTGAAACTTCATCTCACATACTCTGGTCATATTGCCGAGAGGAGCTGGAGAAAGCCATGATGCTTGGAATGATGGGAGGGTAAGCCTGAGAGTGGAAGACCTCCAACAGGGCACATTGACCCAGACTGAAAGAATGAGATGGGGAAGAAGGTGCATTCAGAACTGTTGTTCCTTGGGTTACTATGAGCTATAGTT
>NW_006399777.1:11231474-11232858 GCF_000299155.1 Elephantulus edwardii
AGAAAGGACCCTTGACCCTAACTTGAATTTGCCACGTCCAGATGGTAATGGGGTTACTGTTGTGTGGTTAGGTGTTTGCTTTGGGGTGACTCCTGATGGCCCTCTGAACACCACGTCTGAACTCTGCCCTATTCCGAGCCGTCCTCACCATCCCTGCTAGTCCTGAGTCCACTGTGACAGTCACTGCATCAATCCATATTGCTGGATCTTCCCCTCTTGATTTATCCAATTCAAGGGATGCTTTTACGTTGTTCTCAACACTCGCACAAGCCAGGACTTGTGAGCCCCGGATGAACCACTCTGAAGTCTCTTGCCATCTCGGGTTGTTGCTGAGCGCCTCACGTACTCGCTGGTTCGGGCTGTGCATGACCTGGGTACCTGCGCCGGTCATTTCTGGCCCTCCCTCTGCCTCGAGGATGACGTATTGGCCCTTCGGCGTGCAGCTGTGGTTGACCATACGGAGTTGTTTTTTCCACTATGTGCTGTGCTTCTGCTTTTTACCGTAATGAGTTTTACTTTAGACCTATCTCCTTTTCCACTAATTACAACACAGCAGCATATTCTACATCCCATCTGTTTCCATGATTGATCGCCTTTTCCTTCAGGGTGTCCTACAGGGGTTACTTAAAGAAGAAAAGAAGGGAAGCCGGTTCAGTGTCACCTTCCCAGTCATCATAAATTGTGTTTGTATCTATGTACGCCTCTCTCACGCCTTATGGCTACCCAGGGGAACAGGAATAACTTATTTCATGATAGTTAGACATTTTTCTCTTACAAACCATTTCTGAATGAGTTTGTCCTGGGCTTTGGTGCCTTGTGACATCGACTTTGGTCTTCAAGTGTCTCCCAACCCCCCCTTTCTAGCTGCATCCTTCTCTGTTCCTGCACGTAATGGGCATGGCTTTGCCCGTGCTTGACTTTGGCAATGACTCCACAGATGCTATTGGCTAGTGGAATCTCTTCTAGAAAGTTCTTCAGATGCACACTTGAGAGCTGGTTTTGCATTCCTCTGTGGTAGGCTGGTGTCCATTGCCTCTGCCCTCACTTAGAGGCGCATAGACATTTGCTGGGAGGATGCTGATAGAATTCTACCCATGTACCAGGACCCAAGGGCTTTGTTTTCCCGATAAGCATAGCTGTATACTTTCGATGGTTAACATGGATGAGGCAGAGTCTCTGAGTGTTGCAAACACTTAATGTGCTTGTCTACCACTCAGAAGGTTCGAGGTTTGGGTCCACCTAGAGGCACTTCAGTAAAAATGTCCTGACTATCTACTTCTGAAAAAGCAGTCATAGAAAACGCTAGGGCACATGTTTTTAAATGTAATTTACAGAGATCATCAGGAGTCAGAATCCGCTTGAGAGCAAAAGGTGCTGGGACCAG
>NW_006399777.1:11233025-11238485 GCF_000299155.1 Elephantulus edwardii
GTGCCAATCGCACTGTCTCTGACACTCCCATCCCAATTATCCCAGTCACTGAATCAATCCACCTCATAGAGGGCCTTCCTCTCCTGCGCCATCCCTCCACCCTCCCAAGCATGATGTCCCTCTCCAAGGACAGGTCTCTCCTCACAACATGTACAAATAATGTTAGACGGAGGCTCAGAATCCTTGCCTCCAAGAAACCACCCTGTTTAACCCTTTCCAGGACAAGTCTGTTTGTTTTCCTAGCAGTCCATGGTACCTTTTAAATTGTTCTTTGCTTCATCTATTCCAATAGCATTGGTCTCTAAAAGGCCACTATGCCATCTTTGAGACAGAAGAAAGACCAAAAGTGATAGACACAGGTATTTCAGGTTGTGCCCAGTCCAAGCAAGTGAGACCATGCCTCTATTTTGGTCTTTGCTGATCTTGTGACAATGAAAGAGAGAGAGAGATGTCAAAACATCACCTGCTTAGAAACACGACCCTTGGTCGCATTTCACTACAAGTAACACAATCGAGCCTGAGTTCAGCAGGGTAGAGGAGTGTGCCATCCTCCTACAGAGAAAGGAAGCAAATATGTCCGAACAACTGAGCGCTCTTCCACACTGTGTTCAAAGGCCCAGAGGATTTGGGAGTTTGAGTATAGATGCAGCCAGAGGAAAGAAATATGTGCAAAAAACGACATGCTGAACAAAGTTGATACACACCTCATTGAAGTGATATTTTGAGTCTGTGAGTCGTGTCTGGGAGGCTGTGCTGATGTTAATGATTTGGTCAAAACTCTTGCCCTCATGAACCAACCCACAGCTGACCCTTCATGGGACTCCTGAGCCTGTGAATCGCGTGGGAAAGGGATTGCTCATCTTCCTCCCATGGAACCACTGATGGATTTTAACCAAGAGAGGTGGCACTTTTGGATTAGCGGTCCAGCTCCCTAAGATAACACCCCCAGAATTCCCTTAGTGGTCTGGGTCATCTCTCCAATTTTGAGACACACAGACTCAATCACCTGGAGGTTAAAACGTAGGTTCTGATGTGTACCAGGTTAGGCCAGAGGCCTGAGATTCAGTATTTCTCATGAGCTCCCAGGGATGCTGCTGCTGCCTCTTTGTGGAGCACGTTTTTTGTGGGGCAAGGATGTAAATCCCGATACATTCTAAAACCAAATGTTGTGGCTGCTGTTATGTGCCGTCAAGTTGCCTGTGACTCATAGCAACCCTATGTACAACAGCCCTAAACTCTGCTCTGTCCTGTGCTGATCTCGCCATCTCCAACACACCTATCCTCATGACCCCAGTCACTGAATCAATCCACCTCATAGAGGGTCTTCCTCTCCTGCACTGTCCCTCCACCCTCCCAAGCATGATGTCCCTCTCCAAGGACTGGTCCCTCCTTGCAACATGTACAAAGTATGTCAGATGAAGCTTTAGAATCCTTGACTCCAAGGAGCACTCTGGCTTCACCCTCTCCAGGACAAACCTGTTTGTTCTCCTAGCAGTCCATGGTATATTCAACACTCTGCTCCAGCACCACAGCTCAAAGGCATCAGTTCTCCTTCAGGTTTTTTCATGAAGTCATTTGTATCAAACAGGTCCATTTATGAACCCCAAAGATAACCAGTGTAGTGGTTCTGAAATTCTGAGTATTTCAGAGCAGCAGTTAGGAAGGCTCCAAGGAGGAGGAACCATTGGGAACGAGAGTACATGATGCTCTTTGGAAAGGAGGAGAATGGGTCAGAGGGGGTTCTTGGAAGAGGAGAATGAGCAGGTCAGGAGATCGTGGCTGAGAGGAAGGAATGTCGTCAGGGTGAGGCATATCTGTATTGGAATGTGCAAACCTTCCTTTGAGGGAAAATACCTGCCCCATCCATAACAATGATGGCACATGGAAGAATGGTGTCATGTCAGGACTAGAACTTTGCTTCTACAATTGTTAATTCATCTCTGTTTTTATCTCTCTTTCATTGCTCTCAAGTCAGAATTTACTTACAGTTGACCCTTCACAGCTCCGAGGCTGTGAGTCACGTGAGCGGAGATTGCCCATCTTTCTCCCACTGAAGTGCTGGTGCGTTTTGGAATTGCCAGAGAGATGTGACATTGAGATAGCAGCTTCCTATGGACGGCCCAGTAGAACTCCCGATTGGTAGTGATAAAGTAGACAATTGTTATGAAGTCAATTCTGTTCCTCCAGAATACTCAATAAAATTGTAACACCTGTAAAAAAAAAGTAAAGGTTGTGGCTGGAGGAAGGAGTCACAGAGTCTGAGTTGGAGCAGATCCAGCTGAGAGCTCAGCCTCCCATCCTGCCAAGAGACTATTTGCAATGGAACCTCAGCCAGATGAAATATCAACCCTCTTTGGTCACAGGCGGGGCCCCAGAAATGGTGATGAATGGGTTTTGAGTACTCAGACATGAACAACAGTTGTCAGAAGCCACCTCTTTAGATGACGGGAAGTGATTGAGGACGGTTAATAAAAGCCACGCTGCAGTTTCATTGCTGTGAGCGTGTTTCATTTGAGTTTTCATTGTCATAAAGATCTCACTGGTTAAATTCTAAATCAAAACTGCAACAGGAAGATTTGACACTTAAGGAGAACATTTTTGACTGGGAATTCTTCACTGAAATGTTAGTATCGGTTCTCCAGAGGAGCATCTATGGTTATTTGAAACTGTTGAATTTATTAATACCTGTTTCTAATGTTGGTCTAATGGATAGAAAGTTATGCTACCAAGCCAAAGGTGAGTGATTTTAATCTGCCGTCCTCAGGTCTGGTTTTAATTGTTTTTGGTCGAACATTCTTCTAAGTGGCATAGCACTGGTCTGTCCATTTGCTGTACAGAGGTAACTCATGGTTGCTGTGACGCAAAACTCAGTGATACTGGTAAGTCGAATGTGATAATGGTTACACATGGTGGACAGTGTTTGGTGGAGCTCCCTGATTAAAACAAGCTTAGAAGCAGGAGTGCCATCCACTTCTGAAATAGCTTGTCTCCGGAAACTATGACCTTGGTGAAATGATTAAAGTTGTGTAGGTGTTCCAGTCTTTCATTCATACGGTCACTATGAGTCGTCTACAACTCGACAGCGTTTAACAACAACAACAACAGCAACACTAGTCTGTCAAAGTGCCTTGAACATTATTAATAAAGTGAAGACCACAACGATAATTTAAATGTATCTTAATTTACATAAAAATAAGTAGTGCCTTTAAATTTTGTGTCACAGACTTAAGGCATTGAGTTCAGACTCCTCCACCTACTTGTTTAGATTTTGTGGGAAACTTTGTAACTTTCCTGAGTCCTATTTAATTTGTAAACTATGGATGAAATATCTTAATATTAATAAAGATTTAATAGTAACATAAAGGCCATTATATAGAAGGTCGTCATGGTGACCATGTGTGTCAGAGTAGAAGAATCATGTTTCCATTGAGATTTTTAAATTTATTTTATTGTTTTTGTGTGTGTGTACCATCAAATCAGATCTGACTGGTACAGGAGGAGATTGGCCCTCCTTCTCCAGCAGAGCTTCTGGTGGATTCGAACTGCGTACCTCTGGGGTTGCAGTGCAACTTCCTGCCACTAGGCCACCAGAGCTCCCTTCCATAGAGATTTTGATGACTAAATATTTGGAGGGACTTGACTAGATCTTTTTTTTCCCAGGCACCTAATGACAGGGTTCAAAACCAACAACCTTTTGCTCATCAACCCGATGAACCATCCCAAGATGGGATTGATTATTACAATCAATGCTAGCGATTTTTTTGTATTTATGATACAAATTGACAAGCATTTGTTTTGCGATGAAAAATGAGCAGTAAGTCAGACAATATCAAGTGTTGGAGAACATGTGGAGAAACTGGAACCCTCAGACATGGTGTAGGGTGTTATTACATTTTATATGCAGTTCAGAAGACAGCTTGATACTTTCTTAAATGGTGAAGAGATTTATGACCCAGGAATTCAGCTCCTCAGAATCTGCTCAAGAAGAATGGAAGTGTGTCTCCATAAACTTGTACATAAATGCTCATAGCAGAGTCATTTGATCAAAAGAAGAGTCTCTGTTCTCTAAAACAAAAAGTATTAGAATTTTGTAAATAAACTAGTGTTAAATTTAGAAAAAAGGAGAGTCTGTAGTAGGGAATGACTATTCACCAGCTAAACCTCAAAACAAGTGAAAGAAGTCATACAGACAAGACCATGCATATTCCTTGATCCCAAGTATGTGGAATTCTAAGAAGA
The DNA here is from genome assembly GCF_000299155.1 of Elephantulus edwardii. Lineage (NCBI taxonomy): Eukaryota > Metazoa > Chordata > Mammalia > Macroscelidea > Macroscelididae > Elephantulus > Elephantulus edwardii. The sequence goes on from NW_006399777.1 coordinate 11,237,265, forward strand.
TGAATGGGTAACTCTGGCGGATGGCTTTAGTCATTGATATGTATATTCAAATGATGGCTGTATTAACAGATCTTCCTTGCATATATCTCGATAGCATCCTGCTATTCACAGCTTGTACTTTAGATGGATCTAAAAATGGCTTTTTTTGCTATGACTGCAATTTCATTTTTCCTCACTTTTCCCTACCTGGCAGAGTAGATCATATGATTGTCTGATTCAAAGTGCACCTGAAAGCGGGACAATGACTAAAGATGACAGAGACGAAGCCTTGGAGTTGTGGTGCTGGAGAAGGGTCTTGAAAATCCCACAGACTTCAAAGATAACAAATGAATCTGTCCTGGAGAGAGTGAAACCGGGGTGCTCTTTGGAGGCAAGAATGGTGGAATCCTTCCACATACTTTGGGCATGTTATCAGGAGGGGCCGGTCATCGGTGAAGGACGTCATGCGTGGAAATGTGGAGGGTTAGTGAAAGAGAGGAAGACCCTCAATGAGATGGATTGACACAGTGACTGTAGTAATGGGATCAAGTGTGTCAAGGAGGGTGAGGTTGGCTCAGGATAGGGCAGAGTTCAGGGCCATTGTTAATAGGATTCCTGTAAGCTGTGTTCTCACAGCACGTAACCCAGACTCATAGCACATAAAAACAACGTCAGGGCTGCTGGCAGGCAGAGCAGCCACTGAAAAGGGTCATAACATTTCTTTCTGGTGTGATGAAAATATTCTAAAATCAGATTACGCTGCTGATTGTAGATCAACATACATGTGGGAACACTTTCAGACAGGGAGATGGGGTTTCTGATAAGCACATCAGAATATTCTGATGCACCTCCCTAAAGCACTTGGGTGTGCCTGTCCAGTTCATGGTCTTTGCAATTACTTGCTATGCATCAGAGAGCTGGACAATGACTAAAGATGATAGAAGGGGAATTGATGCCTTTTCTGGAGGTCTTGAACATTCATACCATGGACTGCCAAGAAAACAAATAGGTCTGTCTTGGAGAGGGGGAAACCAAGTTTCTCTTTAGAGGCTAGGATTTTGAAGCTCTGTCTCACATACCTTTGGGCATGTGCCCAGGAGGTCCTTGGAGAAGGAAATCATACTCGGAATGGTAAAGGACAGTACAGGAGAGAGAGACCCTGGATGAGATGAATTGATACAGTAACTGGGGCAATGAGGGTGGGTGTGTTGGAGCCAGTGATACTGGCTCAGATCAGGGCAG
>NW_006399777.1:11241230-11246637 GCF_000299155.1 Elephantulus edwardii
TTTGGTGCTTGTTGGCCTTGACATCACAATGAACACAAGTGTGTTATCTTCTATCTTCTTCATATCTGACTCAGTGGTCAGGGGAGAATTGATGATGGCATAGTGGTCAAGCTTGTTTCCCCTGGGGGTGCTCTTCTGGGGGTATTTGGGCTGTCCTTGGAGTCTCAGCATGTTAGGCCACCGGAAGGTGGGTGATGTGCGGATCTTTTTTTTTTTTTTCTTGGCTGTGGACGCCCTTCAGGACGCCTTCTTGGCCTTTAACACTGTGCTTTGGCTTCAGTTTTGGGAGGGGCAGGGGCTTCCTTCTTCCCCTTTAGCGCCATCTTCGTAGGAAAGCAACACATCAGTTTTTAAATGAGTGAGCCATGTTTTTAATATTTTGATGTTTTCTGTGTATATTCTTACCGTTGTAAAGGCTTCAGTCCCAACTTTCTGAAATGTTTTCATTCTCAGAGCTCTCCTCGATGCTTCAGGAAAGAGAAGGCTTTGGTTTCCAAGACAGCAAGCTTAACCCTGACAGTCATCGCCTGGGGGCATGAGCAGAGGCCATCCACATCTGAAAACAATAGAAAGTAAATGCAAATCAATAACACAGGCTGATGGCTCCCACTCAAGAGTCAGAAGAGATTTGTAGATGTTCATTGAAATGAATAATAATAATTAAAAAAAAAAAAAGAAAAAAAAAAAAAGATTTGTATGATGGTGTGTTCACTTCAGCCGTTAAAGGCCTCATTCGCTAGTGCTTCATGAAATACTTGTCTTAAACAGGGCAATTGAATCTCAGATCGCAGACCTGTTTGAATTATGGAGATCAACTGCTTCAGTCTTGGCCTTGGGCGCAGTATAAAAGGAATGGAGTTTAATATCCCCCCCAGAAAATGATGTAAGGGAAGGTAATTGGCAGAGCACCTGGAAGATACTATTGTGAAGAGAACAGCCAGAGATGCAGTTATATGAGGACAAGCCCATTCCATGTATGCAATTATCTATTGTCCTAAAATACCACTACTTCGCTCAAGCGGCGTATTCAAGACTTATGTGGAGTAATTCTAAAAGTTCCCCTAAAAACTTTAAAAAAAAGAAATAAAAATTCGTGGACACAAGTTTATTCAAAGAGCTAATTTAGAGACAGGTTCAGAAGGGGAGAAAGGGCAAGTTGCCAGTGAGGTCACATTTAAATAGGAAACTATGTCATTCTCTTGTGAATAAGCAGTAAACAAAGGGAATGGATAGGGTCGTCTCTTTTATGAAGAGTGGGGCCACTACTGGTTCAAATCCTGGCTTCCTCTGTCTGTTAGGTTTGTGTGTGCTGATACGAGTATTCTCATCAGACGACTTTGGTTAAGCAGAGGGCCTATAGCAGTACGAGTGATAGCTAAGTAGCAAAAGCAAACAACAACAAAAAACCCCAAATGACTCTCATGGTTTCCCACATATATTACAAAAATCACTGATGTCCCAACATACCGGATGTTGTGGGGTAGGGGATTATAAGTAAATCATGAGAAACTCAAGTGGCAATGCACACTCCATTGCTAGAGAAATAGGAGTGAGACCAAGCTCCTGGCCTTCTGGGGTGGGCCCTCTACTCCAGTGATTCTAGAAGTGTGACCTGGGCCAGCAGCATCCCCTCCGTTTGCATTGTTGACTTTTGACTTTGGCTCATAGAGACCCAGGGAGAACAAGACAGAAGAACACGGTCTTGTAGCAGCTGCACCTGAGGGTTCTGAGCAGGAACGTTGTGTTTCAGGCTCCGGATACAGTGAGGCAGACCTCTGAGAGTGGAGTCCAGTAATATAGTCTCAAGCAGCCCTCAGACTTTAGGGGCTAGTCTTTAGAAAGAAACATTTTGTTTGGAGAGGTGGAGGGTCAGCAGAGAAAAATAAGACCCCCCCAATGAGACGGATTGATAGAGTAACTGAAAGAAGGTGCTCAGGTGTATCAGAGATGATGGGGCTGGTACAGAGCAGGGCAGGGTACAAACCTGCTGTTCGTAGGTTTACTACGGGTTTTTGTCGACCCACAGCACCCACCTAAAACAGGTAGGTGCCTCTAAAACCCGATTGAGGGTCAGCTGAGTGGGTTCTTTCTGCAGGATGATGACTTTTGATGGGGTCTGATACACAGTTGTGCTTTCATGGGGTCTGATAGACGACGGTGTTTTTGGTGGGTCTGACACTCGACTGTTTTTGATGGGGTCTGATACATGACTGTACTTTTGATGGAATCTGATACGTGACTGTGTTTTTATTGGGGTCTGCCACAAGACCATGTTTTTAATGGGGTCTGATACATGACCATGTTTGTTTGTTTGTTTGTTTATTTTTCATTTCCATGAACATCTACAGAGATTCTCCCCGCCCCCCCCCCCCCCCCCCCCCCCCCCCGTTTGCTCCTCTCCCTGAAAAGCAAAAGAAAAACTCCCTCATTGGTACACAATCCCCCCGCACCTCCACCAATCCCACCCCAACCCCAAATATAATCCACTCTGCAACCCTCATTGCATACTTCTACGATAAACACAATGCCCTAAAATATAATACTTTTAAACTATTCTCTCCCCCATAGACTTCAGTGCCGTAAACATATTTCATCCAGTTTTTCTCAGCCTTACCCCCACCCCGATGCCAGCCTCATTCTACAACAGTGGCACCATATAGCATTTGTCCCTTTGTGACTGACATACCTCACTCAGCATAATGTCCTCCAGGGTCACCCATTTTGAATAATATTGCATGAGTTCCTTGTTTTTCAATGCAGCATAGTATTCCATTGCGCGAATATGCCACAGCTTCTCTACCCATTCGTTTGTTGATGGGCATTTAGGTTGTTTCCAACTCCTTGCTATTGTAAACAAAGCCGCGATAAACATGGGTATACATATATCTACTTGGATATCATTTATGGTCTCTTTAGGGTATATTCCCAGTAGTGGAATTGCTGGGTCAAATGGTATCTCTATTTGCAACTTTTTGAGAAAGCGTCACATCGCTTTCCACAGTGGTTGCACCATTTTACACTCCCACCAACAGTGAATAAGGGTTCCAGTCTCTCCACAACCTCGCCAGCATTTGTTGCTTGCTGTTCTGTTAAATTTTGCTAGTCTTACTGGGGTGAGATGATATCTCATAGTTGTCTTGATTTGCATTTCATATGCTTGTTGGCCATCTGAATGTCTTCCTTGGTGAAGTGTCTGTTCATATCCTGTGCCCATTTTTAAATTGGATTATTCACCTTTATCTTGTTGTGGTGCTCAAGTATTTTATAAATTTTAGATATAAGTCCCTTATCTGACATATGACCATGTTTTTAATGGGGTCTGATACATAACCGTGTTTTTGATGGGGTCTGATACATGACCATGCTTTTGATGGGGTCTGAAACATAGCTGTGCATTTCTCTGGTGCAGTTTCCCAGCTGGCACATCACTGACATGTTTACTGAATAATTCTTTGCTGTAGGGACTGTCCAGTGAGCTGTAGGGGCTGTCCAGTGAGCTGTAGGATCTTTAGAATTGTAGGCTCTTTCCTCAATAGGGCTCAGTAACACCCTCACCTGTGGTGACAATCAAAAATGACTCCAGCCTCACTTCCATCCAGTCAATTCTGAGGTTAATTAACTAATTGACCTTTTCTATGTGATCGATTTCCCCAGGTGCTGACCAGTGTCTGTGCTGTGTGGGTGCTGCTTTTGGGATTTAGCTTGCTTTTCTATAAAATGGGATTCATACCTGATGACTGTCCACTCTGCTATGGGAAATCAAATGTCCGGGCAATGTGAAACTTTTGCGAGTACATTATTTTTATTTCTGAACTTTCTAGTGCTTGCTGTTGTGGTGTGCCGTTGAGTCAGAACTGACAGCGCGTCCTCCAGCGGGTTTTCAGAGACAGTTAATCACATGGGAGGGGATTGCCCATATATCGCCCACAAGCAACTGCTGGATTCGAACTATGTGCCTTTAGGATTTCAGTGCAGCTCCTCATCACTGGTCAACTAGTGCTTAGCACTTTGCGTTTCTCTTAGAACTAAAACACAATAAATTCATTGCCATCAATTCACAACTAAGTCATAGCTGACCCTCCAGTGGGTTTTCAGAGACTGTAAAATGCACAGGGAGAGAGGGCCCAATGTTTCTCCCAATGAGCAGCTGGTGGATTCAAACCATCTGCTTTTGGGTTGGCAGCACAACTCCCTACTCATTAGGCTACTAGAGATCGCTCCTCCTAAGGCAGGATCAATAAATACATGTATTATGAAATATGCAGAGAAACAATTGAGTCCTATCCTATCAGAAGCTGTGATGTGCTTACATCTGCAAGTTTGAATTTTTAACTAGTTTGTTCCTTGAAGTGACTCTGGAATATTTTGAGAGCATCATTTTTTCTCATGTATTTGTATCCAGATTTCAGTTGCATATTCTGAACCACCTTGGTGTTCGATGCCATGAACGAGACATAGTGACCCTGAGTTTCCCAGAATGTGACATTCCTGATCCCGCGTCACGTTCAGAATCCCTGCCATGCTTGACCATTGCTGCAGTGACTGTGTCAATTTGTCTCTTTTTTGCTGACATTCTATGAAGCGTGAGGCCCTTCAGTGGAAGTTTCCAGGTGTGGAAATGAATGCATTCCATTCTGAGGCGCCCCTTCATCAGGATGGCCCAGATTTCAGACCTGTCCTGACAAGCTCGGGGTAGTTCTCAGAGGAACACTGAACGTGGTGGGACAGCTGATCTCTGACTTCAGGAGACTTCTTAGAGAAAACCCATCTGTTTGTGGGTTGTTTGTTTTTGTTGTTGTTGTTTTTTAATTTTTTTTTTTTTATTTTCATGAAAGTTTACAGAGACTTAGGGTTTCCAGTCATTTATTGTTGCACTTTTCTCCCGGCCACCCCCTCCCCTAATTCATTTTTCTCCTTGAAAAGTAAAAGAAAAACTCTTTCATTGTTATGCAATCCCTCCCCCCCCCCAAGTCAACTTCACTGTGCAGCCTTCTGTTTTTAAAAAATTCTTTTTATAAGTCCGTCAAATACTAATAGAAAATGCAACATGCCCTGATTGGCTGTGTGAGAGAAGTCACTCTGTGCTCTTGTGACTAGAGTGATGAACTTGGTTGAAGCCATCCAAGCAAGGTACTCCACTCGCCTGTTACGTCGCGGAGCTCTGGTGACGTGTAGGGGTTCCACTGCTAACACAGAACCATGCCTGTCTGGATGTTCGAATCCACCAGCAGCTCCGAGGGAGAAAGACGGACAGTCTCCTCGCTTGTGATTGTTGTTGTTGTTGTTGTTATGTGCTGTTGAGTCACCTGCAACTCATAGCGACCCTATTTGTACAATAGCTCTAAACCCTGCCCTGTCCTGTGCCAATCTGACTGTCTCTGACACACCCATCCCCATAACCCTAGTC
>NW_006399777.1:11247257-11258641 GCF_000299155.1 Elephantulus edwardii
TGTGTCATCTGCATAATGCAGATTGTTGATGAGTCTTCCTCCGATCCTGATGCCACATTAGAACACCCAACAAAGGGCCCAGGGTGAGCCAGTTCATGCTTTACAGCAATGAGGCTTGGTTTGGGTGTTTGTTTTTTCAGTTTGCCCTCCTGCCTTTTTTACTGGACTCTTCATCACCATTTAGCCTGTCTATATCATTAGGCTTTGGCAACTTAATGTGATGAACTTGAACTTCTCTTCTTCACCTCCTAAATGTTTGCTGTGTTTGGGGCTATTTCCAGGTCTTAAAAGTGAAACATTCTTGGGGGGGGGAAATGGAAAGGATCCGTGCAAAAAAACAGGGTAATGGTGGGCAAGGTCCAATGATGATTAATTTTATAAAACATAGTGCATGAGAATGATTGTATGAACCACAATGTGAATGAAGAATTGTGTAAAACACAGTGTGTACAAACTTGGTAAATAAAAAGTGACCCATTCTTCACCATGTTCTTCTGGTTATTTTGTTAAACACTCTTTGCCTTGGGGAACCTGAGAGATTAAACCTGGCCAGGTCCTGAGCTGTCATGACGTGAGCTCTTGGCTTTTCTCCCTTAATTTGCCCTGGTGGACCCAAGAGGGCAGACATCGTCTGGGGCAACACTTAGGGAGTCTGGATTGTGAGGAAGCAATTGGATTAGATGGTTTGAATTTCTCTCCTCAAAGGTTGGGAAGAGAAGTGGGTTGATGTCAAGAGTTTTAAACTGATGATCTGGTAAAGAAAATACACCAAAGCTGAAGAGGAAGTTCCTCTTCCTTGAGCTCCACCTGAGAGTTCAGGATGCTACTGAAGAGTGAAACCGAAGGCTCCCAAACCAGGTGGGCTCATTTACACCACTTACGCATCAGAATTACTATAAATTAATTATCCTAATATGTGAGTGCACAGACAATACAAAAAGTTAAGAAAAATCACGTTGCATTTCCTCTGGTGTCATAGCTATTGTTACTTGAGATAATTTCTCAGGGTACCATTTCAATACCTCGCCGGACCATCCACAGACTGGGGAATGGAGACCTAAAAAGACTTGTGACTTTGTGAGTTTTAACTGTTTTTGTTATTTAAAACGGAGTACAACCCACTCAGCAAACTTTTCTCCTACTGGGTGTGACATCTGTGAGATGTGGCACTGCTAATCCAAAGGTCACACACCTCCCCGGTGCTTCTAATTCATTGACTCCATGAACAAAAGATGAGCATCTTCTATGCCTTTTGCCACCTCAGAAAACCAGTGGAGGTTCAGTTTTGAGCTGGTTCTGTCTCTATGACAACAAGTAACTCTCCAACCAGAAGCATTTTGAATTAAAGTAATCTCTGGGGTTGTTTAGGGAGCCCTGGTGGCCTGGGATTGTTAGACCAAACAAACATGGAATATCTAGGTATATTTGCACATGACATAAGGATAAATAAAACTACAATTTGGTTTAAGTGCATCCATGCCTAGTTTGATACCTGGAAAGGCACTCTAGTGGCTTAGTATAGTATGTGCTGCAATGTTAACTGAAAGGTTGGCAGTTTGAATCCACAGGAATGACGTTAACTACATCTTTGGAAAGACAGAGTGGAAAGGTCAATATCATCAGTCCGAACCAAGACAGGGGCCGCCTGTGGAATAGCCTCTCCATTGCTCATATACGGGGTAAGATTGAACATTCAACAGGCCCACAAGAGCCTAGCTTAAGTACTAGCTTATGTTAATTCCAAATGAATTTCAAAACCATTTCAAGCTTATATTTGGACCACTGAACATGAATGACTGAAGGCCAGATGACTTGCATAAGGACATCTGGAACATCATATATGAAGAAAACAAAAGATCATGAAAAATACAGGAAATAAAACACCAAAAAAAGTAGATGTCCAAGGAAATTCTGAAACCTGTTCCTAAATCTGAGTAAGCTAATGGAAAAATGGCGATGTGATGTAAATAAGACAGTGGACAGAAGATTTCAAAGGACATCTTGAGAAAACCAAGCAAAGGATTATAATAAAATTTACAAAGACTTGGCGTTAGAGAACCAGAAGAGAACAGTGTAGACATTTATAAAGCTGGAATAACTGAAGACAAAAAAAGCTTCAGGCTTGGTGTTCTGGAGGATTCTGTGAATGAAATACCTATTGGAACAAGAAGGTCCAAAGAAGACGGGAAGAATACACAGAGTCACTGTACAAAAAAAAAAATATTAACCTTGAAGAGTTTAGATCAATAACCAAAGATCCTCATTATTGGACCCATAAGCAGCATTATGATAAATGGAGCAAAAATTGAAGGTGTTAAAGATTTTATTTGACTTGGATCAATAATCAATGTCTCTGGAAACAGCAATAAAAAAAAAATAATCCAAGGGTATGTTGCAGTGGGCAAAATTGCTGCGAAGGACCTCTTTGAAGCGCCAAAGAGCAAAGATGTTAAAGACTAAGGTGCACTGGACCTCAGTCATGGTATTTTCAGGTGTTTCATATTCATGTGAAAGCTGGGCAGGTAATAAGGAGGATCCAAGAAGAACTGATGTCTTTGAGTTCTGATGCTAATCAGCAACACTCACTATGCTGCAGACTCCCGTGTTGTTGTGGGTCATTGAGTTGGAACCAACCCATGGCCGAGCCTCCAGTAGGTTTTCAGAGACAGTAAATAACATGGGAGGATATTGCCCATTTTCCTTTCATGTAGCTCCTGGTGGATTTGAACCGTATACCTTTGGGTTGGCAGTGCAGCTCCTTACTATGAGGCCACTGCAAAATAAGCAGGTATATCTTGGAAGAAGCAGAGAGAACTCCGTAGAGGCAAGAGTGGCAAGACTTTGACTCACAAATCTTGGGTATGTTGACAGCAGGGGCAATTCCCTGAAGATGAGCATTACATTTGAGAAGGAGACGGTCAAGGGGAAAGACAGGACCTTCAACTAGACTGATTGATGCAATGATTTTTGGCAGTGGGCTAAGCACAGAAGAGCTTGTGAAGTGAAGCAGGATAGAGTCCGTAGGTACCAGAGTCAACTTGATGGCACCTAACAACAACAAACTCCCTGTGCTCACATCTCAGCCTACTTATTATTGTCATGTGAAGCCTTTTCTAGCAGTGCTGTAGATTGACTATCAATTAAGTTAGAGGAGCTTGGTGTGCTTGGTCTATCTCATTTCAAGCATGGTAAACATCACAGTATGAGAAAGTGAGACCATTGAGAAGAAACCAGCCTAGGCTGGGCATCAAATATCCTGTAATTTCGGCTTCTGTATTGTGTTGTTTAAGGCTTCTAAAGGAAATTTTTGATTGCAGGATACGAGACTTAACCATAAAGAAGAAAGAGTGGTTCCTCCTTCTCATCTGAAGACCTGTTCCAGGATCTACAGACAGAAGAGGTAAGTTCAGGTTTTGTTCTTTGAAATGCGTTGATGGACACTCTTGTTAGAAGTTGTGATAGGGTTCTAAAATTAATTTACTCTATCTGGTTTCTGGATTATTTATCCCAGTTTGTCACTTCGACGTATGGAAACTGTTTCTGGCCGGAAGGATTTAAGAGAAAGGTATGTTTGTTAATGTGCTGTATTGTTCACTGATCTGGAAGTGAAGTGGTTCTTGGAGCTTGGCAGTTTTGTTTCTGTTAAGGGAGGGGAGCAAGTTGCTGGTATAAAATGTGAATGGAGACTGAACGAGGGGGTAGAGTTTTGGCCTAGAGCTATGTAATGAAACGGAGTTTTTATTAAAACTCTTACGTGGTTGTAATAAATAGTAAAACATCAAAATGACTTCAGGCACTTTGCTATTAAACCCACCTGGAAGTTAAGCAAAAGGTTCTGAAGCAATTTTGGGGGGTAATAGGAATTTGGTGTCAATTCCTTGTGCTCTGTGGTCATTCTAAATGTGTCATTTTTTTCTGGTTTAACATGTCCTCTTGTTAATTGACTTTGAGTGAGTTCTCATCCTGGTATACAACAGCCCACGTACCTGTTGTTAGTATATACTATCAAGTCAGACTTCACAGCTGACCCTCCAATGAATTTTGAGAGGCAGTAAATCTCATTGGAGGAGATTGCTAATTGCTTTAGCTTGTGCTATTCTCATAATTTTTGGGATGTTTGAGCCTGTTGTAGCAGGTCTTAAAAATGCTAAACCAAATAGAGTAGGATAATTGACTCAATCATGAAGATTTCCCAAGATGAAATAGGCTAAGATATAAAATCTGAAATGTAAGCTTTATGCACTTTGTTTTGTAGTTATAGACTCAAAGTTCAGATCAGGGGGTTGTCATATTTTTTTTTCTGCAAAGGGATAAATAGTAAATATTTTAGACTTGTAGATCATTGTCTCAGTGACCACTCAGTTCTACCCTTTAGCAGATAAGCAGCTATAGACAGTGTATAAATTAAGTATGTGTATGTTCCAACAAAGATTTAGTTATGAGATTTCAAATTTTAATTCCATGGTTTTACATCATGAAATATTACTGTATTATTTCTCTCCCTTTGCCTTGGTTGAAAGCATGAAAATGAAAATATTAATAAAAACAATGGATGAAGGGATAGTTTGGCTAGCAGGTCATAGTTTAGGTTACTAAAACAAAACACATTCTTCTGGAAATCTTCATTAATTTGTTATCACTGAGAGCATGGAAATTCTGCAATTATACTTGTGTTGTATTAATTGTTCCCAGCCAGGCATCATTACTTCAGCTGAGTGTGATGGGAGGAGCAAACGCCTGATATTGAAGGCATGGAACATACCTGAGTTAATTCTGTTTCCTTTAGGACAGGATTTGTACATTCACATCTTTCCCTCCCCCCTTTCCTCACTTCTTTTTTACCACTTAATCTGCAACCAGGACTTCCTGGCTTGGCAGGTGGTTTTCAACAGGGCACATGGAAAAAAAAGTCTCTTTACATTATTTTAGCGCTTCTCTGTGATTAAAGGGTTTCATTCCAAGGATTGTTTGAACACAGGATTGTTTGAACAAAGTGTTTGCTTCAGTGTAGGCAAATAAAAGGAATTACCAGACCCACAACTTAAGAAAAGGGTGAATCAGTTGAGGCATGAGAATTTTATTGAGGAAAAGAATTCTTTACAAAAGTTTGCAAATAATCGTTAAACCATGTTTTCTTAAAAAAAAAAGCTGAATGCTTTTTCCAAATATGGTCTACCTATGCTTTAAAAGTTCATAAATTTAAAAATTGCAGTTACACATTATCTACACGTATCAGTTAATAATGGGTTCTGTGACTTCAGCAAGTTGCTTCATGTTTCTGTACTTGGGCTACTTCAGTAAAATAGGATCGTGATCTATGTGAATTCTAAGGACTCTGGTGTTTGTGTGACTTAGAAAACGAGTGGACTGTGGAAACCCAAGTGTGTCTTTTGAATTCATCACATGAAAGAAAGAGCAGTAGTTATTTTACATGATATTAAAGGATGTATATAGATGTGCCTTCCAAGGAGCAAACTGGTTTAACCCTCTCCAGGATAGACTTGTCTGTTCTCTTGGCAGTCTGTGGTATGCTTAATATTCTTCTCCAGAAGCACAACTCAAAGGCCTCCAGGAAGCACCAATTCTTGAGGACATTATGCTTGACAGGGTAGAGGGTTAGCACAGAAGAGGAAGACCATGGATGAGATGGATTGACACACTCTCTGTGGCAATTGAGTCTAGTGTGTCTGAGATGGTGAGGTTGGCTCCAGGGCAAGGTCAGAGCCATTGTCCATATGGTTGTTGTGAGTCATAGTCAACTCGATGGCCCCTAACAACAATACCGCCACCACCATATGGGGCTAGGGCTTGCTGTTAGTGACTGGAAGGGGCGTTGATGGCACTGTGCATTAATCACTGGTGTACTAACTGGAAGGTGAGTGATTTGGATCCATCCAGCCAGAGATGATTCCCCATTGCCTTTCTGAAGCTGTCCATCAAACGAGAGAAGATTGCCCACCTTTCTCTTGCAATTTTGCTGTGGGTCAGTACCCTAGTTCCCTATGGGCTAGGCCACCAGATCTCCCTCTCTTTAATATAAAAAAGTAATTTGTAAATATGTTAGCTTCAGGATCTTTTGGTTCTGATTGGGTGCTGTCAAGTTGGGACCGACTCATAGCTGACTCTCCAGTGGGTTTTCAGAGGCAGTAAATGGCACTGGAGGAGACTATGCACCCTTTTCCTGTGGAGCAGGTGATGCATTCTAATTATATACCGACAGATCTTTTTATATTCTTAAAGCCGCGAAGGACTTCACAGTGTTTTATGCATGTCAATTATATCTATTAGTATCTGGCCTATTAGAAATTCATGCTGTGAAACAAACAAACAAAAAAAAAAACAAAAACCCTTACTGCTTTATTTATAAAAATATACCTGATGTGTTAGCATAAATAGCATGGGCTTTCTTCCCCCTGAAAAAGAACTTTTCCAAACAAAAAATAATTCACTGAGAAACGCAGCACTTTTTTTCCCACATTTTTGAGAGTCTCTTTACAGTTTAGTTTAACGAAGACAGCTGGATTCTCATAGCTGCTTCTGGTTTCAAGCTGTTAGGGTGTCACCTGACAGGCATTCTCTGGAAAACTCTACCACATAGTTATGAGAATATGTGAAGGAGAGAGGCAACCAGGCTCCTAGAACTATTCTGAAGGTAGTTTGGGCACTATAAATGTTCTGGGTTTCTCCAGAAGTTGCTAGAACAGCATGTGAGAAGCTCTGATCCAAGAACAAGGTACTTAGGGTTTCTTGAGTGTACCTTGATCACCTGTCCTGATCATGCACTAGCATCTCGTGGTCATTTCTCCTTTGAGGAGGATGTGACCCAAAATGGAAGGAGAAGATGTTTGTCCACTGAGTGCCCTCAAAACCTGTAAAGACAACGCCATCCTGCTGTGACTGCAGTACCCTGCTTTTTTCCAGTTAAAATGGTCTAAAAGGAAGTAAAGGAAATGAATTGTTGTTGCTGACACACATTGTTCCTAAGACTTGGGTTTTGTTTTGTTAGTTATGGGTTTGTGGGGTGTTGTAGGTTGATGAAGTGGATAGGTGGGATTGCTGGAGGTGAATTGAAGCCGTCGTTTTTGTTTTGCGCTCTGATTATATTATGAGTTTATAGTTAGCAGATTCCACCCAAGTCTCAGGTCCTTATCGTGACTGCAAGAGGCTGTAGTGATAAAAGGCTTAAGTCAGAGGATTGTGTGTGTACAGATGTTCATCTTTCAAATGAGGAAACAAATACACAAGGAGGCTAGTTGAATTGCAGGCAGTTGGCCAGTGAGAAAGTCCAGGAGTTCAAAGAGAACTCAAATCTCCTTTCCCCCCATTATTTTGTGTCACCTTTTGTCCTGTGCCTTCTCTTGCGTAGCTCCCACTCTCAGTGGGTGATGTTGAGAATGAGATTGTCGAGTATGGATTGCGGGTGGTCCCTCTCCTGAAGGCTGGAGTCAGCTGAGAAACACTGAGATGTTAGAGGGGATTCAAGCAAACTTTGAAGTGCAGGGCAAGATTGGATGTGGTTGTTATTGTTACATGCCATCAACTCAAGTAGGATTCATAGCGAACCTACGAACAACAGATTTGAATTCTGTCCTCTCCTGTGCCATCCTCATCGTCTATGACACACTTTGAGCCCATTGCTGGAGTCACTATGTCAATCTATCTTATTGAGGGTCTTACTCTCCTCCCCTGACCCTTTACTTTTTCAAGCATGATGCTCTTGTCCAAGAAACAGTCTCTTCTAACAACATGCCCAAAGTATGGAAAAAGGTATAATCAAGAATAAATCAAAGAAGGGGAAAAAAACTTGGGGTCAAGGCAGAGAAAGCAGGCTGACCATCAAGGTGAACAGATAACTAAGGAGGAATAAGGAATGAGGAGGCTGATGGGTGAGATAATGCCAGCCATACCCTCTCCCAGTGGCAGCCTCAGTTTATGAGATGCCGCAGCTGACTCGGGCTGCAGGTCTGCGTGTTGCAGACCAACTGGTTTCCACCCCAAACATTGGCCAGTTAGCTTCATGGAGGAAGCAGCCGCGTTAACCAACCACAGCTGTCTTGTTTATAAGTGGAGGAATTCATGCGAGCTCCGGGCTGGCATTCCCCTGTATATAAAAATGCTGATAGTTAAACAGTGATACTGTGCAAAACGCTCGGAATCTCTATCTTGAGAGGCAGTTCTTAAGTGTAATGGTTTAATGGTCATTTAGCATGATGGGTCTTCCGAGTGTAATATCATCTGCCTGCTAGTGAAAATGAACGCTTCTCTGTGGGAAGTCAAAGATCGTGTCAGCAGAACTAGGGTTGGGTGAAGGCAGGCGTCAGGAAGCCAAGGCCAAAATGCAGAAAAGACAGGCCATGCCAAAATAGGTGGCCTAGTGGCAAGAAGCTGCACTGCAATTCAGAAGGCACCTGGTTCGAGGCCACCAGGTGCTCCTCAGGAGAAAGATGGGCAGTCTCCTTCTGTGTGATAAACTGCTTCTAAAAACCCATTGGAGGTTCAACTACAGATTCTGACTCCACAGTACATAATAACAACATGCTAATGGTACAACAGAGACTGCAATCTCCCTGGCCCCCGTCATACATTCACTGTAATTAGAGGACACCACTAACTCCAACTGGCTCAGTGTTGAGAAGTTGTGGAGTCAACCCAAAGGCACACGGTGCGAATCCACCAGCTACTTCATGGGAGAAAGATGGGCAATCTCCTCCTGTGCAGTTTACTGACTGAAAACCTGCTGTAACATCAGCTATGGGTGAATATAGATTCCATGGCACATAACAACAATGTTGTTGATGGTGTTGATTGCCTTCAAGTTGAACATGACTCATAGCGACCCTAAGAACCAAAGGCCTGAAGCCGCTCTACAACTATTGACATTTATCAAAATTCATAGAGTTTCTGGAGGCATGTTGTTTAGGAAGTGGATGCCACTGAATAACTCCCTCTAAATGGGAGAAAATACATTATTATTATTATTATTAGATAAAAAGTCGACTTTTTTTTGCTTTCAATGTTTTCTTACTTTCTTCTCATCCCAACCTACCACTTACCTAATTTAACGGACTGTCCCTCTAGAAATAAGCAGAATTTTTTGCTGACCCTGAAACTTCTCCACCCCCTTCCTCCTTGCTGTCCTGTAGGAGTATGCTGCCAATCCATGGGTTCAAATCCATCAGCTGTTCCTCAGGAGGAAGATGGCCAAAGATTGACCATGCTACGCAGTGGCTCTGAGATCCCTATTTTCAGCTGCCAATTACATAATTTCTTATTTTTTTTCTACATTATTTTTATTCTGCCGCTGTTGCTTTACAGTTGAGTCAGAACAGACTGATAGCTGACCCTCCAGTGACTTTTCAGAGGCAGCAAATCGCACAGTAGGAAATTGTCCATCCTCCCGTGGAGCAACTAGTGGATTTGAACCGAGTGCCTTTGGGATTCCAGCTCAGCTTCTTACCACTAGACCACCAGAGCTCCTAACATTTATAATATTACTTTACTGAAGCAGGAGTGGCATCCACTTCCTAAATAACATGCCTCTGGAAATGGTATGAACTTTGATAAATAGTGATGGTTGTAGACGGGCTTCAGGCCCTCATGGGGTCGCTATGAGTTGTGCTCGACTCAAAGGCAATTAACAACAACAACAACAGGTACAAATGTAAACATAGATGCATTTCCTCTTGGGCCAGTATTTCATACATGATTATAAAACCAAACCAAAGTGAATGCAAAGAAACACAAAATCACACATCCTAGCTCTGGAAGAAGTCACAGGTGCCTCCCTGCAGCTCGCTGTAACCAGTCATGGTAAAGCGTGCACTGTACATGGTAAAAACATTCAGTGAACCCCTTTAGGAGGCCCTGAGCAGCACCAGCAGTGAAGCACCGAACTCATAGATGAGAAATTGGGGGGGTTTGAACTCAGCCTATCTTACACAATATTTCCCATGCAATTGTAAAAGCAAAACAGAACAAGCAAAGGCAATGAACTACGGTGACATTGAAGTTGTCATTAGATTGGCCAGAGGGGAGAAACTGAGTTGTAACTTGTTAGCGGTGAGTCAGCTCTTAATTGTCCCTTTAAACCAAAAATCCAGACTGCCACCATCGGCTCAGCATAAGCCCGGTAGGGTAGACCGAAGGGCAGCAGTGTCTTGGGACGTCCAAGGTTGTGAATGTTTAAAGGAGCACATGGCCTCGTTCTCGCTTACAGCACCTGGTCCATTCTAATCACTCTCCTTCCCATTGGGAGCCCAGTGTTTAACTCCCTGTACCACAAGAGCTCCCTGTTGTACCACCAGGATCCCTTAACTGGGGCATATTCTTTCCCTCTTGTTATTTTTCCCCCCTAAGAAAGATGGATGAGTAATTAGAACAGCTTGACACCAGGTAGCAGTTATTTTTAGAGTTGCCTTGAAAACCAGCTTCCCAACACCTGGACGCGGACAGGTCTCTGCCTGTGGCAAACTGCAGCACCTCCTGTGCTGTGGAGGGGAGCCTGGTGAGGGTGTGATGGGGCTACCCTGGGCAGTACCCTTTGGGGATAGGCTGTGCCCTGGCAAAAGGAGCCCAATGTCAGTGTCCAGGCAACTCCTGGCTGAGAGCGTGGCTATTTCCAGATACTTCTGCGTAATCCTGTACTCTCCAGTTCAGATGCAGCCAGATCTTTGTTGTTGCTCTTGTTATGTGCCATCAAGTCGACTGCAACTCGGAGTGATCCTATGAACAACAGATCTGAACTAGGCCCTATCCTGTGCCATCTTCATCATCTCCAATATACTCAAGGTCATTGTTACAGGCACCTTGTCAAGCCTTTGTATCTGAAGGTCTTCCCCTCCTATGTTTTACTGTTATATCTCATTTCCATCATTCCAAGCATGATGACCGGCTCTTCCTAAAAATATGGTCAAAGTATGTAAGATGAAGCCTCATTGCCTTTGATTTCAACCCTGGTTGCACTTTATTTCAGACAGACTTGTGTGTTCCTTTGGGAGTTCATAGAATATGCAGTGCTGTTCTAATTCACACCACATGAATCTTCCTGCTTCACAAAGGAGCTCAATATTCTTCTCCAGCACATCTCTGTTGTTGTTGTTGGATGCCATCAAATTGAGTATGACCCCTAGTGACGCTGTGGACAGCCGACCTGAGCCCTGCCCTCATCTGTACCATCCTCATCGACTCTGATACACTCGAGCCCGTATTGCTGAAGTCATTGTGTCAGTCCCTCTCATTGGGGGTCTTCCTCTCCTTCGAAGTCCCTCCATCTTTCCAGGTGTGATTTCCCTCTCCAAGGAATAGCTACATGTCCAAAGCATGAAAAATTGCATCTTTATGAAAGAGTTTTTCTTTTACTCATCAAGGAGAAAAGTGAATCGGGG
>NW_006399777.1:11258741-11272316 GCF_000299155.1 Elephantulus edwardii
ATGAATGACTGGAAACCCTAAGTCTCTGTAAACTTTCATTAAAATTAAAAAAAAAAAAAAACCAAACCAAAACACACTTGCATCTTTGCACTCTGGTGGAACTTCTTCCTGGGGAGTTAAGTTGAAAACTCATCCTGGGAAGCATTCTTCAGGAAAGCCCACAACACTGACAGAAATCACTGAATAGGGGCTTGTCAAATTCCCATGATTGTTACTGAAATCAAGCAACTGTCAGGCAGGTTTCCAAAGCAAGTGCCTGATAAATACCCCTTTGAGATAAAAGGACTTAAAGGTACTCGTTGATTTGAGATTTGAGATCATTCATCCCTGCTGAGGAAAATGCAGTTCCACATCTCTAGAAAGGTTGCAGAGAAAATGCGACTTGATACTGACTTGTAAGAACTATCAGATTATAATCATTTTGCTGGGGCTATGTTTGTATTTGCAACTGAATTTCTTCAATGGTGATCTGATAAACCCATATACGATGCAATTGTTAAATGTGAGTGTTCATCTCTACCGGTATGTTCAGGTGGTATCACGTATGGTCAATCTGAGCTTCAGAGATCAAAAGAATTCCTTTAATGGAAACCTAAATTAGAAGAAGACACATCTATAGCGAATGATGCCAAACTTACTTTTGTGTTTAATGTGTTCATAGTAAATGAGGCTTTTAAAAAGTGAACCATTGTGTACCAATGAAGGAGTTTCTCTTTTGCTTTTCAAGGAGAGGAGCGAACGGGAGGAGGGGGTGGCGGGGAGAAAAGTGCAACAATGAATGAATGGAATTCCAGAATCTCTGTAGATGTTCATTGAAATTAAAAAAAAAAAGTGAACCATTGTCAAAATACTCCATGATGCTAACTCAATTTATGGCTACTGACTGTTTCTATGTTTGTGAAGCAGGAAGCTATGTTTTACTATTATATCTCATTTCATACTGAAAACTCTGACTAATTCAGATTAAGGAATAGTTCCTTACTGAATATGGGCTGTTACCTTAATGGGCCAACATTTTAATATAGAATTAAAATATCTAATCACAATTAAAATTTCTTATATTGGATTTTTCACAATATTGCTAAGTTGTTAAATTGGTCAACTTTGGTATCTATGTGCAGTATTTTGATATACTGGAGAAAGCAGGTATGTTATATTAGACTATTGGGCAATTAAACATAAAGTAAAAGAAACACCAATTATATTTACTTCTAAGAGTAAGGAACCTCTTCAATGTTACAAATTTGGAAAATATAAAAATATAAATAAAGAAATAAAATCCACCTTTAAATGTATGTTTTTTTAAAAAAATGTGACCTTTAAGAAGAGCTGTACTCACTATATGAGTATCTTGTGTCACATAGTTAACCTTCCCCACTTTTTGTTAGACCTTGAATAACTTGGTTCCTAAGTGTTGCTTTTAATGGGCATATCCATGATGATGAAGGTACCACAGGATAGGACGAGGCTCTGATCTGTTCCTCAGGGGGTTTACTATGAATTGACTTTACATAAAAAGTAGTTATGGATGGTGAAGACATTGAGATAGTTAAGTTTTAGTTTACTTGGCTCCACAGTCAACACTCTTGATACCAGCAGCCAGGAAATCAGGAGACAAATTGCTTTGGGAAAGTCAGCTGTGAGGGACCTCTCCAGAGTACTGAAGAGCAATGACGTCAGGCTGGAGACTAAGGTATGCCTGATCCAGGCCATAGTCTTTGCATTTGGGTGCTATGTGTGGGAGATCTGGACAATGACTAGGGTTGATCGAAAGAGAATTGATGCCTTTGAGCTGTGGTGCTGGAGAAGAGTGTTGAATATACCATAGATTGCTAGGAGAACTAACAGGTTTGTCCTGGAGAGAGTGAAACCAGGCTGCTCCTTGGAGGCAAGGATTCTGAACCTTTGTCTGACATACTTTGGGCATGTTGCAAGGAGAGACCAGTCCTTGGAGAGAGACATCGTGTTTGGGAGAGTGGAGGGACAGCATGAGAGAGCTTCCTCAATGAGATGGATCGATATAGTGATTAGGGTAGTGGGAGTAGATGTGTCAGATAGTGAGGTTGGCACAGGATAGAGCAGGGTTTACGGCTCTTGAACATATGGTCGCTATGAGTGGCAAGCGATTTGATGGCACATAACAACAACAACAAATAAGTTGTTGTTGTTGTTATGTGCCATCGAGTTGTTTGCGACTCATAGTGATCCTATGAACAAGAACTCTAAATGCTGTTCTATCCTGTGTCAACCTAGCCATCTCAAACACACTTATTCCCACCGCTCCAGTCACAGAATCGATCCATCTCATCCAAGGTCTTCCTCTCCTTCGCCGCCCCTCCACTCTGCCAAACATGATGTCCCAACAAATTCTCCAGCAGAGTGTTTGATGGATTTGAACCACGTGTCTCTGGGATCACAGTGCAGCTTCTTGCCACTGGGCTACCAGAGCTCCCTAACAAATAAGTAGTGGATATAATTGTAAATGTGTCTCTAAATGCTTATAAGTTTTGTTTTAGACTTACTGCCAAGAAATGAAATCCCCAAGTCACTAGCTATTAAAAAATAAAAAAGCTTCATTCATAGTGACAAAATAATTTTTGGATAAGGTAGACTTATTTACATTGCTGTCAGTAGTACATGAGGCTACTCACTTTATTGCTTTCTTTACCAGGATAACTTTTAAAAACATCCTGATTGATATCTTGCCAGGGCCGTGAAATATCACTTAGTCATTTTTCTCTGTTTCTTGTTTCTTCACCTGATTGCACACGTGTCTATGGATTCATGCACATTGACGAACCACATTAATAACTATAAATTTATAACAAGTGTTAATAAATTTGGGTCAGTTCCTCTCATTTTCATTTTAGGGAGATATTCTCAGAGCATTCCTGGCAATTCACAGTAACCCATTTTCTGGATGACATTTGACTGATAGTGTTAGTTAAGATAGACTTGCCATTATGAATTACGGGTTTTTAAAAGCCAGGATGTGGTCATTGGTATAGTTGACTCTGACCCGTGGTGACCCCGGTAGAATGAAGCACTGCCCATTCTGTGCCATCCTCACAATCTTTGTTTTGTTTAAACCCTGTGTTGTAACCACCTGTGACAATCTTCCTCTTGTTTGTTAACCCAACACTTTGCCAAACATGACATCTGTCTTTAAGGATTGGTCTACCCTCATTTCTAAGAAATGAGGAAATTCTCTTGTATTTGGTCCACGATCTGTTTGTCCTTCTGGTAGATTTAGTATTCTTTGTAACTACTGCAATTCAAAAGTATCAGTCCTTATTGCTTTGACCTTATCCATTGTCCAAGTTTCACATGCATACGGAACAATTGAAAATACTGTGGCTTGGATCAGACTCACCTTAGTCTTTAAAGTGACATTCTTGCTCTTTTGTACTTTGAAAAGGTCCTCTACAGTAGATTCTCCCAGTGCACATGTGTTTTTTATTTATTTATTTAAAATGGGAGATGGTTGGAAATACCACGTTTGGGGGACAGGCGTACCTTACTTCTCAAAAATCTCTCTTGACTACATACTTTGCAGTGGCTCTTTGGAGCCGATCTGTCTACTGCAATACATCTTTCGATTTCTTGGCTGGTCCTTCTGTGAGTATTGGTTATGGCTCCAAGTAAACAGAAATCCTTAACACCTTCTGATATTTCTTCATTTTTCATGATATTTTTAAGTGGTCCAATTGTGGGGATGTTTACGTTATGGTAAGATGTAATTCCTACTGAAGACGACAGTCATTAGGCTTTATCAATAAGTGCTTCAAGCCTTTCTTATTTCTGCAGGCAGTGTTGTATCACTTGTATACCACAGGTGGAAGATGCACCTTCCTCCAATCCTGATGTTACCTTCTTCACAGAGTCTGTTTTCTTATTTGTGCCATTTATAGATTGGATAGATATGTGAAAAGACTGACTCACCCTTGTTTGGACTTCAAATTATGCCATATCCCATTGTTTTGTTGGAGTAACTGCTTCTGGGTCTATTTACTGTTTCCACATGAGCACAATTAATTGGGCTAGAATGCCAGTTCTCCACAATACGGTCTGTAATCTCTTATGATTCACACAGTTGTATGCATTTGCACAGTCAGTAAGACATAGGTCAACATATTTCTGGTATTGTCTGCTTTCAGTCAAGATCCTTCTGACATCGGCAATGATATTCTTTGATTGACAGCCTCCTCTGAATCCAGCTTAAATTTCAGGGTGTTTTCTGCTGCAACTATTTTTTAAAATTATCTTCGGCAAGATTTTACCTGTGTGTGATATTAATCATATTGTTCTACAAACTCTGAATTCTGTTGAATCATCTTTCTTTGGAATAGACACAGATACAAATCTGTCCGAGTCCGTTGTCCGGGTGGCTGTCTTCCAAATCTCTTGCTGAAACATCTCAACTGTTACTCGTCAATTCTTGTCAATGCCTTCAGTGCAGCCTGGAATTCTGCCTTGTGTATCATTGATTCCTATACTCCCACCTGAAATGGCTAAGCGTGAACCAATTCTGTTTAGTAACTATATGTTCTTTCCATCTTTCTTTGATGCTTTGCAAAGAAGCCAGTATTTTGCTCATGGAACCTTTCAGTATTGTAACTCGTAGCTTGAAATTGTTTTTCTGTTCTTTTGATTTGCGAAATGTGTAGCATGCTCCTCCCTTTTGATTTTCTATCTCCGGGTCTTGGTACATTTCATTTTTTTTTTTTTTTACTTAACAATTTAAATTTATATGTACAGAACATATGTTCTTAGGATATACTCACTCAAAAGTCATTGTCATAGAGTCACTTCCTATACTCATAGTCACTTTCTATCGGACTTCCAAAGCCTTAAATATTTTTTTAAATTCCATTCATTCTTTGTTGCACTTTTCTCCCCACCCACTCACCCCCACCCCCAACCCCAGTTCGCTCCTCTCCTTGAAAAGCAAAAGAAAAACTCCTTGATTGGTTCACAATCCCCCGACCCCGCACATCTCCACTCCCACCCCAAGTATACTCCACTCTGCAACCTTCATTCGGGACGTCATTTTAATATTTACTTTTTCTTTTGGAGTTGTCCTTCGAAATCTTCTGCTTTCTCTTCTGTCAGCATTTCTTCTACTTGCAATAGCTTGATGACGTTCTAGAGTGTCGCTTCTAACATTGGTTTTTGTAGTTTCTTTCTTGCCTTTTCATTGAAGAATAGTTAGTCAGGAATCGTGTAGTCGTTGTTAGGTACCATTGACCCATAACTGACCCTCCCACAGATTTTCAGAGGCAGTAAATCACCGGGAGGAGATTGCCTTTCTTTCCCTCATGGAGCAGCTGGCGGTTTCAAACTATGGACCTTTGGGTTGGCAGCACAACTCCTTACCACTAAGCTACCAGAGCTCCTCTTAGTCAAAAAGAAATTGGTATTTTTATCGTGAGAAGCCCTGTTAGTTAAGCATTTGGGCTGCTAAAATAAAGGTTAGCATTTAATTTTTCTTTTTTAAAAGAAAATAAAATTTTATTTCAGTTGTGATTTAAATGAACATTTTTTGTGTTTTTTAAAATTTTATTTTAATGAAAATTTACAGAGACTTTGGAATTCCATTCATTTGCTGTTGCACTTTTACTTACCTGCCCACACCTCCCCCCAATTTGCTTTTCATTGTTATTCAGTCCTTCCCCCCAAGTCCCCGCCACTATGGAAAAGTTAGCATTTTTAACTCAGATGCCTCTCCACTAGAAAGATGTGGCACCTTCCCTACTCTTGCCTTATGGGGCTGCGACTGAGTGTCAGAATCAACTTACTGGCAATGGGATTTTGGGGGGTTATTTATCCCAATATCTATCATACTGTTGATTAATCTATAGAATGCCTCCTTTTGGCTCCCATCATACTAGTACATGACATACCCACTTGATTTGTAGAATAAACCCTTCCGTTATCTTAGAAAAACTCTCTCATGGCGTTGGCTATTTTTTCCCACTTCTCCTTTTTATTGAGAGAGCTCATCTATGTTTCTTGTATTTCTTCTGACTTATTAACACAGGTTAACTTTCATTTTGCTCAGTTTCCTTCAGCCTGTTCTTCATGTTGCTATTTTTAAAAAAATTTTTTTTATCATGTTTAGCTATCGGTTTGTTGCTTCGGTATGATTTCATTTCTGTAATGGCTTCAGTTTCTACTTATCTTCTGAGCCCTGCCAGAGAAATTTCCACCTTCCTGTTTCCTTATGTTTCTTTCAGGCCTTGCATCTTATCTTTTTATTATTCTTTCAGAGGGGTTATTTGTTTTTTAATTGCCTTGAGTTAATGAGTTTTGGCTAAGATTTTTCATTCTGCTCGGTATGTGAAATTTCATTGTCTATGTTTTCAGGATTATCTGAAGTCATGAAACGTAACGACACTGGAGAATGTATGTAATAAGTAATATAGCATAATAAGTGAACAAATCAATAACAATAAATAAAAATAATTAACACAACGTTGAAATAATCAGATGACATGTAACAAAGTGAATAAAACCCATGTGAAATACCATAAATCATCAAAAACAGTAGAACATTCTATGATAATATATTTCAAAATATAAATATATTGACATGTAGATCAAGCAAAAGACCCTGTTATAGATCCATTTTATCAAAGGGGATGTTGTCAATCCCTTTGAAGCTTCCCTTTCTCAATAAGTATTCTCATATTTCCCAATTTTGTATTAATCATTCCCTTGTTTTCTTGTTATTGTCAATATATTGCATATTTGAGTATTCCATGTATTTTACAAACTATTTAACATTGACTATTCATCAATCTATTTCTTTTTCCACCTTAATTTGTTGTGAAAAGTATGTCACTGTATGTGTAGTTTACTTTTATATAATTTACTAATGACATTTTTTTTGTTTGCTGTGCATATGTTTTATTTTCTATATAGGACCTGTGATGTTATTCTATGGATTTATGGACATTAGTTGTGTATCCTAGTGACAAATTCCTTATTCGGTTCTAGTGACATAGTTGAGAGTCAAGCAGCTAACTCGAAGACCACACTTCTCTCGTGGTTGAATCCACCTAAGGGCTCTGTCTGTGCAAGAGAGGTGGGCAGTTACCTTGAATCCAGCTAAGAGCCTTGGAAATACACTGGAGTTGTGAGTGGAACTAATTTGACAGCAATGGATTTTTGTTTTAGAATTCTTTATTAATTATACGTATTACAAACATGTCCTTCAGATTTTAGACATACCTTCTTATGACACATCTAGTATCCTTTTATGACATGGTGTATTCATTTTAATATATTCTAATTGTTTATAATCTGTCCTGATCTGCATTGCTGTCATTGTTGTGTGGCCATCAAGATGACTTCAATTCATAGTAAAATTAAAATTTTACCTTTAGCCTTTAAGCTTGTCATTTATTTTGAGCCCCTTTTTCATACTTACTGAAAATGCTCCCATATTCATTTTTTCCTTATAAGATCCATCGTTTCAACACCTTTATTATTCATCTGTAACTCTCTGATAAATAGCTTTTTTGTCATAAATAATATTTTCATATATATATGTATCTCTGAGCTGTCAGTTGGTGTTGGTGTTGTTATGTGCCATTGAGTAGAGTACAACTTATGGTGACGCTATGAACAATGGCTCTAAACCTTGCCCTCCCTGAGTCAACCTCACTGTCTCTGACGCACGTGGCCCCATAGCTAAAGTCACTGTGTCAGTCCATATCGTCCACAGTCTTTCACTTTGACACTGACCCTCTATCCTTCCAAGCATAATATCTTTCTCCAAGGACTGGTCCCTCCTGGAAATATGCCCTAAGTACGTGAAATGGAGTTTCTAAATTCTTGCCTTTAATGATCAAACTGGTTTAAGCCCTCCTTCACTCCCCCTCCCCCTTGGACAGACCTGTTTGTTCTCTTGGCAGCCCATGGTATGTTCAATACTCTTTTCCAGCACCACAGCTCAAAGGCACTGATTATCTTGTCAGCACTGCTGTCAAACTGCTTCTTTTTAAAAAAAAATTCTACTAGTTTATTTACAAAATTCAAATACATTGCTTTCAAGAACAAATTCTTTCCATTGTCCTCACTCTCCCATCAAATTGTACAGCCCATGATTAATCCCCTCTTCCCCCTGTACATCTACATCCCTCTGCCTCCAGCCTCTCACCCCTCCCGGATCCTTATACGCATTCTACAATAATGGTTTTATACAGTATTTATTCTTGTGGGACTGAGTTAGTTCACTCAGCCTAATGCTCTCCAGTCCCTCCCAGGTTAGGTAATAATTGACAAAGTTATTGCTCCTGCATGCTGCATAGTATTACACTGTGTGAATGTACCATAATCTCTCAACCCATTCGTTTGTGGTTGGACATTTGGGCTGTTTCCATGTTCTTGTGATGGTGAATAATGCTCCTATGAACATTGGTGTATAACTCTCAGTTTGTGACCCAGTTCTCATTTTCTCAGGGTGTATTCCCCGTAGTGGAATAGCTTTTTTCAAATTGCTTCTAAGTTTATACCAGTACTGGATGGACAGTCTCCTCCTGTGCCATTTACGGCCTCGGAAAACCACCATGAATTGACTCAAGGCCATGAGTTAAGATATTTGTCATAGTTAATTACTATGTCTTGATTTCGGAGACTGTAAATGTCCTACTTTGTCCTTTCTCAGGGGTATCCTCTTAATTTACTTTTCCTAATAATATTCAGAATTAGTTTGTCAAGTCTAATGAAAAACTCTGTAGGACTTTTGTTTGGATTAGCTTTTTCAGTATGGGTCAGCCGAGGCAGACCAGATGATTGTGCAATCCTCACTACATTAAATCATGATTATGGTATAGATCTCCACTTATGTGGCTTCTTAGTCTTTTTAAAAATTTTATTTTTCCACATGATGTCCTTGGAGAGGAATATCATGCCTGGAAAGGTAGAGGGACAGTACAAGAAAGGAAGATGCTAGTTGAAATGGTTTGACTCAGTCACTGGGTTAATAGGGTTAGATGTATCAGAGACAATAAAATTGGCTCGAGACAGAGCAGAGGTCTGAGCTGTTGTACATCGGGTCGCTTTAACTCAGAGTGGACTCTGGCACATCACAACAAACTATTTCCACATGGAAATGTTATGCAAGTTTTTATTTTTAAATTTTAGATGCATTATTATTTATACTGCTACCTTTGTTCTTTATTTAAGTAATTATAATAGTTTTACCCACCTTACTAGAATATAAGACTTACAAGAATACTATTATTTTTAAATTAATGCTATTATTTAATTTATACAGTTCACGCTTTCAGAACTATGCCTGGCACAAAATAGATTCCCAGTAAACTCAAAACTAATTGCTGTTGCACCAGAACCTCCTCATAGCAGAGCCTCCGGCAAGTTTCTGAGGCTGTAAATCCGACAGGAGATTGGTTTTTTCCCCACTTTGAGCCTCTGGTGCATTGGAACTCTCCAAGAGGGGTGGAGTTTGGGTTAGCCATGCAAATCTGGGTTCACAGGACATCAGAGCCCTCTTCTCAATAATCACTTAATAAATAGTGACTGTTTAAACTTCAGTTAGCTCTGCTGGCTTAGAGGGAAGGAACTGTGCTGCCAACCCACAGGCACGAGGTTCGAATCTGTCAGCTGCTCCATGCGAGAAAGATGAGCAGGCTCCCCCTGTGCTCGTTACAGCCCCTGAAGACCCACTGAAGGGTCAGCTAGGAGCTGGTTCTGACTTGACGCTACTCGACAACAAGAATATATAAAATTAATTCATAGCACTGACAGTACACTCCGGTTTTAGAAAAAAGAGAAACATGACATTGACAATTCAGACAAGATGGACTTGATGCATTATTGCTTTTATTTGTTAATCATTTTCCTGTGTTGTTATGTGAATTATTTATTATTGTTGTATGTACTGTCCGTTCAGAACTGATGCATAGCTGAGCCCTCAGTGTGTTTTCAGAGGGAGTGAATTTTATGGGAGAATACGGCCCGTTTTCCTTCTGCAGAGCAGCTGGTGAATTCAAATTGCACGCCTTTGGGTGTAACAGTCTATCCATCAAACCACCAGAGCTCCCCTTATATTAATATTATAGATTATAGATTACAGATTATATATTAATAATTTGTTGTTGTTATTAAGTACTGTCGGGTCAGAACCAATGCATAGACGACCCTCCAGTGAGTTTTCAGAGGCAGTAAATCACACAGAAAGGGACTGAGCATCTTTCCATCATGGCACACCTGATGGATTAAAACTGTCCACCTCTGGGTTGGCAGTGTCATCCCTCAACACTAAGCCAAAAGATCTCTTTCACATGAATTTAATCAATATTAGAATAATAGGCTTTATTATTAATTGATAGTTGTTGTTGTTGTTATGTGCCGTCGAGTCGTTTGTGACTCATAGCGACCCTATGCACAACAGCCCTAAACCCTACTCTATCCTGCGCCAACCACACTGCCTCTGACAAACGCATCCCGATTACCCCAGTCACCGAATCAATCCATCTCATGGAGGGTCTTCCCCTCCTGCGCTGTCCCTCCACCCTCCCAAGCATGTCCAAAGTATGTCAGACGAAGCCCCAGAATCCTTGCCTCCAAGGAGTAGCTTGGCTTAATCCTCTCCAAGATGAATCTGTTTGTTTTCCCGGCAGTCCATGGTACATTCAGTACTCTTCTCCAGCACCAGAGCTCAAAGGCATCAACTCTCCTTCTGTCCTCCCTAGTCATTTGTCCAACTCTCTGATGCCTAACAAGCGATTGCAAAGACCATGGCCTGTATCAGGCGCACCTTAGTCTCCAGAGAGACACTGTTGCTCCTAAGTACTTTAGAGAGGTCCCTAACAGCAGACTTTCCCATCGCGATACGCTTTTTGATTTCCTGACTGCTGGTGCCAAGAGTGTTGACTGTGGAGCCGAGCAAACTGAAGCTGTGAACACTCTCAATCTCTTCGCCATCCATCCTGACGCTGCCAGTTGGTCCAGTGGTGAGAATCTTTGTCTTCTTGACATTGAGCCTCAGTCCATACTGAAGGATAGAATTGATAGAAGTTAATTATTATTAAGAGAGCTCTTGTGGCCTAGTGTCAAGAAACTGTACTACAATCCCAAAGGCATGTGGTGCAGATTCACCAACTGCTTTGCAAGAGAAAGATGAATAATCTCCTGCTGTGTGATTAACTGCCTCTAAAAACCTGCTGAGAGGGAACTCTGGTGGCCTAGTGGCAAGAAGCTGCACTGCAATCCTAGAGGTATGCAGTTCAAATCCACCAGATGCTCTGCTGGAGAAGGAGGGGCGATCTCCTCCTATACCAGTCAGATCTGATTTGATGGTACACGCACAAAATAATAAAAAATAAAAAAATTTAAAAACCTACTTGCTGAGGGTCAGCTATGAGTTGGTTCAGACTTGATAATACCTAACAACAATTATTATTAAGATTAATTAAAGTAGTTAATGTATCTTATTAATAGGTATAGGTAAACCCATCATCTAAGTGTCTTCCTAATGAATTCTAAAATTGTTATGATTCACATTGCTAGAAATTCTTATAAACATGAAGTCTGCTAATGTGCCTTATATTTCATTTTGACTCAACTTTGACTCTGTCTGGTTTATATATAAATTCTTGTTATTGCTGATGCATTAGATGTCTTGCCGGGTATGAGTGTCATACATAACTGAGTGTACTCTCATAACCCTTGTTATTAATGTAAATGCGTTTTAAAGAGACTTCAGAGAAGTACGTTCTCTCTTTCCATCCTGTCCTATTCATATCACAAAAAAACAGTAGTACAAATGTAAAAAATGAAAAAATAGCATTGGTACAATACTATCAAGTAAACGGCAGTCTTTATCAGATTTCACAGGTTTTCCATTAATGTCGGTTTTCTGTCCCAGAATATAATCTGAGATACCACATTCAGGATATTTAATTGTCTTTAGTCTCCTCCAGGCTCTAATAATTCTTTCGTTTTCTCTCTCATTCTAGTCTTAGACACATTTAAGGTGTACAAGTGAATGTTTTAGGATGCCCTGATACTGTACCTTTCTGACTTTTTTTGTGATTAGGTTTGGCTACATTTGTCTGACCAGAACTCTCCCAAGCTGCTCTGAGTGGCCTCTGCACAGCGTCTTACAGCACGTGGCTTCACTCACTGGGGGTGTTAGCGAACGTTTGAGGGCAGTGGTGTCTGCTGAGCTTCATTGCCGTAACGCCATGCTTCTTTTCTCTTTATGATTGATGTATTTTGTAGAGCAGTTACTTTGGGACTGTGAGAATAGCGTGTTCATCCTTTGAACTTTGCCCTAACAACTCTGGCATGCATGGATGGCTCTTCCCTGTAACAGTTACTTTACAGAGAACTTAAGTAAGGTGGTTTTTCTATTTCCCTCGTTCCTTTTAAATATTTTAATTTGAATCTTTCTGTGAGGAAGAGATGTAAATTCTTCCCCGATAACTTACTTCAGTTATTTTGGTGTGTAGCCCTGTGACAATAAGTCAAATTACTTTCACAGTTAAGAACTAGAGAACAATACACTGTTAGTTGGCTCGATCTCTTGAAACACATCCTGCTTCATTCAAACCTGCAATAGTTCAGTATGTGAAATATATTTCTCAGTAAGCTTCTGCCATTTCTGTGCTTTCAAACTATAATACACAGGAAACATGCCTTGCTATAATCAGCTGCATGGCTCAGTTCTCAAAATCGCATGTAGTATAAACCCAAGTCTAACTTACATGGAATTTTATAAATATGTATCTTAGAGAACCAAGATATATTTATGGCTGGGAATTTGTTTTTAAAGTCAGAAATACAACCAGTTTGCCTTGTTGTAGTGAACCACAGCACAGCATTTTCTCATGCCTGGAAACACAGAGCCAGTTAGAAACAGGAATTTGAGCAGTCACATTTTATTTCAAATATTTATTACTACAGATGAATGTAGGAATTACAATAGACAGCCTCATTCCTAGGCATAGGCATATTCAGATACAAAATTTACATATATTTACCATAAAGTAGTAAGTAGCAAAAGAAAATGATATTTTATTAACCCTGGGGCTCTCTAATAATATTAATAAGAATATTTAGGATGGAGAGCTAAAGTACAAATTGAAAAGACAATATGCATATATATTTAAATGGGAATGCATTTGGTTCCATTATATACACTTCCTCTCACTTTTATTCCTCGTGCCCTAAGTTGGAAGACTGGAGCCCTGGTGGTGTAGCGGCTCAAAGCACTCAGTAACTAACTAAAAAGGCAGCGGTTCAAACCTATAAGCTGCTCTGTGGGAGACAATGTCTATACCTGTAAAGATTTATAGTCTTGGAAACACTATGGAGCAGTTCTGCTTTGTCCTAGTGATCTACTGTGAGTCAAAAATCAACTTCTTTTTTTAAAAAATTATTATTAATTTCGATGAAAATTGACAGGGACTTTGGATTTCCATTCATTCATTGTCGCACTTTTCTCCCCTCCCAACCCTCCACCCTAGTACACTCCCCTCTTGGAAAAGTAAAAGAAAAATTCTTTCATTGTTTTACAATCCCTCCCCGCAGGTCCACTCCGCT
>NW_006399777.1:11272770-11274574 GCF_000299155.1 Elephantulus edwardii
CATGGTTCGAATCCACCAGATGCTCCGCTGGAGTAGGAGGGGCAATCTTCTCCTGTACCATTTGGATTCTACTCAACAGTACACACACGCACGAAGAAAAAAACAACAACTTTTTATTTTTTTCCCCCTCTTGTTTTTAAGTCAGAAGAACATTTAGTTTAATGGTTAGATGCAGTCTGTAAAAACTGGGGAAAAGCCAACTGCAATCTGTGGAGTCACTTTCTGACTCAGTAACTCTCCAGTCTGATTCCTGAAGCCATCTGTCCGTCCTTTCTGGAGGAGAGGCCCGTCTTTTTCCAATACAGTGGCTGGTGGATTCAAACCGCCAACCGTTCTATTAGCCGCCTCATATGCTTTGTACTATATACTACCAGGAAATTCTGATAGAAAAGTAGCACCTATAGAATTTTCCTAAAATTACTTTGAACAGTTTGATTAAAATACTTTTAAACTGTTGTCTAGTTAGGCAGGTCTCGTGGGCTAGTCTGTAGGGAGTCATATTGGCCAAACCTGACATCTCTCCAGTGATTTGAATCCCACAGGAGAGAAGGTTGTACAATCTCCTCCTATGCAGTCTGCCACGTCCAACAACCCTCTGGAGAGTCGGCTATGAGTCAGTTCTGACTTGATTATGAGTCACCTTTAACTCTGAGACAATGAGTGAGTTTTGAGTTTTCGGTATAAAGAGAAGCATGCCTTCATTACAGAGATTCTGCCACATGTAACCACAAAATGTGCTCCTCAGAAAATAAGTATATTCAACTTGGAAACATTCTCTGCTTTCCTCGCACATCTGAAATTGGTGATCAAAATGTTGTTATTTCTCACTTTTTAAATCACCTTGTTACTTTACCTTCTCTGTAAAGTCACAAAGATCTACTTAAGTGGATCCTTTAAATACCAGGGACCTTTAAAAGCACCAGTGAGAGGGTGATTGAAAAGGGACAGGCTTGGCCTAGAGGCTGTAAAGGAAGCATTTATGATGACGCCAGGCTTCTCAGTCAAGTCCTTAAGAGTCACTTGCAAAACTGTTGAAACAACAAAACAACACCTGAGCCTTGAAACAGCTGAGGGGTGAGCCTTCTCAGAGAGGGAGGGAGCACCTGTGAAAATCTCAGCTCCATACAAGAACAAGTTCTGTTCTCTTGCTAATTTCTGAGGACATCCACAGGGGTCAGGCACCTCTCAGGGGAGGCTGGTGGCCTGTTCTCTGAGGGGGAATGGGGAAATCTGCTGACCAAATCAATAGGCAGTCCCCCTTGGGAAGTTTACCTGCCCAACATGCATGAGGGCTTTGCAGTCAGCTCTTAGGTGTTTGCCTTTTTATTTCATTTTAAAATCATACCATTTACTAGATAGTTTTACTGAAAAGGGGGAAGGGCGGAAGTGACCCTTTATTTCTTTCACATCCAGAACATCCTTACTGACATAAAAGAAAAATAAAAGTGATGCATGAACAAGTTTCCAGAAGGATGATGTGAAGGAAGGCAGAATGTATGTCCCGAGGTCATGTTGTGAGGGACTCACATGTTTAGCATTGCTGTCTAGCTTTTCATCAT
Source organism: Elephantulus edwardii (assembly GCF_000299155.1). NCBI lineage: Eukaryota > Metazoa > Chordata > Mammalia > Macroscelidea > Macroscelididae > Elephantulus > Elephantulus edwardii. Next base: position 11,274,330 of record NW_006399777.1, read on the forward strand.
TAATTAATGATTCTCTGTCAAGCTTTTTTGTTTTAAAGGATCTTTTTATCTGTTGTTGTTGTTGTTATGTGCCGTCGAGTCGCCTGCGACTCATAGCAACCCTATGTACAACAGCCCTAAACTCCGCTCTGTCCTGTGCCAATCTCACTGTCTCTGACACTCCCATCCCAATTATCCCAGTCACTGAATCAATCCACCTCATAGAGGGCCTTCCCCTCCTGCGCTGTCCCTCCACCCTCCCAAGA
>NW_006399777.1:11277859-11282019 GCF_000299155.1 Elephantulus edwardii
CTTTTCCATCACTTGCTATGCGTCAGAGAGCTGGACAAAAGCTAGGGATGACTGGTGCCTTTGAGCTGTGGTTTTGGAGAAGAATTTAAATATACCACGGACTGCTAAGAAAATGAACAAGTTCGTCCTAGATAGGGTTAAACAGGCTGCTCTTTGGAGGCAAGGACTCTTAAGCTTTGTCTGACATACTTTGGACAAGTTGCAAAGAGGGACCAGTCCTTGGAGAAGGATGTCATGCTTGGGAGGGTGGAGGAACGGTGCAGGAGAGGAAGACCCTCTATGAGGTGGATTGATTCAGTTACTGGGGTATTGGGGGTAGGTGTGTCGGAGACCGTGAAATTGGCACAGGATAGAGCAGGGGTTAGCACTGTTGTACATAGAGTCGCTATGAGTCACAGGCGACTTGACGGCACATAAGAGAAAACAACAACAAAACCAACAGCAACCGTCAAGTATGAACTGACTCATAGCTGACCGTGTCTTTGGAAGGGATTGTCTATCTTAATACTGAGAGACAGCTAATAGGTTCGAACCATGTACCTTTTTGGGTTGGCAACACAACCCCTTACCACAAAGCCACCAGAGCTCTAGCCAGAACTTTTTCTTTTAGTTGGTAGGCTCCTCAGACATCCTTCCTGTCATTTTCTTTCTAACCTTCCTTTGCTTGAGGTACCTCTCATAAACAACGCTAGATGGGGGTTTTGATTTGAAGTTCTCTTATTAAGAGTAAGAGCCTCTTCCTGCGTGCTAAGTGCCCTTGAGATTGCTGTTTATTTTCTTCTGCAGTTTAGACTTTCAAAGGTTTCTTCAGCTCAGTGATAAAAGCCTTGGTTGGCTGCTAATGATTTAGATCAGGAAGTAAACAATTTGACTGGAGCCTCTGAAAGGGTAGATAGTCCATATGGATGGTGAGAATTACTGGGTAACTCGGTGCTGATGCTTGAGGCTCGGTGATTCGTTGTTGTGGGGTCCGAGTGTGCGTTGTGGGACGCTCAGTAGGACCTCTGGCCTTTACGCGCTAAGTGCTAACTGTTGATCACCACTGCTGGTCCGGCACATCGCTCACGGTGGCCCCATACCCAACTGGCTAAAATGCTGCCTTTTCTGACACCATCCCTCCCCATCCATATGGCTGGTTGTAAATCATACCATTGTCCTCGGTTTTCATTGGCAGGTCTTTTAGAGGGAAAACACCACATCTTTCTCTTTATTCTGTCTTAGTCTAGAATCTTTGTTAAAGCTATATAAGAGCAAAATAACACATGAGCATCCAGGGTCAACTGCGGTAAACAAAAATATCTTCAGACCTGGCCACCTAGTCATCGGGGTGCAGCTCCCCCGTTCCCAGCCTTCTAGTTGGACATGGCTCATGGTGAGTCGGGAGGATTCGAACCGCTGGAGGAGCATAGCCTTTGGGCCCACCAGAGTTCCCTTGGGGTAAGGCTGTGGTTGGTGTTAGGTGCCATGCAGTCTATTACAAGGCATAGGAACCCTGTGAACAAGAGACGGGAACCTTGCCTGATCCTGTACCGTCCTCATGATGTCAGAAAGGCTCACGTCCAATGTTACAGTCAAAGTGTCAGTCCTTCTCCTGGGGAGGTCTTTTTCTTTTTCAATGACCTTCCCCTTTTCCCAGCAGGATGTATGCTTTTTTCCCAAAAACTGGCGCCCTGAAACATGCCCAAAGTATGTGAGACAAGAGTTTCACCTGGAAGGCCCGAGAATCATTGCCGAAAGATGACGTGTATGAATTCTTGGCAGGGGATGCTGGGGTCAGGTCTCAGCAGTGCTCAGATTGATCAGATAATCCCGAGGGAAACATTGCTGCCTCCTGCCTGAGGAGGGAGCGTGTGGTTGTTGAAGTATGTTCTCTTCCACTGTTTCCTTTTTAAATATATCTGTTCATATGTAGTCTCTTTGGGCTCAAGTGTATTAGGGATCATATAGAGAGCAAAAAATACGACACGGCGAAGGTATGTTGTTCATTGGGTCGCTATGAGTCTTACTCAAGAGCACCTAACAATAATATCGTCTCTTGTTCTTAGTTTTTTGGCTTTTTTTTTCTTCCTCATTTTAAGATTGTTATTGTTATAAGCCTTTGAGTCACTTGTGACTCATAGCGACCCTGTGCACAATAGCCCTGTACCCACTCTCTCCTGTGCCAATCTTATTGTCTCTGGCATACCTACCCTCATTACCCCAGTCACTGAATTAGTCCATCTCTTCAAGGGTCTTCCTCTCTTTACCTTCCCTCCACCCTTCCAAGCATGATGTCCCTCTCCAAGAACTGGTCCCTCCTTGCAACATGTCCAAAGTATGTTAGATGAAGCTTCAGAATCCTTGCGTCCAAAGAGCAGCCTGGCCTCACTCACCCTTTCTAGAACGAACCTGTTTGTTCTCCTGGCAGTCCATGGCATATTCATCACTCTTCTCTAGCACCATAGTTCAAAGGCATCAATTCTCTTTCTTTCTTCCCTAGTCCTTGTCCAGCTCTCTGAAGCATAGCAAGTGATTGTGAAGACTATGGCCTTAATGAGATAAACCCCAAACCAAAACTATTGTCATAAATTTGAGTCCAGCTCTTAGTGCCTCTAAGAAGAGAAAGAGGGTTACCAAGACCAGAGCTGTTTGAGATAGACAGATTGCTGTGTCTTTGTTTACCAAAGAGGCAGATTTCTATGTCTTTCTCCTGGAGAGCATCTGGTGGGCTTGAACCACTGGCCACTCAATGAGTGCTTGTTTTAGCTTGTCTATTTACCAGTTTTAACATGAAGTCATTTCCAGTCGGGCATAACCACTGTGTTTCATGATTTATTTATTAATTTGTCTTTTGACTGTGAACTTCTGGTTCTTGGAATTTATCTCTTGGAATCTCAATTTCAGCTTCTCTAGGGAGTTTTTACTTCTGTGTTTTTCCTAAGAGGACAGCCAATCAAAGCTCACTTGCAAATTTCTGGCTGAAGGGTTTCATCCCCACTTCGTAGGGATGATTGATGGCATAACGCTATGTAGCATCCTGTTGGAATTTCCAATTCTCAATGGGCAGATTTTTCTGTGTCTCCTATCACTGAGATTCAAGACAGGTGGTTTGTCTTTCACCGAGGTTAGTGGGTCAGTTCTGTTTTTAGTTTGCAGTTACTCTAGGGTATAGATTTGGGGTATAGATATTTATACAAGGACTTGTCTAATTTTTGAACTTCTACTTTGGGAAGTTCTTGTGTTTATCTCCTGTCATTGCATTCATTTCCTATGAGGGCAAGGAAAACTAAAATTTGCAGCCACCAAATTCAGTACGTATTCTCAAGACAAAAATTTAACAGAAGGGCCCATTTACCTCTGCATTTCTACATTCTGATGTGTGTGCACTGCATGTGCTCCTGGTAAGTTTTTGCTTTATTTCAAGTTCATCTCTCCTTGATTTTTTAAAAAATGAAACAAAACAAAACCTCTAGAATTTTTAAATTCTTTTTAATGAACTAGGAAATCTAGTGTGTTCTGTCACCCACAATGGAAGCTCTGTGGTACTTTGTTGGTGTTTTGTTTTTTTTTTCTTAAAATGGGTTAAACTCGTTAAGTCAGCACACATTTGAGCAGCAACAACTAAAAGTGAGACGGAGGCCAAAGAGAAATAAATAGGAAAAGGGATCTTTGCGGAAATGAAGATAAGGTTGAAAAATGTAAGCTTCAGGAAAAAAACCAAACAAAATCTGCAATTAATAACACTGGAGAAATAAAAGGTACTGCGCTGAAGAGGTAGGAGTCGACGGGTGAGGATGGGTAGAGGTGAAATCACAGAATTGCACAATTTGATGGGTGGAGGGAATGGGTAAAGGAAATGGGAAAGATCTGGTGGAGACTTGAAATGACAGGGTAATGGTGGGCTTTGTCCAATGGTGATTAATTTTAGAAAACATAATGACTGGGAATGACTATATGAAACACAGTGTTAATGAAGAATGGTGTGAATAAACCATTGAGTCACTTGTGACTCATAGCAACCCGTGTACAAGAAGCCCTGTACCTGCTCTCTCCTGTGCCAATCTTATTGTCTCTGACATACCTACCCTCGTTACCCCAGTCACTGAATCAATCCATCTCTTCAAGGGTCTTCCTCTCTTTCTCTTCCCTCCACCCTTCCAAGCATGATGTCCCTCTCCAAG
>NW_006399777.1:11282384-11284926 GCF_000299155.1 Elephantulus edwardii
GTCACAGACAATAAGATTGGCACAGGATAGAGCAGGGTTTAGGGCTGTTGTACGTAGGGTTGCTATGATTCGCAGGCAACTCGATGGCACATAACAACAACAATATACCAAAGATACCGACTCCATGAACAAATAATTGAGACTACAAATTTGAAATTTATAAAGCACAGTAAAGAGTGTGTAGAAATTAAATTAATGTGGCATTGTTGATTTGTTGGGTGCCAGTGAGGCAGTTGTGATTCATAGCAACCGTATGAACAAGAAGTCTGGGCCTTGGTCTGTCCTTCCATTCCTCGTGCTCTAACCCTCTGTCGTAATTACTGTGTGTACTTATTCAAGGTCATCTTCTTAATCCCTGTCCTTCTCCCTTTCCCAGCATGTTACCTTTCTCTAAGTTCTGGCCCCTCCTACCATCAAGCTCAGAGAGACAAAGCTTCATCATCCTTACCTCTAGGGAACCCCCGGTGCTTCTATCCTGAGGGACATCCCAATTCGGTGACATCAGTTCTTCAGTTCTGCTTATGCACTGCTCTGCCTTCAGAGGCCTAGGAAGCTGTTGAAAATGTTGCTGTTAAAAGCTGACCATCTAGTATATTTTCAGAGGCAGAAAATGGCACAGGAGCAGATTGCCCGTTTTTCTCTCGTGGGGCAGCTTTTGGATTTGAACTGCATACTTTTGCAGCATTGAAGGTTTTACATTGTTATCAACATCCTTGAGCGGTTGGGAGAGGTCCTCACCGGCAGGTTTACCCAGTGCAACACGTCTTTTTTTTCTTCAAAAACTTTATTATTTTGTGTGTGTACCTTCAAATCAGATCTGACAGGAACAGGAGGGGGTTATCCCTCCTTCTCCAGCAGAGCATCTATGGATTCAAACCATTTACCTCTGGGATTGCAGTGCAGCTTCTTGCCACTAGGCCGCCAGCAACACATATTTTGATTTCTGGACTGCTGCTATCCTGGGTGTTGATTAGGGATCCAAGTAAATCTCTGACAACTTCAATCTTTTTTTAAGAAAAGATAATTATATGAATAAAATTCATTTGGATGTTACAGGTTAGTTCAAAGTATATTTCATTAAGTTTGGACAATATATAAAGATGTATCCATAGAGTAAATGGTATAAAAATAAGAAAATTAAACCCATATTTCTCCAGATAAGGTGGTGGTCACTTTGGAGATTTGGTCCCAAAGATCCTTGAAATGGTTTTACGAAAATAAAACCCAAGTCCACTTTACCACATTGACACCTGTGCGAAGCGATGCTAGTGTGTGTGTGAATGTTGTGGGTTAGGTGGTTGTTGTTGTTAAGTGCCATTGACTCATAGATGACTCATAATGACCCTATGAATGATAGATCTGAACACTTGTATAACTGTCATCATATTTCCAAGTTCATAGAGTTTCCGGAGACAAGCTATTTACGGAAGTAGATGCCACTCCTGCTTCCAAGCTTGTTTTAATCAAGGAGCTCCACCAAACACTGTCCACCATGGGTGACAATTATCGCATTTGACAACTTAGTGTCACAGTTGTGGGGAAGGGAAGAGTTATAAAATCTAAGTAACCCAAAAAAAAAAAAAAAAGTAACCCATCTTCTGGACTAGGAAGTTGGGAAATATTATTCAGAATTGAAAATTTACTGTTTTCAAAGAGATCTGAGAGGAAAGGCAGAGGATATATGAGAGGAAAAGCTAAAGGAGTTGAAATTACTTGCATAAATGTTAAGTTTTATTATATGTGAGAACATAATTATGTTCATTTCAACTTAAATATTTCCTCCTTTTCACCCAGCTTTAATATTACATGAAGTTTTTGTCTTTACTAGAAAAGAGCAGAGCTGCTTACATTTTTCAATGTTCAACTACCCAAATGAGTTTATATTACTTGCGATGCATCTGAGGCCCAGCCTCTGAGAGCTGGACAATGAATAAGGATGGCAGAAAAAGAATTGAAGCCTTTGAATTGTGGTGCTAGAGAGAGCAGTGCTGATTATCCTATGGGCTGAGAAAAGGACACACAGATATGTCTGGGAGAAAGGGCAGCCAGAATGCTCATTGGAGGCAAAAATGATGACATTTTGCCTCAACACTTTGGGTGCCTTGTAAGGAGAGAGAGAGGTTTTTCCTTGGAAAGGGATATCACGCTCGGAAAAGTGAAGTGTTGACAAAAGAAAGGAAGACCCTCTTGCTGAATTGACACAGAGACTGTAGCAATGGGCTCAGGTATTTCGGAAATGATGAGGGTGGTACAGAATAGGACAGGGCTCAGATGTGGTGTTCATTGAGACATATTTGACTCAATGGCACCTAACAACAACAACAGCAACAAAGACAGTGCATTCTTGGCAGTGCAAAGGTGTGGCTGCTGACCCAGTCAGCACAGGTTTCTCACTGCCTGTCGGAGGCAGAATGTGCCGTTTCCTCAGGAGCTCCACCTTCCTATCCATAGCTCTGTATTTAACCTCCATGGCCAAGCCCATTCTTCTGACCTGAGACCTATCTAAAGGAGAACCTGAGTTAGCAGAGGAAATGTTGTTGTT
>NW_006399777.1:11285486-11311985 GCF_000299155.1 Elephantulus edwardii
CTGACAAAAATCGACTTGAGTGGTTTACCCCAAAAAAACCACCTACGGACAGTTTTCTCTCCTTTTGGATGATAGAAGACTGATGTGATTCGTAGAACTGTGGCAGATAGCAGGCAGCCCTGGGGGAACTGACAATGATTCCTGACCTTGGAGAGGAAAAAGAGGGCAGGAACCTGGGCCTTCGTAACATTGTCACGTTATGGTACGAAATTGTCTAGCAACTTAAATCTGAGTTAAACCTGATCAATCATAAAGAGTAACACATTTAAAAAAAAAATCCATTTCTTTTAGTCAGTCAGTTGAATCTACATTTTTAAAAATTCATTTCAATGAAAGTTTACAGAGACTTTGGGTTTCCATTCATTCATCGTTGCACTTTTCTCCCTGTCCACCCCCTCCACCCCGAGTTTGCTCTTCTCTTTGAAAAGTAGAAGAAAAATTCTTTCAGTGTTATTAAAAAATTTGGTAAAAGCAAGCTTGAGTTTAGGTATTCTTTGGTCCTGTAATGATTATATTTTTAAAATATACATGCAATTCTGTGATACTCAGAAGATATGCATTTCCTTGGACATGCTTGAAAACTAGCCTTTCAACAGTCTTGTGGTGGTGGTTATTTGTTTTTAAGCCAGTAAAAGAATAATTTGAAACACAAAGGAGCAGCGGTCTATGCAATAAACAAACTTTTAAATACTCTGAGAATGAAGGATTCAAGAAAGAGGACCAGGCAGGCACGCTATTGTTTTGACATTCTAATTATAAATACATTAGACCTGGCACAAAATATCATCAAACCATCAGTCTCAGTGATGGTTAAGTTAATTCACTTTTTGAAGTTCAATAATTCATCTGTGGAATGCCAGCAGCTGGGTCTTGCTAATGGTAAGCCTTTCATTCCTGTTAAATCAATTGTAAGTAATAGAACCCCTCAGAGAAAAATGATGAAATAAGCATTGATTTCCAAATTGGGTGTCAGATACAGAGCATTAATAAAACACATTGCAAGCAAACAAGTACCTAATATACTCTGATCAGTGAAATAGTAATCAGAGGGGGGGAAATCGATGATTTTTGTGTAAGTTGCTAGCATTTTAACATTTCATTTGTATCTCTAGATCATCTGATTGGCTTTCTCATTTTAAGCCCTACGTGGTTATTTAAATTTCATTTTCCTCACCAGCAAAATTGGGTTACTGTTGAGTTTTGTTTCATGTTAGATGTGCTTCCTCCTCCTTCTCAACAGGGTGGCAACCTTTGGTCACCGCATTTCTCGGCTGCCTGACACCAGTGATTTTGCTGTATTTAATGCAAAGCAATCATCATTTACAGCAGGTCATATAAAACACCACAGAAAAATGTAACAGCGCTAATAAAATTTTTAAGGAAAATAAAGCTCTCTAGCAGGTGTCCATAAAAGTGCTTTATGCCCACAGACTCTATTAAATGTTAATACCAGTGTCCTGTGTATAAACCATATGGGGTCTGGCTGGAAGGAAAATGTGTCTGTGAAACTGTGTTGATTCTCTAGCAAAGAAGGTTGGGAGGGCAATGTCATATTATGTATTAGACTGAAATATGAAAGCCGTTAGGGGCTCTATTCATTGTACATTTTATGAAGGACTAGTTTGAGGGGAAAGTATATGGATTTTTTTTTTAAGATCTGTGTCAGACAGGGTGAAAATACAAAGGGTACAACTTTCAAAAGAAATCCCTAGAGTTCATATACACAGTCCCTTCACCCCAACTGTTATCTCCAACGATAGATTAGTAATGACATTCTGATGGTCGATTCCAGCTTGATTTTGTTTCAGCTCTTTGTCTTCAGATTTCATTACCATGTGCATTCTGTCCCATAATCCATTGTTACTTGCCTTTATCTTTTTCTTAGATTTCATGAAACTTCTTCTTGAATTTAATAAATTTATCATATAATGCAATTGGGTTAATACAATCAACTTGTATTTATTCCTTAATCTTGATTATACGCTAATTACCTTTTTGTAGTGACAGGTTTGGAAGCAGGAGTGGCATCCACTTCCTAAACACATGCCTCTGGAAACTATGAACTTTGAGAAATGTCGATAGGTACAGAAAGGCTTCAGGCCTTTTGTTCTTAGGGTCAGTATGAGTCGTGCTCAGTACAAACAACAACAACAACAAGAAGGAACTTCTGTTATGAAGACCTGTCATAGTCCAAGTGACACGTCACTGGAATAATTGCCATGAGGAGAAGCTATTGCTCCCCAGAAAGAAGATACAGTTGCCTGAAAAGAAGACGTGATGTGGCTAGCTGCCGATGGTAGAGCAATACGGTTACAGAGTTAGAGGCCATGGGATTTGATAACATTTGCTTAAACACACAGACTAAATACCGTGAACTGAAATGATGGCAAAAAGGATGGTGATAGTGCTTAGAATTACAATGGATGAAAAATATTTGAAGGATGTAGAAGGAATGTATCTCTTAAAACCATTTTATTGTTGCTGTTGTTTGTTGTTGTTCTGTCGAGTTGGAACCAACCCACAGCTGACCCTTGAGTGGGTTTTCAGAGGAGATTTCCCATCCTTCTCCCATGGAGCAGTGGGTGGATTCAAACCACCTGCCTTTGGAATTGCAATGCAGCTTCTTACCATTGGGCCACCAGAGCTCCCTTTTAATTTTACTGTTAGGTACTACCAAGTGTACTACATCTCAGAGCAATCCTATGAACAACAGAGGGTACTCTTGCCCTATCCTGTGCCATGTTCTGCCATTCTCAAGTCTATTGTTCAAGTCACTCTGTCAGTCCATCTCATTGATGATCTTTCCCTCTTTCACTGGCCTTTTGCATTTCCCATCATGGTATCTTTTTTCAAAGACTCATCTCATCTACCCTTCTTGTCAGACAAAGTTTCACCAGCCTTGATTCTAAATAGTGCTCTAGTTGCACTTTCTCCAAGACAGACTTGTTCGGTTTATGGCAGCCTAAGATTGGAGGTAGACTCATCAACAATCTGCGTTATGAAGGTGACACAATCCTGCTTGCTGAAACTGAGGAGGACCTGAAGCACTTACTGCAGAAGGTCAAGGACAGCAGGCTTCAATATGGATTGAGGCTCAACAACAAGAAAACAAAGATTCTCACCACTGGGCCAATTGGCAGCATCAGGATAGATGATGAAGAGATTGAGATTGTTGACAACTTCAGTTTGCTTGGTTCTACAATCAACACCCTTGATACCAGCAGCCAGGAAATCGAAAGACGAATTGAATTTGGGAAATCTGTTGTCAGAGACCTTGTCAAAGTACTGAAGAGCAATGATTGTAGTCTGGAGACCAAGGCGTACCTGATACAGGCCTAGGTCCTTACTAATACTTGCTATGTATCAGAGAGCTGGACAATGTCTAGGGATGATAGTAGGAGAGTTGATGCCTTTGAGCTTTGGTGCTGGAGAAGAATATTGAATGTACTATGGGCTGCTAGGAGAACAAACAATCTGGTCATGGAGAGAGTGAAGCCAGGCTGCTCCTTGGAGGCAAGGACTTTGAAGCTCCATCTGACATATTTTAGACACGTTGCAAAGAGGGACCAGTCCTTGGAGAGGGACGTCATGCTTGGGAGGGTGGAGGGACAGTGCAGGAGAGGAAGAACCTCTATGAGGTGGATTGATTCAGTGACTGGGGTAATGGGGTACGTGTGTTGGAAACAGTGAGACTGGTACAGGACAGAGCAGGGTTTAGGGCTATTGTACATAGGGTCACTATGAGTCACAGGCGACTCGATGGCACATAACAACAACACCATCAAGGCAAAAGAGTATTTACTACTCATCATAAACACAACAGTAGTTGTCTATATGTCTATAATGTCTAATAGACATTAGTTCTCTCTTTCTCTTGCTCTTTGTCCCACTTTGAGGTGCACAAGAAGCTACTGAAAACACCTCGGCTTGAGTTGAACACATCTTAATCCTTTAACTGGCATCCTTGCCCTTTGGCATTTTGAACAGTCCTTGACAGCAAATTATTTTTTCAATGGAACAAGTGGTTTGATTTGCAGTGGATTCAAACCACATGTCTTCGGGTTGGCAGCACAAGTTCTTACGACTAGGCCATCAGAGCGTAGGTGACTGGTTTCCCTCTTTCAGTCTTTACTGTCCTTTTGACCTGACTATTGATGACCAATGAGCCACAGTGACTCTGCCAGGTTCCCAGCTTGGCAACAGTGGCTTGACCATGACATTACGGTTCTTGGGGTCCAGGAGGAAGAGGCTGATTGCCTGAGAGAGGGGACAGTGCAGCAGGGAGTGAAGTAGGACATTCTCAAGTGAGGTTTGACTGGATCCTTGGGCCCATCCTTGTTGGTCACATTCCCCCTGGTGACGTGTCCATGACAGGCAGGTATATATTGCACACTCTTATGAGTTCTGGTGGCCTAGTGGGCAAAGGGTGAAACTGTCAACTCCAAGTCCAAGCCTTTGTTTGGAATCCATCAGCTGGTTCATGGAAGAAAAATGAGGAATCTTGTCCTATGTGATTTCCAGCCTCTGATAAAAAATCTACTGGGTTAGCTTTGAGTTGATTGCAACTTGGCACAAAACAGCTTTATGTGGTGGCTCTTGATTGGTTACTTACTGATTAAACTACCATGGGGCTTCATTTGAGGGGGGATAAGAGATGTGCCCTTCCTGCAAGGAGGTACTTTATACTACTTTTTTTATAAAAAAAAATCTCCAAATGATTTCTTTATTGGCTTTTATTTCTATTTTTTTAAATGCCGATTTATTTACAAAGTTCAAAGACATTTTTCTTTCACATAAGATCTTTCCCATTCCCTTCAACCCCCCACACCCACATCAAATTGTGCGACCCCCTATGATTAACAACCCCCTTCCCACCCATCGTCACCCGTCTGCTTCCACCCTCCCCCTCCTTGGATCCTTGTTCATCTTCTACATTAATGGTTTTATTCATTAATTGTCCTTATGTAACTGAGTTAGTTCACTCAGCATAATGCTTTCCCAAGTTAGGTGGTAATTTACAAAGTTTTGCTCCTGCGTGCTGCGTAGTGTTCCATTGTGTGAATGGATCATAATTTCTCAATCCATTCATTTGTGGTTGGACTTCTGGGCTGTTTCCATGTTCTTGCGATGGTGAATAATGGTGCTGTGAACACTGGTGTACAAGTCTCCATTTGAGCCTCAGTTCTCATTTTCTTGAGGTATCTCTCTTCACATATCCGGAAAGCTGAACGATGTATTATCCTAGAATATTCAGATTTTAAAGCATAATAGCTGTAATGATAACAGCAAAAACTGTGTAGTTCTTGATGTATGCAGAGCAAATATTATATGTATGTGTGTGTGTGTATATGTATGTGTGTGTGTAGTACTGTGTACTAGGAAGGTAGACTTTAGACAAAAAAGCCTAAGTCAGCCTAGAAAGGCTTGGTGGCACGTGACTTATCTAAAGTTACGTAGGTATTAGCAATGAAGCTTGGTTTGAACTTACATAATCTGGCTTCACAACATTCAGAGTGTCTGGTAAGAAGGAGTCTCACATCACCCAAAGCTAGATTTAAAACCTAGAATGTGATACTTCATTTGCACTCTATGTTTTTCTGTAGAATGAGGATAAAAATAGAAGCTAATTCTATAGTTCTTTGGGGAATGGTGGTCTTGCATGCATATGTGATGAGAATATTTAGTAGATATAAACTTTATGATATGGGTGTCATGTGACGGCAGCGTGGATGGGAAAGGTGAGAGGTGCCCATAGACTTGTAGAATTGGATCCCTTGACTTTTTGTTTCAGGAAGGTGTATAGAAACTTTACCTTGGATTCAAATTTCCTTCATATTTTAGCAAATTCACCTTCCTTTAGAGCTGATATTCTTGGGCCTTGTTTAACTGGGGAGAGGAGAAATGTGACTGTCAGCCTAATTTCCTCCTGATGATAATGTGAGTTCACGTCCCTAATTGAATAATGGAGTTCTTGGGAACACTGCACATAGGAAACGGGGTGATCTGCTCAAGACGGGAAGGGCCCCAGCTCACGCACAGAATGTGTGGAGTCAGCACCGCTTCAGGGACGGTCCCTGCCTTCTGCCCTTTGTTTTTCTGTACCACCAATTGTGTGGATTGGCACAAACCACACTTATCGCCTCTTTCAGTGGCTTTGCTTTTCCTGAACTGATTCATGTTGGAAAGACTGACTTACACTCATGTGAGAGGCCACATCGTGTCTTTTAATCTACTCGTGCAATTAATGAATGTAAGCAGGGGGGAGAAAATCTTAACGTTTAGGAAAACTTTCACAGTCTCTGTATGCTGCCTTGTTTATGTTTATTATTTTTTTAAAAATTAAAAACGAACTTCAGTTCACTGATGTTAAATAAAGAGGGAAGAAAAACTGATCAGGAACTAGCACACATGAACCATAACTTTACTATTTCCAAAGAAATGTCTGTCTATGTTGATGAAATTTTGTGGTGTAAATGCTTCTAATTTTGGGCCTCCTGAAAGCTTTCTAACAAACACTGGCTCATACATATTTTAACGTTTCTATTTCTGTTAGCATTTCGGCCCTCGCTCGCTCTCACCCCCTTGCTTTGCCTCTCACGCTTCCTCCCTCCATCTCTTTCTCTTCGTCTAACCCCCAAGTGTACTTAGTGCACTGCTGTCCTGCCAGTTCTAATTCCTGATGCCCCTCTGTTGAGTTTCCAAGGCTGCAAGTTCTAATAGGAGATGCCTTCATTTTTCTTCTGTGTAAGAAGAGCCTCTGGGTTCAAACCACTGATCTTTTGGTTAGCAGCACAAGACGGAACGCAAGGCACCACTAAGACTTCTTAAATGTATTTGGCTACCTCATTAAAGGACAGCCAGAACAGCTGACAAATCTGTCTTGGAGCAAGTGCAACCAGGGTGGTGGTCCTCAGAAGCAAGGATGGCAAAGATTTATTTCACATACTTTGGCCCTGTCATCAGAAGGGATCAGTCCTCCGAATAAGAAAACATCGTGCTGGGAAAGGTAAGGTGTGAGAGAAAGAGAGGAGGACCCTCGATGAGATGGACAGACACGGTCACTGTAACAATGGATTCAAGCACTTTGGAGATTGTGAGGACAGTACAAGATAGGACAAGGTTGAGACCTACTGTTCAAAGGGTCACTGTAACTCCTGGTTGACTTGATAGCACCTATTAATTTGTAAAAATGTCTTTAAAGGTATCTATGGCATTCGAAAGCTGCACAATGACTAGGGATGATAGAAGGAGAATTGATGCCTTTGAGCTGTTACGCTGAAGAAGAGTGCTGAAAATACCATGGATTGCTAGGAGAACAAACAGGTTTATCCTAGAGAAAGTGAAACCAGGCTGCTCATTGGAGACATGGATTCTGAAGCATCGTCTGACATACTTTGGACATGTTGCAAGGAGGGACCAGTCCTTGGAGAGGGACGTCATGCTTAGGAGGGTGGAGGGGCAGCGCAGGAGGGGAAGACCCTTGATGAGATGGATTGATTCAGGGACTGGGGTTATGGTGGTGGGGGTGCCAGAGACAATAAGATTGTTGTACATAGGGTCACTGTGAGTCACAGGCAACTCAACAATAAATAACAATAGCAGCAACAACATGGTAAGGACAAAATTCTAATGCTTAATGGCTTTTAAAAATTTTTGTCATCCAAGTTACTGAAAGGTCTCCAGAAAGAAAAGTGTAGTGTCATTCAAAGTACTGTTGACAATTTTTAAAGCCCATTCAAAGGGGTTACCTGCAAACCAAGGAGATGTGGAAAAAGCAACTCTCAACCAGCAAATGTCTTGGATTGCCATGAGAGAAAACTTTAATAATGAATGTTTGTGTATCGCCTTCATAATTAGAGTGTAATCAGTAGCACATATACTAATTATATTCATCACAGCTCTCGAGTGCCAGACAAAGCAGTGAAGAGTGTCGTGTTAGGTGTGACTGCGGCACATTGCTATTTTTCTTATTATGGGTCTGCTCGTTCCATTCTTTTTGTAAAGAGCCCATCATTTTTCTAACTGAAAATGCAGTCTTTGTTTGACAGTTGCCTTGCTAGGTTTAACGTTTGTGATTCAATGAGAACGAAGCTATCTCCTGTGTCTTCCTGGCTGGGGTTTGACCACTTGCTGTCGGCAAGCTCTGGATGGTGGCCTAAGCGTCTGGTGTTCCTCATGGGTCGCACAGATTTACTGATGGGGAATTCCTAGAAGCTCAAGACTTACTTGGAGAACTTGGACTTGGGTTTCTTGGGAAGCACAGTGGAGAAATGTGATTTTGTAATACATCCCATTATTATAACGTTAAAGCGTGAGTTTCAAAGGCTGTGTGAAACCAGGGCTAAACAGAAAAATGGGAAGAGTGATGGAATGGGATATCTGGCATTACGCTAATTCTGGAATTGACAGCTCTTTCCCAAGCCAACAGTTGGTTAGTTAGGTATGTCCATCCTAACTTGAGTTAACAATACCACGTGGTCTGCGAGTTGGGGTTCTGGGGTTCGACGCATGCAGCGTGAGTTTTAAAGTCACTTACAAGCTGTGTGATCATGCACAGGTTATGTACTCCCATCGAGCCTCAGTGATTCTGTCTGTGAAGTGGGAAGATCAAGGGATTAATGTTTTTAAGGTATTTGTCCATTTAGCAACTTCAGTAGATGGCAGTACAACATTTGTGGAAAATGTTAGCACCAAGCCTTAACATGACCGAGAACAATTGCTGGGCATTTGAATCTGTCGAAGAAACCGGAACAATATAAGCATATAACATTTGACTATAAGCAGTTGCAGTCTGAATAGTAAAAGCTCTCCCAAGGACTGTATAGTTTTAGTTTTCAAAATATTCTCATATTTTCAATAATGTGCTTGGCTGCCATTATCTGCATATGTTTGCTTAATTTAGTTTTTTTCCCCCCCAAAAGCTATGCTATTTGGTATTCATGTTCAAAATAGAAAAATTCACTGCCTTTGAGTCACTTCTGACAAATACCAACTCTCAGTCAGGTTTTTGAGGCTGTAAATCTTAATAGGAGACTGTGGACCATGTGAACCACCAGAGGTACAACCTTTCTGGTTAGGCACGTGACGTCCTGTGGACAACACCCTAATCAGTCATTTTCACACACACACACACTCACACACACACTCTCTCTCTCTCACACACACTCACACATACACCACCCAACAAATAGCCTTTTAGCCAGAATCATCTCATCCCTGACCCTCTAGCAGCTTTTCAGAGGCTGTAAATCACAAGGAGGAGATTGCCCACCTCTCTCCCTGGGAAGTCCCCGGTGGATTCAAACCCGTGGCTTCATACTAGCAGCATGACATCTTACCAGCTAGGCCATGAGACCTCTCCCAGCAGATTTTTTTAAAGTTATATTTTTATCATTCATATAATTGTGTTTTATGTGTAAACCTTATGTTTTGGATGATATTTCATTCACATTATATTTCATTCATTTCTATTCTGGGCTTTCCCGCTCCTCCTAACATCATTTACCAATAACTGCTTTCATGAAAGTGTCAAAGCAAGCTACTTCATGCCCTAATATCCCCCTTTTAGGGGGTCAGTTTCTGATATGCTGATTCCTATCAAACTAGGGATGTAAGTCCAGAGACTAAGGTGTACCTGATGCAGACCATGGTCTTCGCAATTATTTTATGTGCATCAGAGAGCTGGATAATGACTAAGGATGATAGAAGTAGAATCAATGCCTTTGAGCTATGGTACTGGAGGAGAATGTTGAATAGACCATGGACTGTGAAGAAAACAAACAGGTTCATCCTAGAGAGGGTGAAAACAGGCTTCCTTGAAGGCAAGGATTCTGAAGCTCTTTCTGACATACTGGCTATGTTGCCAGGAGGGGCCAGTCCTTGAAGAGATGCATCATGCTTGGAAGGGTAGAGGGACAGCGCAAGAGAGGAAGACCCTGGATGAGACAGATTGAATCAGTGATTGTGGTAGTTGGAGTGGATGTGTCAGAGACAATGAAATTGGCTCAGTATAGAGCAAGGTTCAGGACTGTTGTACTTAGATAGGGTCGCTATGAGTTGGAGTCAGTTCGAAGGCACATAACAACAATAAAACCAGTACTCGGAGGGAACAAGCATGTCCTTTTTGCTGCAGGTTCCCTTTGTGCAACTTGGAGAATTTGAAAATCTGCTTCCACAAGCAGAATTCAGCCCAGAGCAAGCCATCTAACCCTTGCCGATTTTAGGAAGCAGGTTTTGAGGGACTGTAAATCACTGGTAGATTACTCATCTTTTATCGAGATACTGGTGGATTCGAACCACCAGAGAGGAACCCCCTTTGAGTTAGCCATCCAACTCCCTAAGCACTGTGCCACCAGCGGCCCTCGATCATTCCTTGGAGCTGGTTTGCTGTCTGCATCTCTCTGACGCTCAGACTGCACTGGACTCTTGCTTGGTCCGCTTCCTGTGTGAACGGTGCTGGGTAAGTTACTTAGCTTGGTTGCGCCTTAGTTTCCCATCTCCCAAACTCAAACAGTGACCCTCCCTCCTGAGTTATTTGTGAGTATCAGAGACAGTATTATAAGTGTTTCTTGGGCAATTGCCAGTATCCAGGAAAGGTTGATCTACTGTTTACCAGCTCTCACCTGCATGCTAAAAGTGCCAAGTCCGTGCTAAGTGAATGTCTGCCTTTCCATTACCATTGCCTTCCATGGATAGAAGATGCATTGGGACTGGGAAGGGAGGGGAAAGCACGCACAAGTAGATACAGAGAATAAGAAAGAAAATCTAGGGCGTTTTCTGGTCTGTGGTAAAGAAGGAGGTCCAGAAGAACAAAGCAGGCAAGCATTGTGGATTCAGCAGTTTGAGGAAGAATCGAAGACATTTCTCCATTGTTTCCCTTGTGCTCAGGAGAGTGCCTTTCAAAGGTTGCTCAAGGCACATACTTGAGCTGCCCTTTGATTCTAGCGCTTTCCTGAATCCTACTCGGAGCTGCACCAATAAAGCAGGTGAAAAGCATAGCAGAGATCTGGCTAGCAGGGACTTTCAGAAGATGGGGGACCCAGGGTGGCTGAAACCCAGGGCTGTCCCTCATCTATTGGCTGCCCACTCACTCACACTACTGAAGAAGTAAGACCTACAATGGGGAGCTGTGTTGCTAAAAGGCCAAGCATCTCTCTTGATTCCAAGGCACTAGCTTCTCTGCAGAAAAAAAAAAATAAAAATGACCTGTCTCCTCCTGTTGTGATTTACAGCTGCAGAAAGCTGACGGAGGGTTGCTTTGAATTGGAACTGATGAGGTGACAGTGGGATGCACTTGGATGATATTTGTGGAGAACTAGAATGAATTGCAATAGAAGCAAAGTGCTATCTTAGAAATGGTTCCTTTATGCACACCCATGTTTATTGCTGCTTTGTTCATAATAGCAAGGAGTTGGAAACAACCTAGGTGCCCATCAACAAACGAATGGATAGAGAAGCTGTGGTGTATTCACACAATGGAATACTATGCAGCATTGAAAAACAAGGAACTCATGCAATATTATTCAAAATGGGCGACCCTGGAGGACATCATGCTGAGTGAAGTATGTCAGTCGCAAAAGGACAAATACTGTGTGATGCCAATGTTGTAAAACAGGACTGACCTAGGGGTTGGAGTGAGACTGAGAAAGATGGGTTCAATAATGTATACTGCATTGAAACAGATGAGGGAGAAAACTGTTTAAAAGGGGTATGTGATTAGGTATTTTTGTGTCATGACAGGAGTCCAGAGCGAAGGCTTTATAGTGGAGTGGACCTGGCGGAAGGGATTGTACAACAATGAAAGAATTTTTCTTTTACTTTTCCAAGAGGGTAGTGTACTAGTGGGGAGGGTTGGGAGGAGAGGAAAGTTCAACAAATGAATGAATGGAAATCCAAAGTTTCTGTAAATTTTCATTGAAATTAATAATATTTTTTTTTTTAAAAAAGAAATGGTTCCTTTCTATTGAAGTGAGCTGGATAATGAAACCAGGAACTGTGTTGAGCATTGATCAATTGATACTCTAAATGGTTCAATAATTTTTCTCTACCAAATGCTGGAGGTACATGGAGGATGCTAGATTGGAAACAAATTAAGGGAGAATTTCTTTGCATTTTCAGTTTATGCTGTGAATCAATCTCGGCAACCACAATCCATAGGGAACATATGTGGTTTTGTAAATTGGTCTATGAGCCTTTTACAAAGACTATGTTTATAATGCATTGATTTCTTTCTCAGAGCAGTTAGTGACCTATAATTAACAACCTGGGATCTAGAATTTTGCTAAAGGTTTAGTAAGAAAATTCCTAGTTTTTACTTCTGTATTGAAGATAAGGATCATTTGTTACCTCTGTATTCACTTTTTCCTCCAGAATTTACATATAACACAAGCAGTGAAAGAAAGAGAAGACACACACCGAGAGACAAAGTTCAAGTCAGCTGAGCATCTAATGTGGGGACAGAATTGAGAGATCTGAAGCAATGAGTAATTCATTCAGTGTTAGATTGTGACTATGATACACAATGTCAGAAGAGATCTTTTGACAAATGACATTTAGAGAGAAAGGAATCAAAAAATACCAGTCTGACTCTTCCGAGTGGTCACAAGCGGAGTAGCTGATAAGATAATTTGCGTTTTCCGTGCAGATCCGTGTACTTGTGTGTGTGTGTAAGTCATCAAGTTGAAACTGACCTATAACTGATCTTCCAGCAGTTTCTTAGAGGCAGTAATTACAGGGCAGGAGATTGTCCACTTTTATCTGATGGAGCAGCTGGTGGATTGGAACCGGTCCAGAGACTCAAAAACAAAAACGAAACCCAAACAAAAAAAGAGGCGTTGCATGAATTGGAGTCATTGTGTGTTTGCCCACTCAGCAGAGGTCCTGGGTGGTACTGATGGTTTAAATGCTCAGTTACTTACTGAATGTTTGGAAGTTCAAGTCTCACAGGCACCTGGCCTGCCCCTTCTGAAAAATAAATCACTGAAATCTCTTCAGAGCACAGTCTTACCCTGATACACATGAGGTTCAAGAAAAATTATTGGGTCTTGGGGTGTTTTGTGTTTTTTTTTTTTCTTCATATTGCATGCCTGTGCTTTTTAATAGTCATCCAGAAACTTCTGTGAGTTAGCCCATGTGCTTGCTTGTGACAGTAATTAAAAATGACAGAAGAGCCGATGACTTTCAGATGTGGGGCTGGAGAAGAGTTCAGAATATCCCATGGAATGCCAAGAGAATATACTAATATCTCTTGAGAGGGTACATCCAGGGTGTCTTGTACAGGGAAGGGAGCTGAAAATCTGTCTCACACACTATGAGCATGTTGTTAGGTGGGACCAGCCCTTAGAAAAAGACATCATGCTTTGAGAAGTGGAGGTTCAGCAAAGGAGAAGACCCTTAATGAGATGGATTGACAGTTACTTTAACGGTGGGCTCAAATATGGCCGAGAGGATGAGAATGGGGAGGAAGGTGATAGCGGAAGGTTTCATTCACAGGGTTGTTGTGAGCGATAGTTGACTCGAAGGCATCTAACAACAACAGCAACAACAACAACAACTGATAATATTGTATCAGTAATAAGGGAAATGTTGGTTTTCGGTGTGTTTCTATAGTAGCCCCAGTATACCAAGCATGTATTAGATCCCAGAAGGAAACATTAGAAGGATCATGGAGGTGTAGTGCTTGTCCTCATGGAGGTCAGGGTCAAGGTAAAGAAGCAATTTGCTGCAGCGGAGGTTTGAGCAACGTGTGAGGAAGGAAGAGAGAGATTTTTCAAAGGAAATGGCATTTCAATTAAGTTGAAGAACATATGTGAAGAGGGTTGTTTTTCTCTTTTCCTCACCCAGGGAGACATCCTTATTTATCCACTTGCTTTATAAAGTTATATAAAAATGAATCATGTACATCTTTAGCCCCTTGGTGATATTAGGGAAAGTCAAGCCGCCTGTTGATTGCCCCGTGTTGTGCAAAGCGCTTTTACAAGAACAGTATTCTTTCACCAACTCTTTGAAAGGGCTTTATCTGCTTCCTCTATTTAGATGAGGAAATAGAACTTTAGGATTTCGTAGATGGCCAAATGTTACATAAATAACTTGCTGAAGAGATGGATTAGAAGTAGTTTTGGTCAATCTCATTGCCAACAGTTGCAGGTTAGAGTTAGGTGAGAAAAACTTTGGAAAAATGCTACCCTATCTTGAACTCTGGATTAGTAGTTCTTGGACTAGCATTGGACTTGGTTAGACACTGAACCCTGGGTCCCACCAACCCCGTCTCACCTAAGGTTATGGGGAAGTGGGTCTGCAATTGGAGCCTTAGAATCTGATTCTGTAGATCGCCTTCAGAGACCTACTTCTCTACATCAAAGCAGGCTCTAAAATCGGTAGTGACCCTCTTGGAGTCACCATGAGTCAAAATAGACTTGACAGCAGCTGGTGATTTAGATTAAAGAAGAATATTCTAAATGTGAGTGTTTAAAGTGAGACAATGAATAGTATCAAATGAATAATTATTTCCCTTCTCCATTTGCTTTTTACAACTGAGTCTTATAAAAGTTACTGTGAAGCATATTAGACAGCACTTCTGTAAGGATTCCTGGTCGTCCTGTGGAGTAAGTACTGAGCTACAACCTGAATAAGAACCCAGTGATGCCTTCAGTCACTTTGAAAGAACAGTGTGGCCAGCTAGTTGTGTTCTACCGTGGCAAGTTGCTGTGAATGGAAATTTAACTTGGCAGCAATTTTTTGCTGTCTTTGTTTTATAAGCATTTCCCTTGTGAAAATTGTTGTTGTTGTTGTTGTTGTTAAGTGTCATTGGGTTGTAGGCAACTCATAGCAACCCTATGAATGAAAGACCTGGACACCTCCTGTATTACTTTCGTCCTTTCTCCAGGTTCTTAGGGTTTCCAGAGGCAAGCTATTGTGGAAGTGGATGCCACTCCTGCTTCCAAACTTGTTTTAGTTGGGGAGCTCCACCAAACACCGTCCACCATGGGTGACCATTCTCGCATTTGACACATCAGTGTCACAGTGTCCCGCTTCACAGCAACCACGAGTTACTTCTGTATCTGTCCTGGTTTTTTTTTTAAATTTTTTTAATTAATTTTAATGAAAATTTGCAGAGACTTTGGGTTTCCAGTCATTCATTGCTACACTTTTCTCCCTGCCCCACCCCCCGCCCCCACAGTTCACTCTTCTCCTTAAAAAGTAAAACTCTTTCAGGGGAGTTCTGGTGGCTTAGGGGCAAGAAGCTGCATTGCAATCCCAGAGGCGCACGGTTTGAATCCACCAGATGCTCTGCCGAGGAAGGAGGGACAGTCTCCTCCTGTACCAGTCAGATCTGATTTGAGGGTACACGTACACAAAAATAATAAAATTTTCTTAAAAAAAGTAAAACTCTTTCATTGTTATACAATCCTTCCCCTCAAGTCCACTCCAGTGTGCAGCCTTCGTTCTGGACTCCTGTCATGACAATAATACCCAATCATAGATCCCTTTTAAACAGTTCTCTCCCTCATGATGGCCCGGAATGGGACAAGATACGGTTTTCCAATAGAAAGTGAACTTCTATTTTAGATAAGTTTCATACCAGACTTGACACAGCTAGGAAAATTGACCTAGAAAAAGAATTACACACATTATCTGAACTTACCCCGGAGTTAACTCTTCAGAGCCAGCCATTGACCAGGCTTCTGGGAAAAATAACACATTTCAATCTGTCTGAATGGGAAGTCATTGTCTGTAAAGCTTAGCTCTTAGGAAATGGCTGCAAGTCAGAGGCTGTCTGAGTTGGCATCGCTGAAGTCTGTCTCTGACACTTACGTCTAAATTAGACCGCTGCTAATTAAATAACAGGCTAAAGCCAGCATTCTGCCCTGTCTTTCCACCTTCGGAAAGCCGGGCATTGCCATTTTGGATAGTTGTCCAAATCCATCATTTCATAATTTCTAACCTTAGGCATAGCTGTTTAACTCAATTAAAGCTGACCAGAGTGCAGTCGGCTGACAAACCCTAATGGTAAAATAAATACGTAGAGTGAAACACTTAGGGCGATTTTTGCAGATCAAGGTACGGCGACAAATTCTGGTTATCATGGGTAGTTCTTGATAATGACATTTTGAACAGATTCTAAGTTATCTTTTCATAGAGGGGCAATTTGCTCCTGCATGGAAATACCCCCTACCTAGGTTTTAATAAGATGTCATCACATTGAGGTGACTCAGGTCCTTGTTCTTTGCAAACGCCTTCAAGGAATGAACTAGGCAGTTCTGTAGTTTGTTCATATACTAGCAGCTTCAAGATTAATACCTGATGCATAGGAATGACTAAACGCACAGTTGTTAATATTTTCACGCTACAAAATCTTAGGAACTTTATCCAGAAAATGTAAAAATAATGCTAATAATAGAATACAATAATCCTAAAGAGTTTAGTTGCTGTTTTGGTGGGGGTTTTTTGGGGTTTGTGTTTTGGTTTTCTCCTTGATGAGAATGCCAAGGTCAAATACTTTAGAAGTTTGGCAGGTTTTGGATTTTAAACAAACAAAAAGTAACCACAGGACTTTCCAGAACTTTTGCTAATTTGCGTTGTGACACTCTCTGAAGGAATGTGTGTTCTTGAGTTCTCCAAAGTGAATTTTCGTGGAATACACTTTATTTTCCCCCAAGCACCTCTTAGAACTAGAGGCATAGGAAATGGACTTGTGACATTTTCAATTTCTCTTGCTGAAAAATGTAGGAAGCGAAGACTTGAGGTTACGTGGCTTTGTTGGCATTCTATCATCTTGGAAACAAACTTGCTTTCGCTTTGGAGAGGGAGTAAGGATCAGAGTTTGACCTCTGCTCTGTGAACTGAGGAGTTGGTCACCCTGTAGATCCTGCTGTGATTTGGACGCTTCATGTCTCCAGTGGCAACCTCCTCTCTCTCATGCCTTACTCACAGGATTCTTACCAGTGAGGGAGAGGATGCTTGTGAAAAGGTGTTGCAGACTTTAAAGCAGGACCAATTGCACAGTTACTATGAGATACATTAATTACCATTAGATAATAGTGTTGGTATGTTTCTTACATAAAGAGTCCAAGCAATATATATGTTATATTTCTTGATAACAATAATGTCTTAAAATTAACCATATGTACTAAATGAATATTGTTGGATCGCATTGTCCAAATGTTAGTGGTAAGTTGTTTTGGCATAATTTAGGATATGATGTTCTTTTTGTCAGTTTTTCTCTAATAGTAACAGCGCACGAATTAATTTTCCCATTAAACATTACTTTTTAAAAATTCCTTCTCTTCTATCGAATTTATCAGTGTAAGAAACTCCTGCCATTGTGGCTGAGAGGAAGAAGATGCAGCCTTCTCCTGTTAAGATTTACAACCTTGAGAGCCTGCTGAACGGTTGCCATGAATTGGCTCCAGCTGGCATTAAACCACACCCAGACCTCTGCTAGGTGCAAGGCCCCACGGAGCTGAAAAGGCCCCAAGTCCAGAAAGCTGACTTTACTGTTTCTTTCAGAGTAACAGACGTTCCAGGTAGTTCTGAAGTGCGGTTGTGGCTTCAGAAGCCTCAGCAAGTGACTCAGACTCGTGTGTGTCAGAACTGAACTCCTCCACAGAGTTTTCAATGGCTGATGGTTTCCCAAGCACATCTCCAGACATTTTTTTCTGAGGTCCCGCTGGGTGGACTCAAGCCCCAAGTCTTTCCGTTCTCAGCCAAGTACATCAACTGTTTGTACAGCCCATGAACTCTTAGCAGCCCAGGACAAGTTCTTGATTATTTCACAGACCATTTCTAGCTCTCTCTGTGCGTGCGTGCGTGCGTGTGTGTGTGTGTCGTCAAATCAGATCTGACTGGTAGAGGAGCTTGTCCCTCCTTCGCCTGCAGAGGATCTGGTGGATTCGAACTGTTCACCTCTGGCATTACAGTGCAGCTTCTTGCCACTAGGCCACCAGAGCTCACCAATTTCTAGCTTCTTGAGAAGGTGAGATGGAGCTTAGAAGAGATGTTGCAAACCACACAGGCAGATAGACTGTAGAAAGGTTCAGAGCCACTAAAGTCATGTGAGAGGAAGGATGATGAGAGGTAGAATTGCCCTGCCGTTGGTAAAAAAGCCCCCCTTGCCATCCGTCTCTCACCATCACCTCGGCCCAGTGGGATCTGAGCATTACCAGCTTTTGCTGGTCAACAGCTGAGGCTAAGGATAAATTTCAGAATAATAAGCTGGGTAATGTTGCCCCTTGATGAATGGGTCATTTCAAAAGGGGAAAAAAAATTGCAGATGAGCCTTCAATGAAACTGAAATTAAAGTCATTTATCCCAGATCATTTGGAAATATCAACTCCCTTCTTAAAGACAGAAAATATAATAAAGCTCCCTCATAAAGTTATAAAATATTTAACATGTGACTTCTGCTTTGTACCAACACCACCTCTTAATGGTCCCATTATTTTGTTATGTTTAACTTCAATGAAACATTTAGGAGGAAGGGTGGGCTAGTCTGTGTTTAACCCAAATCGAGATATTTTTCCCCCCCTGAAATCTGTGATTACATCATTGGCACATTTATATTCTGGGACATCTTTACGATATAAGCATTCCTTCATTTGGACAGCAACTATAATAAATTGAAATAAAATTCAGTCTTGATGGATGTTGGAGGTGTCATGTACAGGGCAAGTCTCATCTATTAACTGTGGTTTGCCAGGGCAGCAATAATAGTAGCATTTGAATGTTTTTCTTATTAAGGAGAAAAATGATCAGGAACGCCAGTTTGGTGAATTCTAAGGACTGTGGTTCATGCAAGTAGCTGCAGCATGTACTGACCCTGTCTATGGCTTCAGGGCGGAAGTGGACAGAAAACTCCATGAATTGTGTTTTTCAAAAAAAACATGTATTTTCCTTTTATAAAAATGAGGATAAACTATTACAGTTTGTGGAATGAAAGAAAAAGTCTGATTACAACGTAATGGAGTGTACCATATTCATCTCTTTGAAATACGACCTCACCCGGCCTTTTCCATTTTACAATCGATTCTCTCATTCCCTTAATGAACCTTTGCATTCATGAGTCTTCCTTGGAAGTATGCACATGAAGGATTGTGGGAGCCAAGAAGAATTGTCTGCCAAGTGAGGAAGAACCAAGGGTCTGTCCTGTCGCTTGGGTCAATAGCATTAAAAACTGTTAATGCATCTCGTTAGACACTGCATTGTTTTGCTTCATAATTATCTGATTTGCCAAAGCTGGTTTTAATAATATTTTTTTATTTAAAAAAATCTGAACAGCTCAACACTGGCACGATAGAGTTCTTTGCCTGTTTCTCTGAAGGTGACTTGATAGGACTGACATCTCTGTTGTTAACCGTGTCTAATTTGAGCCAGGTAACACCATGAGCTTACACCAGGGAGACCCTGAATGGCAAGACACAAAGAAATGACAGGTGGAACCTGGATGACTGCAAGAAAAAGACTCTAAGATAATAAATAATGTAATGCTTGGGTTAAATCATTAACATAATTCGGAAAGTGTAAATACAGCATGTATTGATCCGCACTTGGAAGACAATATGGAAGACACATAACCCCAATCAGGGCTTAAAATATGTTCAAGCCCCAGTTTTTCATTTCTTCCCTCCACTGACCTTCTCATTATGAGAACATTAACTAGACTCTCGTAAATATGCTTGTTCGATATGTAGTTTGATATAAAACTCACAAATTCATGGCTGTTGGATCAGACCCAACTCAGAGCCGCTCCTCAATGGATTTTCAGAGGCTGGGAATCCTACAGTAGGAGATTGCCTGTCCTTCTCCCTTGGAGCAGCTGGTGGATTTGAACCAACTGCCTTTGAGTTGGCAGTGCAATTCCTTCCCCAGTAGACTTCCGGAGTTCCTTGATTTGATATAACGTAGGTACAACTCTTGGTATGAATTGGCAGAAGATGGTATCAAAATGAAAGGAAGAAGCAAAGATTACAAGAGCTTTGCCTGGCAGCTCTGTAACTTTTTCGAAGATTAATTAATTCCTTTGCTGGAAAGCAGGAAATTGGGCTGTGGGGATGTTTAAGTTGCACCCAGGATACTTAACATGGGTGGTCAAGAACGTGTGACATTAACAAACTATCTCCCCTCAAAAGAAAATTAAAAAGTGAAGAAATAGTGGGCATTAGTGTAAGAGAATGCTGTTGTTTTTAGGTATAAAAACCAATATGGAGTTGACTAGTCTCATAGTGACCTTATGAACAATAGATCTAATCTTGCTTTGCTGCTGTTGTTATGTGCCATCGAGTTGCTTGTAACTCACAGGGACCCTATGCATAAGAGCCCTAAACCCTGCTCTATCCTGTGCCAATCTCACTGTCTCCAATACACCTACTCCCACTACCCCAATCACTGAATCGATCCATGTCATTGAAGGTCTTCCTCTCCTGTGCCATCCCTCCACTCTCCCAAACATGATGTCCCTCTCCAAGGACCAGTCTCTCCTTGTGACATGCCCAAAGTATGTCAGACGAAGCTTCAGAATCCTTGCCTCCAAGAGCATTCAGTCTTCACCCTCTCCAGGACAAACCTGTTTGTCCTCCTAGCAGTCCATGGTATACTCACCACTCTTCTCCAGCACCACAGCTCAAAGGCATTGATCTTTCCTAAGCACCATGCCACCAGCACTCTCTGAGATGGGTACTGTGTCTTTCATATGCTACTGAGAACTCAAGTTAAGTCACTCGAAGGACCATCTGGAGTTAGTAAAATGAGCAAGAGAAGCTGAGAGAAAGAGGACTAGTTGGATGAAAGGATGAAATCTTGCTTTTCCCTGCACCCTTCTCACGCGTGATCTCTGTCCTGCTCGTGGCTGTAGCCTCTCTGTCAGTCCATCTTCGGGGGCGTCTTCTCTTTCTCTGACCCTCCCCCTTTCTCAGCATAATGACCTTTTCCAAGGTCTGTAGTCCCTCCTGACAGACAACAGGCCCAAAGTGTGGAGACAAACTTGGACCAGCCTCACCTCTGAAGAGCAGCCTGGTTGAACATCCTCAAAGGCAGCTTTTGATCTTTTGACAGTCTTTGAGGTGTTCGTACTCATCTCCAACTCCACCGCTCCACGGCTGGGTGGCCGTTCTCTGTCCTCTTCTCAGAAATAGAGAATGAGATTGTCACGATGGGAATGTTTATGTAGAATGGAGATTGAAGCCAGGCATTTTCTAGTGGTCAAATTAGCTAGTCAGGCTAGACATACAATGAAGAATGGCCTTGCCGATCCAGTTACGTGGTGGATGTTTTACCTAAGTTCCATGTACAGGCAGTCTCTGGGCTGTGAGTGTGAGACTTAGACTACAGATCCCTGCTTGCCTGTGAGTAGTATGTAAAGTGACCCTCACTTTGAAATGATTTAAGGAAATCCGGCTCTCTACAAATTCTTCGTAACTATCATCTTCACTTGCCACGTGTGCAGCTTTGAAATCATTTGGAAAAGCGTCAAGCTTTTTCATGCAGAAAAGTAGGGCTGACTTAGAATTGGATGGATTCTGTTATATATATATATTCTTACATACCTGCAGATTCTTAAAGACTTGGTTCTCCTTGTAAAGATTTAAGAAAAATGTGAAAAAATATATAATCTCCATATTATATAATATATTCTTTTTAATGGTAACCACATCTTAAAAATTAGTAATATGTGTAAATACTCTAACAGTTGTTATAATGTTGTTGTTATATACTGTTGAGTTGACTGTGACTCATAGCGACTCTGTGTATAACACTCCTAAACCCCACTCTATCCTGTACCAATCTCACTGTCTCCAATACACCTGCTCCCACTACCCCAGTCACTGAGTCAATCCATCTCATAGAGGGTCTTCTGCGCTGTTCCTCCCAAGCATGACATCCCTCTCCAAGGACTGGTCCCTCCTTGCAACATGTCCAAAGTAAGTCAGACGAAGCTTCAGAATCTTTGCCTCCAAGGATCAGCCTGGTTTAACCCTCTGTGGGATAAACCTGTTCGTTTTCTTGGCAGTTCATGGTATATCCAATACTCCATAGCTCAAAGGCATCAAGTCTCCTTCTATCCTCCCTAGTCATTGTCCAGCTTTCTAATGAATAACAAGTGATTGCAAAGACCGTAGCATAACAGACACACTTTAGTTTCCAGACTGAAATCATTGTTCCTCAGTACCTTGTAGGTCTCTGACAGTAGACTTTCCCATTACAATTAATCTTTTAATTTCCTGGCTGCTGGTACCAAGGGTTTTATTGTAGAGCAAAAGAAACTGAAGCTGTCAGCAGTCTCAATCTCTTCATCATTCATCACGATGCTGCCAATTGGTCCGGTGGTGAGAATCTTTGTTTTCTTGACATTGAACTTCAATCCACATTGAAGTTTGCATACCTTGACCTCCTGCAGCAAGTGCTTCAGGTCCTCCTCAGTTTCAGCAAGCAGGGTTGTGTCATCTGCATAACAGATTGTTGATGAATCTACCTCCAATCCTGATGCCACACTTCTCAGAGAGCCCAGCCTCCTGGATAATCTGTTCCACTTATAGATTGAAAAGCTATGGAGACAGGACATATCCCTGGTGTACACTCTTCCCAGTTTTGAACCTTGCACTGTTTCCTGGCTCTGTCTGACAACTGTTTCTTGGTCCAAGCACAAGTTTTGCAAGAGCACAATCAAGTGTTCTGGGATTCCCATTCTTCTCAGAGTCAGCCACAGCTTGTTGTGAGTAAGGCAACAAATACTTGGTTTGGCAAAATATTTCTGTGCCTTTAATACGCCAGTAAACTTGGTTATTTGCCAATAGATCCAGGAAGCGTTGCTTTTCAACATTATCACATAATGAAATCTATCACTGAGCGACTCTCTGGTGAACATGTTGTCCAAGAGGAAATGGTTCCTCTTCACTGTTAAACTTGACCGTGGTTGCAGATGTTGCGCAAGTCATTGCCATCAACTTGACTCCAACTCATAGTTTCTGAGGGTGTAAATCTTAATGAAGGAGACTTTCCATCTCCGTCTCTCAGAGCTACTGGTACATGCCAACTTCCAGGTACCATGACCTTTTGGTTAGCCGTGCAATACGCTTCAGAATATGTCACCAGACTTTGCTAGGTGTCACGAAAACGATCTTAGGTATCTTCAGACCTCCCAGCAAATCTGTGCATTCAAGCAGTAGTCCTTTTCTAAACTTAGACTAATCACTGCTCAGAGGAATCAAGCATGCTACTGTGTGGATTTTTACACAACGCATGAAGCTTTTGTGTGATGGGTAACTTAGAAGAAAAGTATTAACTTGTGGGCAGGTTATCTGGGCTCCTGGAGGCATAGTTGGATTTTTATTGTCAAAGCAATTGATTTAAGGCACTCCTTCCTTTAATTATCTTTCTTAAAAAATGATCTAAAGTTAAAGCATCTGTGCTGTATACAGGAACTTCAAGTTTAGCATTACTTTTTTGCAAACACCCATTTTCTCTGAAATATGGAGCAGAGCAATCTATACTGGAAGAAAAGATTGTGTTCTGCTTCGAACACAGGAAGCCAATACACCTACGACTTCAGTCAAGAAAGAAAATCAATAGAGCGAGAACCTTGACACAGTGGATCTTCTCATTGATAAGACTGACATTTGCAGCTTAGTTCAGCTTCATGAACAAAATTCCACTGATTTGGTTTGGAAATTCTTTTCTTCTGACAATCAGAAATGAGGTCAAGGTGAGACAATGTGCGAATCCAGGGGCTGGATAAACATTAGGACTTTTCTAGTTAAAATGATAATTCTTGAGAAGTGATTAGGTCATTTCTCCCCTACTATATAGGTTCATTCACATTGTGTAGAAAATCTAGGGAAAAACAAAGACAACACCTCATCCTGTAGCCATTTGTGCTTGGGAGGGTGAAGGGCCAGCACAGGAGAGGAATGGATTGACACAGTGACGGGGGTAACGGAAGTCGGTGTACCAGAGGCAGTGAGATTGGCCCAGGTAGGGCAGGGTTCAGAGCTATATTGTGTGAGTTGTATGGGTCACTATGAGCTGCAAGTGACTCGATGGTACCTAACAACAACAGTAGTGTTTGTGGTAGGGTAACCTCATTTTCCTTTTTAAGTCCTGTATACCGTTAACATCGGTGTATCTAGTTGACTTACTATTTGCAGTCAACGTGAAGTTCATAGGGTCACAATGAGTTGGAATTGACTGTGCCCCAGTTATGTGCTCTAACATACACCCTCTGCCTCCTCCCACACCTCAACCCTCCAGGTTCAATCCATGACATGGTGACAGCAGCGATGGGCTCAAGTGAATGAGGGAGGGGACACTCGTTTAGAATAAGGCATGATTCATATCTGTTGCTCATTGAGTCACTGAGTTGTATTTTACTTGTCTGCATCTAACAATAACAACAGTAAGGACCTGTATTACACACCCCAAGTCAAGTGGCTTGACACCACCAGCCCCTCTGTGGGGCAGAAGTGGACAGCCTCCTCTCCTGTGACTTACAGCTTTTGAAAACCCACTGGAGAATCAGCTATGAATTGGTTTTGACTTGACCACACATAGCAATGACATATAGAGAGAGTGGCCTAGTGGACAAGGCATTGCCTTGCCAACCCAAAGACAGGCGGTTCAGATCCACTAGCTGCTTCTCAGGAGAAAGATGGGCAGTCTCCTCTTAGGCAGTTACAGACTCTGAAAACTTGCTGGAGGGTCAGTTCTGACTCAGTGGCAATGTAGACGATCTGTCAACAGTCTGCGTTATGCAGATGACACAACTTTGCTCTCTGAAACTGAGGAGGACCTCATGCACTTACTGCAGAGGGTCAAGGACTGCAGCCTTCAGTATGGACTGAGGCTCAATGTCAAGAAGACAAAAATTCTCACCACCGGACCAATCGGTAGCATCAGGATGGATGGCGAAGAGATTGAGAGTGTTCACAGCTTCAGTTTGCTCGGCTCCACAGTCAACACTCTTGGCACCAGTAGCCAGGAAATAAAAAAACGTGTTGTGATGGGAAAGTCTGCGGTTAGGGAACTCTCTAAAGCAGTCAAGAACAACGGTGTCTCTCTGGAGACTAAGGTGTGCCTGATACAGGCCATGGTCTTTGCAATCACTTGTTATGCATCAGAGAGTTGGACAATGACTAGGGAGGATAGAAGGAGAATTGATGCCTTTGAGCTGTGGTGCTGGAGAAGAGTATTGAATGTACCATGGACTGCCAAGAAAACAAACAGATTCATCTTAGAGAGGGTTAAACCAGGCTGTTCCTTGGAGGCAAGGATTCTGGGGCTTCGTCTGACATACTTTGGACATGTTGTAAGGAGAGACAGGTCTTTAGAGAGGTCCATCATGCTGGGTAGAGTAGAGGGACAGCACAGGAGGGGAAGACCCTCTATGAGGTGGGTTGATTCAGTGACTGGGGTAATCAGGATGGGTGTGTCAGAGGCAATGAGATTGGCAAGGGATAGAGCAGGGTTTAGGGCTGTTGTACATAGGTCACTATGAGTCGCAAATGACTCGATGGCACATAACAACAACAACAACATATTAAACCAAGCTTGGAAGCAGGAGTGGCACCCAGTTCTGAAACTGCTTGCCTCCAGAAACCCTATGAACCTGGAGAAGGGATGAAAGTTATACAAGTGTTCAGGTCTTTCATTCGTAGGGTTGCTATGAGTCGCCTACGACTCGATGGCACTTAACAACAAGGAAACATTTGTGAGAATGGTTCAGGATTGAGTAAGCTTTCATCTGTTGTTTATAGGGTCGCAATGACTCTTCAACACCTAACCAGAACATATGCTTATGCATGTCTATATACATATATATGCCTATAGGCATTTGTATGTGTGTATATATGTGTAATTTTACAAGCTGACATTATTATCTGTATTTGCTCAGTGGCAACATGTTTTTGCATGCATACTGTATGTGTATGTGTGTGTGTATAAATACATACTGTATATATCTGTGATATATATTCTCATATATCTCTTTCTGAAATATTTGTATCACAAAAGTCAAGGGTAATAATTGGCTTCTGATTGTTGTAACCAGAAATTATGAAAAAGTGACTCTCTCTTTTAAGCAATAGATTTGAATGTTGGACTTTCTGGCACTATCCTATTTCTCACTCGACAGAGTTATGTTCATTTTTAAAGTGAAAGTAAATATTTAATTGAAAATGAAAAAAAAAATCTTCTACCTAAGTCTAGAAACCTGGTTGTAGAAGGCCTGTTGGCAAATGAAATAATTAGGCTGTTTGCCCTGCTGTTGTCACTGAAAGAGTTTGAATTACGTTTAATGCGTTTTCCCCTCTTCTAAATCCAATCAGACTAATACCATTTTAATGCTTACTAACTTAAGTAGTGAAGCTCTTTATTAACGAAACTCCAATAATGAAACTTTTCAGCAAAGACTGGTTCAAAAATAAACACAAGAATAAGTTGATGATACACAGTGAAACCTCCTATATGGATTGAAGCTCAACATCAAGAAAGCAAAGATTCTCACCACTGGGC
>NW_006399777.1:11312463-11326692 GCF_000299155.1 Elephantulus edwardii
GGCGAAGGAGAAGAAGGCCTTCAGTGAGATGGATCGATTCTGTGACTGGAGTGGTGGGAATAAGTGTGTTTGAGATGGCTAGGTTGGCACAGGATAGAATGGCGTTTAGAGCTCTTGTACATCGGGTCGCTATGAGTTGCAAGCGACTCAATGGCACATAACAACAACACAGTGAAAACTTCTACAGTATGTTTGGAATAAGCATAAGTTTTGTGATTTTTCAGGACACAAGGACTCCAGGGCTCACAGAGGAGGCTGTTGTAGTTAAGATAGGAGTTTGTCTGGAACATGCCTCATATCCCCTTTTGCTTCTCTTGGACTGGCAGCCAACCCATCTGCCTGAGTCTTCCTCTCTTTCACTGATCTTCATTGAAGATCTCATGGATTGTCAAAAGAACCAGCAGATAGGTCTTAGAGCTGGTGTAGCCAGGGTGCTCCTTGGAAACAAAGGTGATGCAGCTTTATCTCACATACTTTGGGCATGTTGCTAGGAGACCTTATTCCTTGCAGAGGGACGTCATGCTTGAGAAAGCTCAATATGAGGGTCATAAGGGGAGGGAGCTTTGGTAGCCTAGTGGCAAGATACTGCACTGCAATCCCAAAGGCCTGCAGTTCGAATCCAACAGCTGCTTCTCCGGAAAAGGACGGACAGTCCCCTCCTGTGGGATTAACTGCACCTGAAAAACTGCTGGAGGGTCAACTGTGGGCTGGTTCTGACTCGATGCACACAACATCAACAATAACAACAACAAGAAGATGTCCTAGTGATCATGTCCTAGAGACTACAGTGAACCAGGGACAAAAGCGATGGAAACTATGAAGCGTCTGAGCAGTCAATTCCCCTTTATAATGAGGATTCTTCAGGGTTCAAGAGCTTTAAATTGTTACGCAGGTACACGGCCCACCTGTCTCCTGAAGAATGCCTGCCTGGTGGATTTAAACCACATACCTTAAGGTTAGCAGCCTGACATGTTATAAGGTACAGCACCAGAACTCCTTAGAACTGAGAGAGAAGACTTGGTGCGGAGACTTGAAATTGGCACCTAACCTCTGACTAGATTGTGCGAACATCTAGACAGTTCCTTCCTCAAGGGTGGATGTAAGTTCTTTAACAGCTCACATTTTATGTCTTATTCTATTGCTTCCAGCAGAATAAATTCCTCCCCGGCAAGCTGTGATAAATGTTATGACTTTATATTTTCTTTTATAGCACCTCTGTTCCATTCCTTCCAAATTGTCTTATTGCATTTCATTATGGGCACTAATGATGGATTAAGTTGGACTGCTTAATAATTAAAAGTATCTCTAGGATAAAGCCATCTTTTTTCTTGGAGGAAATCTATTTGGCTTCGTTCTTGGCAGCCTCACTCAGTCAGGATAAGAGAAATAGGATTCTGAGACAAGCAACAAGCAACCTCTCCATAAGTGGCATTATCCAGATAGTGGATGTATCTTCACAACGAACAAGAAAAGAGCTTATATAATGCAGAAGGACAAACTCCTTGCCAAGGTGGCATAAAAGATGAGTGTTACAAATTTTTAAGAACAACTTCTGTCTCTGGGGAAGTCAAACTGTAGAGTAAAAATTCTAGATAGAACTTTTTAATTTTTATAAATGAAAAATTTTCATTTTATACATTTTTATAATTAAAAATGTTAATTTTATAGTTTTTTTAAAAAAGAGTTACATTGTGGTTTTGGTGAAAGTTTACACAGAAAATTGGTTTTCCATTGAATGATATATTCTGTTCAGTGACGTTGATCAAGTATTTCACTGTCATTCTTGTTATTTTTATTATGATTGTTCCATTTCCATTAATCTTGCTTCTTTATGCCTGATCCCCCAACTCTGACATCTTTAGTCTAGGGTAAATAATCGTTGAATGTTTGGTATAGTGCTCGAACTATTGAGTTGTTACACAACAGATCAGGGAGCCCTGGTGGAAGAGAGCATGGGGAACTGTGTGCTAATTCAAAGACTACCCCTCTCTTGTGGTTTGAATTCACCCCAAGCTTCTCAGGAAGAAGGTGGATAATATTTTCCCATGCAAGCACAGTCTTGAAAATTTGCTTGACAGTCTGCTATGAATATTACATACCAAAGGTCAACAGTTCAATTCCACCAGCTGCTCCATTGAAGAAAGGTGATGGACAGTGGCCATTAGTTGGGACCATTTAAAAGAAGCAGGGGATTTGAGTGTGTTTTTTTGTTGTTGTTGTTTGTTTGTTTAAAGAAACACAGTTCTCATGAGTGGTTTTGTTTATAAGTCAATCTATTCTTTAGCTGAAAGGTGACCTCTGGGAGGGCTTTCAGTTCGAAGTTGCAAGGGTATTTCAAGGTAATAACTTTTGATAGTTCTCTGATCTGACTTTTTTCCCCACCCAAAGAATATGACTGTTGTTCTGTATTTTCCTATCCTATATCCAGGATGTTGAATTGTGTCCCTAGTTAGAAGTCAATACTTGTAGCTGGGTACTATCTAGTTCTTCTGGTCTCCGGATAGATGAGGCCATGGTTTGTGTAGACAAGTTTTTTCTTTGCATCTTTGGTCTCTCTCTCCCCCCCCTCTTTTATTCTGTATGAGTAGACACCAGTGTATGTCTTAGAAGGCTGAACACAAACACTTAAGACCCTAAACACTATCAAACTCTGGTATAAGACAGAAGCTTGAGAAATTATGTCCTGCCAATTTCCCAAGCCTTCTTCTGGTTCTATAGCCTTAAAGCTTCAAACCCAGGAAATCAATTCTATGAGATATTTAATTATTTCTAAGAAGACATTGTGACTGGGCCCTCTTTGTGCTTTACTTCATATATCTACAACACACAGGAATGTGTATATGCATATACCCACAGATGCACCTATATACTACAATTAATCATCATTTCTTTTAATGGGTATTAAGAGAATGATTATTGAAAGAAAAAATATATAATCTCATTGCGTAGGATCTAGTGCTCCCTGCGGCAAAAGAGGAGTCCCTAGGTGATGCAAATGTTCCATGCTCAGCCACTGACCAAGTAGTTAGAAGTCTGTACCCAAACAAACCCAGAGAGATCTCAAAGGGAGTTTGATTATCAGCTTCGGAAATGTCGTAGACCGGGAAAACCTATGTCATGAAGTTATACACCACACAAGAAGTTCAAATGCACTCAGTACCATTTGGGTTGGTTGTTTTTTTTTTTTTTAAATGACAAATTGAACCACCCTGGTTTTTGTGTTTTTATCTCCTGTTACTGAACATCTTCATTCTGGTTAGAATTTTAATAAATGTAGATTCTCTGGCTTTTCCAAGGATGAGCATCACAGGCTCCGTGAATCTGCCAGCACTAGAGTTCAATGAGAGTGAGTTGTTTCTTCCTGGGAAGAAAGTCGAATGTGTTCATTAGATTCTCAAAGCATCTTGGGATAATCGTCCTAGAGGGCTCAGTTTGCCTCATTGGCCTAAAAACATGTTTTCTTTCTTTTTTTTTCTTTTTCTTTTTCTAATTAGTTTTAATGAAAGTTCACAGAGACTTAGGGTTTCTGGTCATTCACTGTTGCATTTTCTCCCTGCCTCCTACCCCGCCCGCCCCACCCTGCCCCAAATCACTCCTCTCCTTGGAAAGAAAAAGAAAAACTCTTCCATTGTTATGCAAGCCCTGCCCCCATGTCCACTCCACTGTGCAGCCTTTACTCTGGACTTGTGTAATGACAAGAACACGCATTCATATGTCCCTTTTACACAATTCTCTCCCTCATCTGTTTCAATGCAGTGTACATCATTCCTCCCCTCCTTTTCTGTCTGAAATATCTCAGTCACAAAAGGACAAATATTGCATAGGGCCACTGTTATAAAATGGGACTGACAGCAGAGTTGAGAGAAGACAGAAAAAACATGCTTTCTAAAGAGTTAATCTTTTTACTTCTTAAATCCATCAAGAGATTAGATGGTAAATGGAGCAATTATCTCATAGATAAATAGTTTTCAAGAGAACACAGCCTGTAATATATCTGAGAAAGGAGAGAAAAGGAAGCAAAAATTAATACATAGAGTTTGATTAGGAATTGTAATGAATTCGCTGCATTCTCTCACTCGTTCTGACTCATTGTCTCTGAGTCTGAGCCAGCTCTGAGCTGATTTTCCAGCAGGTTCTCAGAGGCTGTAAATCACGTGGGAGGAGACTGGCCATCTTCCTCCTGAACTTACCTCATGAATTAGTTGTCATTAATATTCTGAAGAAAAAAATATCTATGAATGATTGAATGAAAACCAAATATGAGTTTTAAACTTTAACACAAAATAAATTTTAAAATATCTCACTTGAAAGTATATGTGAAGAAGTGATTTTTTAAAATAACGCTACTATTCCATCAGTGGATTTGCGTCAGTTTATAGGCAGTGCTTCAAAGGTAAAATAAATGCGTGAAGTGAATGGATTCTTTTTGTAAAAAATTGGAGTCATTAACTTAGTAATATAGTTAATACATATGTCTTAACTCAAGGACACAGTGAAAAATAAACCTGCAGGCGGACTGTGTGCATTAACTTCTTGCCAGAAGAAGCACAGTTGAAATTAAATAACAGGAATAGGACTTGGGAAAAAATGCCTCCCTCCTTGTGACTGCCACAATTACTCGGCAACAGTGTACCTGGAATTGCCATCATTGACTCAAAGTATCATTTTGAAACTAAAAGGATACAGACATCTGAGTCCATTCAAATTCCAATATAAAGCTAAACCCATGGGCATTGATGTTTATTTATAGTCTTATATTTTAAACTTACTTGGAGAACCAAGAGTCGAGATTCAGTTCAGGTACTGCACTGATAACTATGTTATTTTGGGGCTTATTTGTGAACATATCAGAGAATGGTAGCTATTCCAAGTAAAAGAGTACCTTCCAGAAACTGCACCTTTACCTTCTTTATTTAGTTACTATGCTTTGGTGCTAGAGAAGAGTATTGAATATACCATGGATGGCTAGGAGAACAAACAAGTTCATCCTGGAGAGGGTGAAGCCAGGCTGCTCCTTGGAGGCAAGGATTCTGAAGCTTCGTCTGACATACTTTGGACATGTTGCAAGGAAGGACCAGTCCTTAGAGAGGGACAGCATGCTTGGGAGGGTGGAGGGACAGCATAGGAGAAAAAGACCCTCAATGAGATGGATTGATTCCATCACTGGGATAATAAGGCTAGGTGTTTCAGAGACAATGAGATTGGCAAAGGATAGAGCAGAGTTTAGGGCTGTATTACATAGGGGTCACTATGAGTCGCAAGCGACTCGACGGCACATAACAACAACAAACAACATAGTTTAGAAATAGGATGATTTCTTTTAAAAATTAAATTCTTTGCCTTCTACAGCCTTAACTGTTTTAACCTTAACCTTGAAATTTGATGTCTTACCCTTAAAGTGCTATGAAGAGACCCTCTTTTTCTTGTATGTGAGACCATGGGACATCGTGGGGGTCTGGAATGGGATGTTTGCCTGACCTGGGCTGCTGGAAATGTGTGCCAGAAGTCTGGAGCAACCCAGTTTAGTGTTGGTGATATAAAGAATGATTGATGTTGTTTAGCGGGAGCTTGGTGGGAAGCCCAGCGATGTATGATTAATTACACTGTCATGTTTGCATCATGCTAATTCTTGGGGAAACCGTCATACTTGGGAAGATGGAGAATTGTTGAAGATGAGGAAGACCATCATGAAGATGGAGTGATATAGTGACTGTCACAGTGGCCTCCAGTACAGCAGAGGTCATGAAGATGACACAGGACACGGTGGCATTCAGATTCTTTGTTGACAGGGTCTCTGTGAGTTGTAGTTAACTCACTGGCTTCTACCAACAACAGCTGGTAAGGAACTGCTCGCACTGCTGACCCAAAACCATGAGATGGAAATCACCAGCTGCTCCTTGGGAGAAAGGTAGATTTCCATCTTTCCTATAGGATTCAAAAGAATGTCATTTTTACAGAATGTCATTTTTTTTTTGGTAGAGTATGACACCTTTCTCCCCTGGAGAATCTCCTCCCGTGTGATTTACAGCCTCTGGAGGGTAAGCTATGAGTTGATTCTGACTTGACGACACATAACAACAACTTCCTTACAAACAGAACCTGTCCCACAATTTGCAAGAGAGAGAAAGAAGAGAGAGAGAGAGTGTGTGTGTGTGTGTATGTGTGTATTTATGCATATGTGTGTGTTTTCTATCCTTCCTAAGGCCATCTAGTTTGTTTCTGCCTCTTTACACTAAAACTATGCAGGTGTTCACAGTTCAGCCCGTTGTGGCACATAAACTGATTCACAGAGGGGATGTGCTGGGTCTGGGCAGTGCCAGATTTATTGCGTGCTCCGTGACTGCTGTTACATGACTAAGAAGAGAAGGGGGTCTGCATTGCAATCCAAATTCTGTCTTTATACACTCTGAATGCCCCATCATCCCATAGCTTGAGCATCTGAGGCCCTGAGAACTGAAATAATTTTCCTCCATCTCTTGGTACCAAGCCAAAGACCAAACCCATTTCCTGCAGGTTGCTCTGACTCACAGTGACCCTGGAAGACAGGCTGGGGCTGCTCCAGAGGACTTAAAAGAATCTAATCTTTATAGATGCAAATTACCACATCTTTCCTCTTGGACCAGCAGGTGGATTCAAAGCACTGACCTTGCAGCTCACAACTAAGCACTGAATTGCTGCCCCACCAACTTTTAGCAAGGACCAATACGTGGGTGCCAGTCTCTTGACCGGTCATATTTTCCCAGTGATTTTTTGAGGCCTCTCAATGGTGCAGGTTCTGTGTTTGTGGGATTCCGTCACTTGATCAAGTTCAAGGCTTCTAAAGATGGAGAGAGAACAGCAGGGTCATTGTAAAAGCCGGTGGGGCAGGTGTGCCCTATCAGATGGACCTCACCTGTTTACAAACAAGCACATAAAACCTCTGGAATTTGACAGACACACACACACACACAACTTCCTGACAGAGCAGTGTAAAATGCAGTGTCCGGAATGATGAGTGCTGACCCCAGTGCATACTGTTGTTGTGTACTGCTAGGTTGGAAGAAAGCCATAGCCAACCATCTAGCGGGTTTTCAGAGGCACAGGCAGGGGTTGCCCATCCTTCTTCCTCAGAGAGGTTGGTGGCCTTGCACTGTGTACCTTTGGGATTGCAGCGCAGCTTCTTGCCACTAGACCACCAGGGAGCTCCCAGTACTACCAGAGTGTGTATACATGTGTACCACTAGCCTCTCTTAGCCATATGTTGCTGCTATTGTTGTTAAGTGCCGTCGAGCCATAGGCGACTCATAGCAACCCTGTGAACAAAAGACCTGAACACTTGTGTAACTTTGGTCATTTCTCCAGGTTCATAGGGTTTCCGGAGGCAAGCTATTCACAAAAGTGGATGCCACTCCTGCTTCCAAGCCTGTTTTAATTGGAGAGCTCCACCAAACACTGTCCACCATGGGTAACCATTCTCACATTTGACACATCAGTGTCACAGTGTTCAGCTTCACATTGACCATGAGTTACCTCTGTACAGCAATGCACAGAGCAGTGCTGTACCACATAGAAGAATGCTTGATCAAAAACAATTAAAATCAGGCTTGAGGGCCGCAGACTAAAATCATCCCTTTGGCTTGGTAGCATCACTTTCTGCCCACTAGACCAACTGAGCTGTCTCGTTATTGTTGCTGTTAGGTGCTGTCGAGTAGTATATGGGAGCAGAAATATAAACCACTGGGATCCACTTCTACAACATGATAAATTTAGTGCCCTGTTGGCTAATGTGGCTATGGAACCTCTGCTAGGCAGTTAGCTTCCATGTGTAGCTCTAGAGAGGTCTGTATTTCTTGGCTGTAGAAAGCTTTTTCTTGGGGAGCTCTGGTGTAGGCAAGAAGCTGCACTGCAATCCCAGAGGAGCACAGTTCGAATCCACCAGATGCTCTGCCGGGAAAGGAGGGACAATCTCCTCCTGTACCAGTCAGATCTGATTTGACGGTACACGCTCACACACAAATAATAAAATAAAAATTAAAAAAAAGAAAGCTTTTCTTAAAAAATAAAAATGACTCAACAAATGAATGGATAGAGAAACTGTGGTATAGTCATACAATAGAATACTACACTGCATTGAAAAACAAGGAACTCATGCAATATTATTCATAATGGTTGACCCTGGAGGACATTACGCTGAGTGAAGTATCTCAGTCACAAAAGGACAAATACTGCATAGTGCCAGTGTTGTAAAATAGGACTGACGTCGGGATTGGAGGGAGACAGAGAAAGATGGGTTAAATAATGTATACTGTATTGAAACAGATGAGGGAGAGAACTGTTTAAAAGGAAAAGGTGATTAGGTATTTTTTGCCATGACAGGAGTCCAGAGTGAAAGCTGCATAGTGGAGTGGACTTGGAGGGAGGGATTGTAAAACAATGAAAGGGTTTTTCTTTTACTTTTCCAAGAAGGAAGTGTACTGGGGGAGGGAGGGTTGGGAGGAGAGAAAAGTGCAACAATGAATGAATGGAAATCCAGAGTTTCTGTAAATTTTCATTGAAATTAATAATATTTTTTTTAAATGACAACTTCAAAGGATCCACTTAGAGGGGGAAACCAAACCATTTTCCCTAAGAGGTCCTTCTGAACTATAGCTTCTGGTGGGAGATGTTCATGTTGAAGTAAATAAGGACCAACTGTTACAAAAGAAAGACTTTAAATGCTCTAATGGCTGCCCAGTGGCAATGTACACAAAACAATGAAACCATTTTCAATCTTCTTGTAGGCATACTGTAGAAAGTAAAGATACAAATATGTTGCAGTGGGCCCTTGTGTGTCAGGAAGTGTGAGGATGGCCCAGGATAGGACAGAACTGGCTGTGAGTAGTACTTGGCTGTGAGTAGTACTTGGCTTGATGGCACTTAACAGCTTTAATAATAAGGTACATGGTTTGAAATCCATCAGCTGCTCCCTAGAAGGAAAATGGACATTGTCTTCCCGTGCAATTTACTGCCTCTGGCAATCCACAGGAAGGTTAGCTGTTGGCTGATTCTGACTTGATATTACCAACAATGTAACAAGCTTTAATAGTATTTATATTACTTAGTTCAAAACTATTTCAGTGTGTAACTTTGTTGTTGTTGTTGTTATGTGCTATGAATCACTTGTGACTCATAGCCACCCTATGTACGACAGCCCTAAACCCTGCTCTATCCTGTGCCAATCTTATTGTCTCTGACAAACCTACCCCCATTACCCCAGTCACTGAATCAACCTCTCTTCCTCTCTTGCACTGTCCCCTCTACACTCCCAAGCAGGACATCACTCTCCAAGGACTGGTCCCTCCTTGCAACAAGTCCAAAGTATGTCAGATGAAGCTTCAGAACCCTTGCCTCAAAGGAACAGCCTGGTCTCAGGATGAACCTGTTTTTTCCTCCTAGTAGGCCATGGTATATTCAGTACTCTTCTCCAGCACCACAGCTCAAAGGCATCAATCCTCTTCTTATCATCCCTAGTTATTGTCCAGTTTTCTGATTCATAGCAAGTGATTGCAAAGACTGTGTCCTGCATCAGCGCACCTTAGTCTCCAGACTGACATCCTTGCTCTTCAGC
Source organism: Elephantulus edwardii (assembly GCF_000299155.1). Taxonomy (NCBI): domain Eukaryota; kingdom Metazoa; phylum Chordata; class Mammalia; order Macroscelidea; family Macroscelididae; genus Elephantulus; species Elephantulus edwardii. The sequence goes on from NW_006399777.1 coordinate 11,322,050, forward strand.
ACTTTGGAGAGGTCTCTGACAGCCGACTTTCCCAGTGTGTTTCATCTTTTAGTTTCTTGGCTGCTAGTACCAGAACTGTTGATTGTGGAGCCAAGCAAAGTGAAGCAGTTCACAATCTCAATCTCTTCAATATCTATCATGATGCTACCAATCAGCCCAGTAGTGAGAATCTTTGTAACCTATATTTTTTTAAAAAATTGGCAGATTTATCTTTTTTTTTTTCACCAGATATGTGAATTCTGGCATGTTCACACAGGATCTCCACTATATTTCCACTCCAGTAGCCGTGTGTGACTCGTAGCTATGGAATTATAAGAGATTGCTCTTGACTAAAGTTTCCTTTTCAATTGCTAGTGAATCCTACTTGACTCTTTAAAGCAATTTCTACATAGAGAGTAAAGGATAGTTTCCTAAATTCCCCAGAAAGGGACCGTTTTAGAGTTTTCGGCTTGTATTTGCCTTACATGATGTGTGTTGAGTGGGACTTTCCAGCAAAATATTATCAGGAAATAATGATGTCCTTGGAGAAGGACATCATGCTTGGAAGTGTGGAGGGTCAGTGCAGGAGAGGAAAGACCCTGGATGAGATGGATTGACTCAGTGAGAGTGGCAGTGGTACCAGGTGTGGAGTCAGGTGCCAGAACGTTCAGTGAGGCGTCTTCTCAAGTGGGGTGGCATCACAGAGACAGGTCAGTTTTCTGGAAATGCTGATGTTATCTTGTTGTTGTTCTAAGGAGCCGACTGTGACTCATAGCGACTCTGTGAACAATGGCTCTGACCCTTTCCCTGTCCTGAGCCAACCTCACGACCTCTGAAACTCCTGACCCCATTGCCACGATCACTGTCAATCCATCTCATCCGGGGTCTTCCTCTCCTGTGCTTACTCGCCACATTTCCAAGCATGATGTCTTTCTTCAAGGACGGACCCCTCCTGACAGTGAAATCCTAGATAGCTAAGAATACAAGTGAGGAAAGATGTCATTAACTTCAGTGACTGGTCACTAAAAATACTACCCTACTGGAAGAAATGGAATTTCTGAAGCCCAGAAATTAAACTGGGGCTCCCAAGCTCGAAGAGGAAGCCGTATTGAATCAAGACAGAGGCAAAAGCAGAGCTGGTTCAGAGGAGGGAGGAGGGAGGGACAGACGATAGAAATTGTATGTCTCGGGAAGAAAGTTATGGCAGTTGAGAAGTAGAAGACATTTAGAAACCTAAAGGAGATTTTGTTGGCTGTACTGGAAAGGAGAGGTAATACAAACCAGGCTTGTCAATATTGGTTTACTTTTGTGTAAAGGGAGTGTAACCAGAGATGTCTGTGTTTACATTTGAACTTAAAAAGTACTTTCCCAGAAAGCGGTAGGACCCAGTAAAAAGGGAGAGACTTCTTTATGACTGTATGGTTTGGGCAGCGAGCAATGAGGATGAGGATGTTGTTGTTGTTATGTGTCGTCGAGTCTCTTGTGACTCATAGTGATCCTATGAACAAAAGCCCTAAGCCTTGCTCTATCCCTTGCCATTCTTATTGTCTGTAACACACCTATCCCCATTACTCCAGTGATGAAATTAACCCATCTCATTGAGGCTCTTCCGCTCCTGCACTGTCCCTCCACCCTCCCAAACATGATGTCCCTCTCCAAGGACTGGTTCCTCCTTACAACATGTCCAAAGTATGTCAGATGAAGCTTCACAATCCTTGCCTCCAAGGAGCAGCCTGGCTTCACCCTCTCCAGGATGAACTTGTTTGTTCTCTTGGCAGTCTATGGTATATTCAATACTCTTCTCCAGCACCAAAGCTCAAAGGCATCTGCTCTCCTTCTATCATCCCTAGGCATTGTCTAGTTTTCTGATGCATAGCAAGTAATTGCAAAGACCATGACCTGTATCAGGCGCACCTTAGTCTCCAGACTGATATCATTGCTCCTCAGCACCTTGGAGAGGTCTCTGACAGTAGACTTTCCCAATGCAATTCATCTTTTAATTTCCTGGCTGCTGGTACCAAGAGTGTTGATTGTGGAGCCAAGCAAACTGAAGCTACCAACAAATCTCAACCACTTCACCATCTGTCATGATGCTGCCAATCGGCCCAGTGGTGAGGATGAAGAAATGAAAATGAGGATGAAGAAAAGAGAATGCAGTGATAGGATGAATAAGCTCCACATTGAGAGGCTGGGATCTCTGCTGACCCTCACAGCACAGCTCAGATAGATGGGGTCACAGCAAACACAGCAAATGCCAGCAGTTGTCACATCTCAGTGCTCAGTAGATGGATGGCCACTGCACAGTTTTAAAATTCTTCTTTAACATTTGTATGATAATGTCTTGAGATGAAATATTTCTAATCTCTAGTTCTTTAGTGGAAACAAATGTCCTTAGGTCATTACTTCATAAATTATGAAAGTGAATCCCAGAGCTACATGCAATGGCTGAAGGTTGGTTCGTTGTTTGTTTGTTTTTTTAATAGAAATACTTAAAAGACTACAGTGCTCAACATTGATCGAATGCAGCAAGAGTTTCAGATCCACACTTTCAGAAAGCAGTGTTGTGCCATGTGCATAATGCAAGTTGCTGACGAGTCTTTCTCCAATCTCGATGCCATGTTCTTCTCCACAGAGTCCAGCTTCTTGAATGAATTATTCAGTGGACAAGTGTACAGATTGAATAAGAATGGGGAAAAGATACAACCCTGATTATACACCTTACCAGATTTTAAACTACGTAGCATTTCTTGACTCTGTTTGGACAATAGCTTCTTGGAACCCTCTTAAAGCAGAACATTTGAGTTCTCTTGAATTTTTTATTGATGTATTAATTATAACGGGGTGTATTAATTATAATGGAGTGAATTACCTGTTCAGTTACACATAGTTGTCCACAAGAGTTTCTTACTTGTTATATGACTCATATAGTTTTACAATTACAAATACAGTTTTACACTGTTTTGGCTTGCCCTTTTTGGAATGAGAACACAGATGCATCTCTTCCAGTGAGATGACAGATGTTGATGAGCATATCCAGTGCTGCATCTGTTTGATTAAACCTATCAATTAGTATTCCATTAATTCCTGGAGTCTTCTTTGGTGCCAATGCCAAATTTGTAAAATGTGAATTTTGAACTTCCTCCTTTATTACCATTGGTTCTTAATGATACTACTTCCTGAGATGGTTCAGTGTTAACCAGTTTTTTCCTGGTACAATGACTTTGTACATTTCTCCCATATTCTTTTGATGCTTTCTGCATCATCCAAGATGTTTCCCATAGCCTCTTTCAGAATTGCAACTAGAGACTTCAGTTTGTTCTTTACTTCTTTCAGCTTTTGAGAGATGTGTTCTTCTCTTTTGAATTTCTAACTCCAAGTCTTGGCAATATTCATTGTAATTTTTGCTTTGAGTTTCAAGCTGTCCTTTGACACCTTGCGTTCTCTTCTGCCTTACTTCCCATTGACTTTGCTTCTTTTCATTCCAGGGCAAGTTTCAGAGTCCTCTTTTGACACCCAATTTGGTCTTTTCGTTCTTGCCTTTGTAATGACCTTTGTTTTCTGTGTGGGTGTTGCCCTTGATGTTATCCCACAACTCCACTGGTCTTTCCTCACTAGTGTGCAGTGATTCTGATCTAGAAATAGTTTCTAAAGTCTGTTGGGATAGAGTTAAGGTCATGTATTGGTTCTCATGAGCTTGCTTTAATTTCCTTCTGCTTCAGTTTGAATTTATATATGAGTAATTGCTGTTCTATCTTTTCCACGTCATCCCCTGGCCTTATTATGACTGCTGATGTTGTATTTCTTAAAAACAACAACAAAAAAAATGTCACCTCTGAATCAATAGGCAATATCAAAATAGAGAAAAGGTTGAATTTGTCAATGATTTGTTTTACTTGGATCTGTAATTAACACACATGGTAGCAGCAGTCAAGAAATCAAAAGGTGCATTGTTTTGGAAAAAATTTGGTCAGGGATGTCTACAAAGTGCTAAAGAGCAAGGATGTCAGTTTAATGACTAAGGTGGACTTGATCCAAGCCACAATATTTTTTCTTTTTATTTTTTTTAATTGAGATTTTCATGCAAGTTTATAAAAACTTGACTTTCTATTCATTCATTGTTGCACATTTTCCTCCCTGGCCTCCCATCCTCTAAAATTCACTTTTTAAAAAAATAGTTATTTTGTTGTTACATAGTTCCCCCCCACACCACCATTTTACTATACAGCTCTTGTTCTGGACTCCCATCATGTCATTAATACCTAATCATATATTCCTTTTATACAGTTCTCTTCATCTGTTTCAATGCCATGTACATTATTTATCCCCTCTTTTCTTACTTTCCTCCCAACCCCCATGTCAGTCCTGTTTTATAACAGTGGCACTATGCAGTATTTGTCCTTTGGAGACTGAGATATTTCAGCATAATGTTCTCCAGGTCACCCATTCTGTATCATATTTCATGAGTTGTTTTTCAGTGCTGCATAATATTCCATTGTGTGAATATACCACAGTTTCTCTATCCGTTCATTTGTTGATGGGCACTTGGGTTGTTTTCAATTCTTTGCTATTGTAAACAAAGCCACAATAAACATGGGTGTGCATCAAGCCACAGTATTTTCAATTGCTTCCTCTGCAAGTGAAAATTGGGAAATGACTTTAGGATG
>NW_006399777.1:11327402-11330023 GCF_000299155.1 Elephantulus edwardii
GTCATGTTGGGAAAGGTCAGAGAAAGAGAAGATGACCCTTCACAAAATGGAATGACACAGCGACGTCAGCAGTGGACTCAAGTATGTGGTATATGATGAGGATGGTGCCGGATGGGTCAAGTTCTGACCTGTTGCTCAGGGGGTCACTGGGAGTCAAGCTGGCTGGAAGACAGACAACACCCACCCAAAGGTGGTGTTTCTCTGGCAGTTCAAACCTTCCAGGGGCTTTAAGGAGAAAAGTAGGTAATCTCCGCCTGTGCCACTTTTGGCAATTTGTGGCTTCTTTTTTTTTTTTTTTTTAACTCAAGACCTTGACTTTGAGAGTATTTGCTCCCACAATTTGATTCTTGTGTGCTGGGTGGTTCATATATCTTTAGCTGAAAGGTCATAGAATAACTTGCCTTTCTACTTCCTTCTGTGACTTCTAATTGTATTCTATCCAGGAACCAACGTGTCTTTAATACGTTCTCATCAGAGTTTTCAAAATGATGTCTATAGCAGTTCCCTATTCTCTTTCGTGTGTTCTTTCTGTTCATTTGCAGCTTCCCGTGGTGCTGTGTAGCTCAATGAACAGTCTGGAGACAATTTTTCTGTACAAGAGGAGGCCAGAATGGCTAACAAAGGTCTGGGGTCTTCATCTACAAAATACACAGCACAGATTTTCGTTTCTTTTATATTCACTTTGTATGAATTTTACACTGAGTGTCCTTTAGACACTGATGCACTTATTTTTCTGATAATGTCATTCTCAAATTAAGAAAAAAAAATCAGATTTCTCTTACAACCTCATTGGGTTTCTGAGGCAAGAAATCACAACAGGCGGAGATGCTTTCTCTTTCTCAGGAGGAGCTGCTAGTGAATTCCAAGTGCTCAAGTCTCCCAGCCTTGAGGCACAGTTCACTAAGACTTTGCCACCTCAGTGTCATTTTCGTCACTGGGAATTGAGTTAATTCTCCGTTGAGAAAAGGTGGCATTTGCAAAACTTTTGGCAAAGGGAGGTACTGAGCGAGGGTAAAGTGCAGTATCTTTATAGATGTCGGGAACATGCCAGTCATACACGCTGAAGAGATTGAATTTAAGACTATTTAAGACTAAGAAGCAATCTTATTACTTTTCAGTAACACTAGCAGTGCAAGCTAGCTGTTAACCAAGTGTTTCTGTGAAGAGGTCCTGCTGGGACTTCTTTGAAAGCAGTAATTAGCAGTGTCATTTACATACAAATAAAGGATTTGCGGAAGTCCTCAAACTCCCCCCTCCTCCAATTAAGGTCAACACTGGGGAGAGGGAAAAAAATCTTGTTAACTCCATTAATTTGTGGAGTAAATATTTCCTTAATGTACATTGGAAAGATGAGCTCTCAATTGGCTCAGAAAGGGTGATCACAGATTGAGAATGAGGATGCTTTGTATATGTGTGTGTGTGTATATATATATATATAAGAATCTAAACACTGTATGAGGGTGGAAACTGTGTCCGTTGTCCCCAGTAAGGCTCCACTTTTTCTCCAAGGTTCAGTGTCAGTGGTTAAGTTCATAAAGTTAAGAAAACTGGATTAAAAGGAGGGATTCAAGAAAGGACTCAGTTTCATTTTTTCCAGCCGGATAAAGTCGTAAGAAAATGGGGAGCCTGACCTTGTGCAAGGTCATCCTGCTGCTTGTCCGCTGTCCTGGACAGGAAGCTGCCGTCCTTGAAGCCCTCCACCCCCCCTAATTCCATTTTTCTGTCTAATTAATGGTGATGAGATTTTTTGCTGGCTCTGCCAGGGTCTGCTCCTACATAGCTTCAGTTCGGAGGGTCAAACATCCCTTTGAAGAACTAGCCATGCCTTTGCTGGTTTATAATAACTGTCGGAGCGTCTGAGAAGCTCATGGCATCAGCAATCTGAAAGCACAGCCCTCGTACAAGTCTTGACATGGGTCTTGTTACAAGAAGCGGATGCCCTTGCCCGGACCAAAAAACTGAGAATGGTAACAGTCTCTGGAAACCCTCAGCTACGGGTCAGTTCTGACTTGAAGGCACAAAACCACAGCAATAAGGAGGTGACCGAAGATCAGCCATGGATGAACCGCCTGGTGTGGGCCTGGTTATGTCCTACTCAAAAAAAATCCTGGTGTGAGCCAAGCCTTTGCCAGAGCACACAGCTGGGAGAAAAGGTGATGAGTCCAGAATGAAAAACATAAAAATAAAGTAAACATAGTCTTATTAGAAAAGATATGGCCCACATGGAGAGAAGGGTCATGTCTCCCAAAACAAAGTGGAGAAAAGATTTTAGGCCACGTCTAGCTGGCTGGCTCCCACATTTGGGTGTTCCCCGGCTTTGAGTCTCTACCAAAGGGAAGATGCCATGTTGTGGTTGTTAGGTGTCATCGAATATGACTCATAGCGACCCTATAAATAGAAGATCTGAACCCTGTTCTATCTTGTACCATCCTCATATTACCTGACTCACAAGGGCCCATTGCAGCAGTCACCATATCAGTCCACCTGCCTTTGCTGACCCTCCACGCTTCCCAGCATCATGTCCTTCTCTAAAGAATAGCCCCTCCTAGCAGCGTGCCCGAAGTATGTGAGACAAAGCTCATCATCCTCTCAAATTAAGAAAAAAAAAATCAGATTTCTCT
>NW_006399777.1:11334609-11351867 GCF_000299155.1 Elephantulus edwardii
TGTACCGTCAAATCAGATCTGACTGGTACAGGAGGAGATTGCCCCCTCCTTTTCCAGCAGAGCATCTGGTGGCTTTGAACTGTGTACCTCTTGGATTGCAGTGTATCATCTTGCCACTAGACCACCAGAGCTCCCTCAACAATTATAAATTTTTAAAACCTAACTGACAAAGGGTCGCTATGAGTTGCAAATGACTCAGCAGCACATAACAACAACAACAACAACTGACAGAGAGACTGGATGTTGTCTTTGTTCTCGGTGACCTTATTTCTAGCCCACAGACGTCTACAGCGATGACTTGCTCCATGCTCCAAGAAAGATACACAAACAATGTCAATGCTCAGACAAGGGGAAAAGGTCAAGGGCCTGGGTATGTGAGCTGTACACTGAGCACATTCTTTTCCCAGCTGGGAAATCTACTGCACAACTGAACTCAGTTAAGATGGGTGCTTCATAAATATATAGGTTAATTCCAGCAATATATTTGAAGCGCTTAGAGAGCAGACCTCTCTCTATTTCACTGTAATGGCCCAGCTTAATTTGTCATTTTCCTCCTGCTCCTTTTAAGCGTTGCTGAGACTTTAAGATACTCATTGTGAATTAATTTGGGATTTGGTATAATAACATTAATCATGCTAAAAGAATTCATTTGACAGTAATGTAGTATAATTAGTGATGTACTAAATCCATTGAGATCTACCAATAATTATAGAATCGTTATTTTAAAGCCTTATATAGGCATTCTTCTGCTCTCCCCCCCCCACTCTCTTGCTATTTTGAATCTGTAAAATGTAGAGACAAATTCTCAGCTTTGACAATTTGCTTTTTTTTTTGTGCTATTAGGCAAAGGTATCAAGAAGAAACCCTCCAGATTTAGGACTAATGTGAGGGAACTTTTGTTTAAGACAAAGTGTTAAGAGTTGTCTTTAAAAGGCTAGTCAGTACAGAAGACAGGTAGCCAACTTATGTGGAATTATTGGTAAGACTTGAGAAAAGAAACAAAATGAAGCAGGTTGAGGGTTGACTTGTTTATAAAGCTTAAAGACTGGCAAGGAGGCCTCACAGTGCCTTGATAAGCACTTGGCTCTTAGCTGAGAGGTCTATCATTTGAACCCACTGACTTTTTCAGGAGAAGCATGTGAAGTCAGCTTTCATTAGGAATCTCCCCGTCTTTTTTTCCCCTTAGAGGATCTCGCGGATCTGAACAGGTGACCTCTCTATCAACAGCCTTTTGGTGTAGCCTTGACACTCCACCAAAAAGACTCCTTCAGAATAAAGATTACAGCCTTGGAAACCTTATGTGACAGTTCTACTCTGTCCTATAGGTAGAAGCAACATGAAGTTAAAGGGTTCAAGACTGATCATGTCTAGAAATTCTTATTCGTAGATTTTAACGAATCTCCCTATCACTGACATCAGTTCATTCAGATGGACATGAGGTCAATTGTTTATGTGGTTGTAGATTTTTACAAATTTCAAGATAATGAGATTTTTTTTTATCCATCAATGGGATTGTGTCAGGTTACATGCTAATAACTGAAGCTAGTTGAAGAGTATTGAGAATACCATGGACTGCTCAGAAAAGAAACAGATTCGTCCTGGAGAGGGTTAAACCAGGCTGCTCCTTGGAGGCAAGGATTCTGAGGCTCCGTCTAACATACTTTGGACATGTTGTGAGGAGAGACCGGTCATTGGAGAAGGACATCATGCTTGGGAGGGTGGAGGGACGGTGCAGGAGGGGAAGGGCCTCTAGGAGGTGGATTGATTCAGTGACTGGGATAATCAGGATGGGAGTGTCAGAGACAGTGCGATTGGCACAGAACAGAGCAGGGTGTAGGGCTGTTGTACATAGGGTCACTATGAGTCACAAGCGACTCGATGTCACATAACAACAGTAACAATGGTTGAAATGGAATAGCTTATCTAAGTATAAAATACATTGAGTTGGCCAGTCTAGACTCCAGGTGTCTTTTTTCCGCCTGTCATACTCTTGTAATCATTTGTTTGTTCATGTTCAGTCACAGTTTTGCTCTTTCGCAAGAAGTTTAGAGTCCACATCAGCTCTTCCCATGAAGAGCTCTTTGAGGCAGTACGGAAGCTCTAATGGTGTAGGGAGTTATACTGCAAAAACAAAGGACAAGCCCCCCCAACCACCAGCAATATCCTGGGACAAAGAGGGGTAAGCTCTTCCCCCACAATTTAGCCTTTAAAACCTAATGGAGAATCAGAAGTTGGTCCCAACTTGACAGCCGGGAGTGAGCATGATTTAGAGACAATTAGTTCCATGTCTCGAGGCCAAAGATGTCCACGCATCTATTTTTCTAGGTTGTATAGCCCTGGTGTGTCCAGTTGCCATACAGAGGTAACTCGTGGTTGCTGTGATGCTGAACACTGTGACACTGATGTGTCAAATGTGAGAATGGTGACCCATGGTGGACAGTGTTTGGTGGAGCTCCCTGATTAAAACAAGCCTGGAAGCAGGAGTGGCGTCCACTTCCGAAACAGCTTGCCTCTGGAAACCCTGTGAACCTATAGAAAGGATGAAAGTGACACAAGTGTTGAGGACTTTTGTTCATAGGGTCACTATGCATCGCCTGTGACTTGACAAGATTTAACAACGTGTAGTTTGGCAGAACTATTAATAGTAGTACTGGGCACTGTATTTGGGGACATCATCATTCTTCTTTTGCATTCTGTGGCTCAGATGAGGAACTGCTGGTCGAGAAAGTCTTGTTTAAAACAAGATATGAGCTGTTTTTATTTTATAAAGATTTGCAAAGTAATGACAACTGTGTCTTTTTCATCTCAAATTAGGAAATCATATAGTGCCAACTGTAGCAGGAAGCACACAGTAAGTAGGTGAACTGAGACAATTCCCTTCCAGGGAGTTTAATGTTAGATGTCTTACCAGCCTTTGACGTTTGTAGAAAATATAATCTTCAGTATATTTTCCAGACATTAAGCCTTTGAGCATTTATTGGGTACATAAGCAAGAAAAATGAATTAGGAGGTGCTTGAATCTGAGTAAGAAAATACCAAGAAAAGATTGAAGGCTATTTTTGTAGTTGGAATGATGAATTTGGTTTAGATCTATCAGGATGGAGACAAGAACAGGATAGGCATATGTAAATATACAATAAGCTCTTAGAAACCAAAGCTCCTGGGTGCTATATTTGAGGCTGCTATGAGAACACATTATGCCTTTCAAATAGTTGGATTGTTAGATCAGGATAAATTACCCAAATGAGACCTAATATGATACTCCCGTCCCTGCCCTGTTCTCAGACCACATTTATAAGGTTTTGTTTGCTTGGTTTAAGAAAGTAAGTGAGTGGAAAGGCTGGTCTGAATGCTTTCCCATAACTCAGCAGAACTTCCAAATGGCAACCTCGGAAGGTGAGGTCCACTAATTAACAGAGTGCACTCAGGGCTCTTAGAGACTGAGAAGACTCGATCATCTTCCGTCACCATCACTGTCCCAGCTGATGACATGAATCCAGTCATGGTGTTCCCCATAATGTCTTCGTCCTCAAGTCACCGCTTTCTTGCAGAACCACTTTTTGTCTTTGTGGCACCAAATCAGAAGCTTCACCCCGTCTCAGTTGTTGTGATTGGATAACTGCCAAGTCAGAACAGACCGATAGCAGGCCTTCTGGTGGGTTTTCCGTGGCAATAAATTGTAGAGGATAAGATTGCCCATGCAGTGTCTAGCACATGTAATACTCTTGGTTTTGCATAAAAAAAATTATAATGTAACATTGCTGTGGAAGAACGTAATTGTTAACAGATTTATTTTTACCTAAGGATGACATAAACCTGATTATTTGGAATACTTTACTTCTAAGTCCCTCATTAGGTGTGTATGCTATTATTTCTAGAAGGACAATTTAAACAAAACACCCTGACTCATGGAGCAGACCTGCATACGAGGCAGTTGTGCAAGCTGTGATGTTTTTAAACCACAATGGGTCAAAACAACCCTGATTCTTGTTTCTGATATTGAGGTGGGAAGTCTTGTAATATCTGCTTATTTATCAGAATCTTAAACACTTCCATGTCTGGAATAGTTCTGATAATGTTGTTGTTGTTGTATACCCTAAAGTCAGAACCAACTCATAGTTGACCCTCTGGTGGGTTTTCAGAGGAAGTTAATTGCATTGAAGAAGATTGCCCATCCTTCTCTCACAGAGCAGCTGGTGGCCTCGAACCCCATGACTTTGGGATTGCAGTAAAGCTTCTTGCCACCAGCTAAATTATTATTATGACCAGAATCCAGAAATATGCAAAAGTACCTATGAATTTCTAAGTAACTATAGGCAGGACCCTATCACATCCTGAGTGCACAGTCAGAAATATGATTAACTACAAGTGAGCTGTATATTATAATAAACTCTCACCAATCAATATCATTTTTCTTAGTACACTAATTTTGTTACGATATTTTGAGAATATATTAAATAGTGACGGCCCGCAGGCCTGGTTTTAATTGGTTTTGGTGAAACATTCTTCAAGCTCATATAGCCCTGGTCTGTCCACTTGCTGTTCAGAGGTAACTCGTGGTTGCTGTGAAGCGGAACACTGTGACACTAATGTGTCAGAGCTATAATGGTTACCCATGGTGGACAGTGTTTGGTGGAGCTCCCAGATTAAAACAAGCTTGGAAGCAGGAGTGGCATCCACTTCTGGAATAGCTTACCTCTAGAAACCCTACGAACCTGGAGAAAGGATGGAAGTTATACAAGTGGTCCAGTCTTTCGTTCATAGGGTCACTATGAGTCATCTACGACTTGATGGCACTTAACAACAACAACAACAACAAGAAACTTAGTACATGTTCAGTTGAGTGGGTGTGAGGAGGTGTTAAAATATGTGTTTGCTAGCAAAGACTAGGATGAAATTTACTGCTTTCTGTGGTCAAAGTGACAGAAACATACCAAAGAATTATTTCGTTTCCTGTAACGTCGTATTCTCTAGCTAGGTCCCTGTCTTCTATGAATAAAATGATTGTTATACTGCTGGATCAAATACAGAGAGAAGAGGTGTGAGGGGTGATACATATTTTTAAGCAAGAGCATTGTATGTCAAAGGTAGTTTTCACTGAGAATGAAAGGCTAATTTGCCAAAATAAAACTCCTTTCCTATGGAAATTTGGGGTCTCAGAGAGATCATGCCACTGGGAGTCGGAGTATAATGAGGACTCAACATAAAGGTTCATATTTCTATTGTTTTTTTGGTCAGTTCTAACTCATGGCAGCCTGATGTGTATCAGGTACAACTGTGATCCTTAGAAATTTTTCAGTGGCTTGGGTTTTTGTTGTCATTGTTTTGAATTGTTGTTGTTGTTGTGTGCAGTCAAGTGGCCGGCGTCTCATTGCGACCCTATGTACAGCAGCTCTGAACCCTGCCCTGTCCTGAGCCAGTCTCACTGACTCCGACACACCTACCCTCATTATCCTAGTTACTGTATCAGTCAGTCTCATCCTGGGTCTCCCTCTCCTGCGCTGTCCCTCCACCCTTCCAGGCATGATGTCCTTCTCCAACCACCGGTCCCTCCTGGCCATGTGCCCAAAGTAAGTGAGACAGAGCTTCAAAATCCTAGCCTCCAAGGAGAAATTTGGTTTTACCCTCTCCGAGACTGACTGACTTGTTCAAGACTCTTCTCCAGCATCACAACTTAAAGGCATCGATTCTTCATCTGTCATCCTTAGTCACTGTCATGCTCTCTTATACATAGCAAGTAAGTGTGAAGACCATGGCCTGTATCAGGTGCATAGACTTACATTATTGCTTCTCAGTACTCTGGAGACGTCCCTGACAGCAGATTTATCTAATGCAACTAATTTTTTATTTTATTATTACTATCTTTTTAAATTTTATTAACACACTAGCATCTGTTGTGGCAGTCACCATGTCAGTCCACTCGGTCGAAGGGCTTCCTCTCCTTTGCTGACCTTCTGCCTTTCTGAGCATCATGTTCCTCTCCAAGGAACATCTCCTACTAGCCACATGCCTAAAGTTTGTGAGACGGAGTCTCATCAGCTTTGCCTCCAAAGGAACACTCTGGCTGCCCCCACTTCAAGACATTGTTTGTTCTTTTAGCAGTCCATTGGATGTTCAGTGCTGTTCTCCAACACCACAGTCGAAAGGCATAAATTCTTCTTCTATTATCCTTATTCACTATCCAGCTCTCAGATGCATAGCAAGTGATTGGAAAGACCATGGCCTGGATCAGAGGCACCTTAGTCCTCAGACTGACATCATTACTCCTCAATAATTTGTGACTAATTCACATTCTCAACTCCCAAACCTTCTCTCATTTTACCACCAACTATAGGAACCTTCTCCTTCCTTTCCACTTGTTTGTTTACTTCTTAGACTAAAGCTAGTGCTGATTCTCATCACCTAGGACAAGAACTAATCCTTATTTTGCACAAGCAATCTCTTAAAAGAAAGGCTTGATTGTAAGGAATTAACAGTATACTTAAGAGCAAATCTGGAAAAAGTGACATAAGCATTTTAAAAATTGAACTGCTCTGATTGAAGGACACATGATAAGAATTTTTTTCAAGACGTTTTTACTGGTTGCATTTCCCTGATGGTTTTACGTCTAAATGCTGAAAAAAAAATTGTTGAGTACTTCTGAAGCTGTTCTTGTTTGCTGTAATTTTTACTTGACAAGCAGGTTTAAAATATACATACCCATTTTTCTCACTTTAAAAGCAATTATTGTATAAATTATGGAAAAATACCGAAAGCCACAATGGAAACAAATGTATTGGAATCTTATGAGGCAGGAACAATCATTGTGAATGTTTGGGTCATATTTACTCTTAGTTTGTCACTTTGATTTAAATGCATATGTTTTAAAGGAAAGTACTTTTAGGCGAGACATGATATTAAAGAAATGGTGTTGGTGGTTCCCTGAATGTTCTATAGCTTCTGAAATTCATAAGTGTCTTTGAAAATTAGATACTTCGTTTAATTAGCAAACACATTTCTATAGTATTTTAAAATGCTTCAACAGGATGAAATAAGGACAACAGGTTACTAATGGAATGCCCTGGATAAACCCGAGTACTAGCCTTGCTTAGCATCTTAACAAATGATTTGGAAGTTAGAGTGCATGGTGAAATCTCTGCGTTTGCACATTACACAAGCTATTCTTATGGATAAATTATAGTAAGATCTTCCCATGCTCTCAGAGTAAGCAGAAAAGTGACCGATGGTCTTCAGGAAAATGCCTTTTAGGAGGAAAAGTGTCTTGAGTTACAGTTTATAATATGATGCCTTTGGAACTATCCTTTATGATTGAGCAAAGGAAAGTACCTTTATCCTGATATGATACAAGACAAGAGAAGGGGGAAAAAGCCAAGTTCTGGCCGTTCATTCATTGCACAGATGGTTGTGGAATCCTGTTACATAATTAGAATTATCATGCTGTATCCTAAGGTTCCTCGCTTCGTTCCTTGGAGTTAGTATCAACTTACAGCGGACCCTCCAGCAGATTTCCAAGACCATAAATTTTATGGTGGGAGATTTCCTATTTTTTTATCCAAGGAGCCAGTGATGGATTCAGACCACCTGAGAGAGCGGTGGACTTCAGGCTAGCAACACAATTCCCTATGAATTATGCCACCAGAGCCCTCCTTTTAAAATACTGGCTCATGTTACTATCTTGGTTACAGGTATGGGCCATTTATGATGTAACATTGGCCACCACTTGGCCTTTGGGTCAATTCCCTACATTATTTTCCCTCTAATGAGGAAGAATGGTGTATATATATACCCCATCCTAGCTACTTTAATATGCTGTTCTCTACTAGTTTAAATTTTTTCTTTTTGTTTAGTTAACAAACCATAATTCCTAGCTGTTAATTATTGGGTGCTACATTTGAAAATGCAAGACATCACAAATCTAGATACTTTTTTTTAAAAGAGTACTTGAATACATGTTCTGGAACCCATTTGTGTAATATTTTCACTTGAATGGAAATAATAAGATTAATTTTTGTTGGTCCTGCTGTCATAGAATATACTGATACACTGAAAATAGTAACACATCTATTGACATAAAATGATGAGGAAGTAAGAAGTTGCATTACAGCACAAGAGATGTCTGAATTTAGGTAAAGTCCAGAAAGCTCTCCTTGGAGGGTTGTGGAGGAGGCCTTTGACCCTTTTCGGATTCTGAACGAAAGGGGAAACATTGGAGATGGAATGCACTTAGAGATGGGAGCTGTAGCACCATTAATCGTGTATCTGTGAGTCCTAATGGAATTGTGAAACATGGTTATTGCCGAAGTCAGAAAACTCATATACACAGTTTAGCGAGAAAATGACCCAAATGAAAGTGATGAAAATCATTTGCTAAAATCTTTAACATTCTTTACAAAAGATTTTCCTGTTCTTGTGTGCTACCAACTTGGAACTGACTCAGGGCTGAATCTTCACTGGATTTACAACAAGATGCACTAAATTGCATGGGAGGAGATTGTCCATCTTTTTTCCCCGGGGGCAACTGGTGAATTTGAACTACTTACCTTTGGGTTGGTAACGTAAATCCTCATGAAAGCCCCTGGAGCTTCTTAGATCTGTTATGTCCATAGATTTTGTTATATCAAGTATTTCCTTGTTTTTTCCATCTGTCATTATACCCCGAGCCCCTAGCACATGTTAGGAGTTCAGTCAAGAATTATTTATGTAACAGACACATGTGGTCGCTACCTTGTGCCAGACCCTGTTCTAACACTTTTTACATGTTAGCTACTCAATTTGCCTACGATTTGTAGCCCAGGAAGAATGAAGACCTGTGAAGCTAGAGTAGTTAGGCTGCTGGCTCGATCTGACGCATGTTGTTGATGTGAGTTGGCACTGACTCACAGAGGACCCTCCAGTGGGTTTTCAGACGCTGTGCGTCACATGGGAGGAGCTTTCTCATCTTTCTGCTGTGGAACAACTGGTAGATTCAAACCACTTGTCCTTGGATTTACAGTACAGCTCCTTACCACTGGACCATCAGAACACCCGAAGCCTACACGTGTTGGTATTGTGTACTTCAAGTCAGAACTGACCCGTAGCGGGCTCTCCAGTAAGTTTTTCGAGGCAGCTAATTGCACAAGAGGAGATTGCCCATCCTTCTCCCTGGAAGCTGCTGGTGGATTCGAACTACGTGCTTTTGGGATTGCAGTACAGTTTCTTACCACCAGGCCAGCAGAGCTACCTATATGTAACAGTTTACACATGCTGTTGCTGTTATGTGCCATCGAGTTGTTTCCGACTCATAGCGACCCTATGCACAACAGCCCTAAACCCTGCTCTATCCTACGCCAACCGCACCGCCTCTGACACACCCATCCCGATTACCCCAGTGTCCGAATCAATCCATCTCATAGAGGGTCTTCCCCTCCTGCGCTGTCCCTCCACCTTCCCAAGCATGATGTCCCTCTCCAAGGACCCGTCCCTCCTGGCAACATGTCCAAAGTATGTCAGATGAAGCCCCAGAATCCTTGCCTCCAAGGAGCAACTTGGTTTAATCCTCTCCAAGATGAATCTGTTTGTTTTCCTGGCAGTCCATGGTACATTCAGTACCCTTCTCCAGCACCACAGCTCAAAAGCATCCACTCTCCTTCTGTCCTCCCTAGTCATTGTCCAACTCTCTGATGCATAACAAGTGATTGCAAATACCATGACCTGTATCAGGCGCACCTTAGTCTCCAGAGAGACACTGTTGCTCCTGAGTACCTTTGAGAGGTCCCTAACGGCAGACTTTCCCATCGCGATACGCTTTTTGATTTCCTGACTGCTGGTACCAAGAGTGTTGACTGTGGAGCCGAGCAAAGTGAAGCTGTGAACACTCTCAATCTCTTCGTCATCCATCCTGACGCTGCCAATTGGTCCAGTGGCGAGAATCTTTGTCTTCTTGACGTTGAGCCTTAGTGCATACTGAAGGCTGCAGTCCTTGACCCTTCGCAGCAAGTGCATGAGGTCCTCCTCAGTTTCAGCAAGCAAGGTTGTGTCATCTGCATAACGGAGATTGTTGATAGATCTTCCACCAATCCTGATGCCACCATTCTCCTCATAGAGCCCAGCCTCTCGGATAATCTCCTCTGCATACAGGCTGAAAAGGCATGGAGACAGGACGCATCCCTGGCGTACGCCCTTCCCTATACAACTTATAAATAGTAGACCCAGCAGTCAAACTCAGGCAGTCTGGCTTTAGAGTCTGATCTCTCAACCACCTTTCCCTGCCTTATTGAATAAGAGTACAATTTGGAAAGAAGTGCTATTTTCTAGCGGTATTTTTTTAATTTGTTTTATACTGGTTTATTTACAAAGTTTGTATACATTGTTTTTCACACGATTTTGATTACCCACCCCTCCATCCTCACCCTTCTGCTCCCCTCTCCCCTCCTTGGGTCCTCATTCTGTGTTGCATGAAAAATCCCATCATTCTCCAGTTACCCAAGGCAGAGTTTGAACTTGTTGGCATGGCCTTTAAGGTGTGGCATAGTGCTTAGAAGTTGATCTTGCTTGCTGCCTACTTTATTTCTCTACACTTCCTCCTTCTAGCTATTTAATATGCTGTTCTCTACTAATTTGAATGTTTTCTTTTCATTTGACAATAATTTCTAGCTGTTAATTATTGGAGGCTACAATTGAAAACACAAGACATCACAAATGTAGATATTTATACATGATGCATGGGGTTAATACCACCAGCTCCCCTTGTTTCATGCATTACATGATCTTCACTTTCCCACATCAAGACCAGGTGAACTATCCTCTGTTCTCTGGAGAAGTTTAATAAGAAAACCAAAACAACTCATTACTGTTGAATTGGAATCAGCTTGTAGCTGACCCAGTAGGTTTTGAGAGGCTGTAAATCACTCAGGAGGAAACGGCTCATCTTCTGCAGAGAGGCCCCACCTTTGGGTTGGTGGTAATAGTGTTGTTGTGTACTGTCAACTCAGAACTAACGCAGAGCTCACCCTCCAGCAGGTTTTCAAAGACGGAGGGAGATTTCACAGGGGAGGACACTGCTCATCCTTCTCCCGTGGAGCAGCTGGTGGATTCGAACCGCAGGCTCTCAGGATTGCAGCACAGCTTCTTAGCGCTAGGCCACCAGAGTTCCCACTGTAATGAAATTCTATCCCCTTCAGACTGCGTCACCAGAGCTCCGCCTCTCAAGTTTGGAGCAAGTTCACTTATTTAGATTTATGGTTCTGTTAAGCACAAGGTCTGGTACAAAGATATGATAGGCACATAAACAAAAATGTGCACTGTACAACTTTAATAGACTTCCGGTGACTTTGTAAACATCTTTGCGTGCATCCTCATACGCAGTTATCTAGCTGATGGCATGGGATGCGTTCCTATAGGCTAGAATATGAGTCGTGCTTTCTTCTCTGGTTGAACAGCAATTTAAAGCAGCCCTGCTGGTAAGTGCCTTCTGCTGACCTGTGTGTTCTCACTCCCAGTGATCCTATATGACATAGTAGAGGCAGACTGCCTGCCGTGTGTTCTTCTGAGGAACAGATGGTGGCTTCAAACCAATGACCCTTCGCTTGCTAGCGATGTGCCATCAAATCAGGTCTGACTCATCGGTGACCGTCCAGCGGGGTTTCAGAGGCTGTAAATCTCCCAGGAGAAGACTGTCCCTCTCTCTCCTACTGAGAAGTTGGTGGATTCAAACCATGTGCCTTTGGGTTGGCAGCATAGCCACCCAAGCTCCCTACTGAACTGCCAAAACTCTATGTAGCATGACTTTTACGTAGAAGGTCTTTGTGGCGTGAAAGTTGGGTCTTAATTTGGTATTGCAGGACAAGAGAGAGGATACTGACTATGAGGTTTCTAGAGTGATGACAGAAACCTTCTTGAAAATAGAATATGGTAGAAAACATAAGGCGGAAGGAAGCAGCTGGTTGTCAAGGGAGGCCTTTAGGGTGGTTTCGACTCCATGTCCAACAGGCGTTACAATGTTGGAGTCTGCTTGAAAAGAAAGAAAATTATCTTAGGTCCTATTTCAATGTCCACATACGTTGATGATGGTGACAGACAATGTCACCCAAGCTTTTCCTCTCACATACCGATTTCTTTTTTTTAAATTTAATTTTGATTAAAGTTCACAGAGACTCAGGGTTTCCAGTCATTCATTGTTGCACTTTTCTCCCTGCCCACCCCCTCCCCCCAAGTCATTCTTCTTCTTGAAAAGTAAAAGAAAAACTCTGATTGGTATGCAATCCCTCCCCTCAAGTCCACTCCACTATGCAGCCTTCGTTCTGGACTCCTGTCATGACAGTAATACCCAATCCTATATCCCTTTTAAACAGTTCTCTCCCTCGTCTGTTTCAATGCAGTATATACATCAATTCCTCCCCTTCACATCTCTGTTTCAAACAACCACATGCAGGGTTTTTCACGTAGGATTATTGACGTCACTTGCATGTTCTACAGGCCAAATGGAGGAACAAAAGGAGAGATGTGGTACTAACACCGTCTGGAAGCCCCAGTCCTAATACTGGCCTGGGCCCATCCTACTTTCAACTCCCTGCCATGAATGGCACAGAAAGGTTAACGCTAATGCTGATGGTACCATCATTGGTGTAGCACCTTCTTCCCACTAACAAACATAGATTTAAGTTGACACGTGCAATATCCCATCATGTTGTTCTTGTTGGGGTTGGGTGTTGCTAAGAACAATCGATCTGATATTTGCCCTGTCTTGTACCACCCTCATGAGCTTTACCATGTTCAAGTCCATTGTTGAAGTCAGACTGTCAGTCTCTCTCTTTGAGGGGCTTCCTCTCTGTCACTGACTATTTTTCCCAGCATGCCTTCTCCCTTCCCCCTCCCCCAAGGACTGACCCCTCCTAAAAACACGCTCACTGTATGTGAGACAGAGTGACATCACCATTGTTTCTAAGAAGCAACCTGGTTGCATCGTTGTAGTTAATATGAAATTGATGCTATTTAGAAACTCTCAGCATGGAAGCAGGAGTGGCATCCGCTTCCGAAATGGCTTGCCTCTGGAAACCCTATGAACAGTTCTCAGGTCTTTCATTCTTAGGGTGGCTATGAGTCATCTATGACTCGATGGCACCTAACAACAACAACAGAAACTCTCAAGAGCTCATGGTGATTGAAATGTGTGTTTTTGTGTGTGCTTCTGCATCCATTTATGCCTGTGTGACTCTGAACATCTTGTATTGCTGCTGTAATTTTTCAGTATCCTCAAAGTCACTGTGTCTATCACATATTAGGTGGCTTTAGTTTATTTAATTTGACAAGTTTAATGATTATTAAAAAAATACTACGGGGAAAGATAACATTGTATTCAATAAATTCTTCAAAGAAAAGCATTTGTTAATAGTGTTTTGGTAAGTGGTCAGGAGAACACTATTTGTCAATTAAGCACAAAATATCCAGTGGGATTGAATCATAATTAATTATTACTTTGGTGGAGGAAACTACTAGTATCAGAATTCACAGAGGTGCTAATCTGTCTTGTTTTTATTTCTCTCTCTGCTCAAAGCATGTAATTAACGATGATGGGGATAAAAAAGAAGCCCATGTAATTTGTTTACCAATAAAACACCCTTGTCTGACTGAGGGAGCTAGAGGATTCATTTAAGTGAGAAGAAGACGTCGATCATCTCGTAGGAAATGCAAATAAAATTTGACTCACTTTTCAAAATTTCATTGTGTGACTATAATGTCATAAATCAGGAAAAAACAAGTTGTCCAGGAAAAAGAAGAAACACAACTGAAAAGGAAAACAACTTAACATGGTTTCTCTCTATATGAACCATTTTTTTATAAAAAGGATGAAAATCCTGCAAAACATTCCTCCAAATGACTTTATACATTTTTTTAACTCCCAATGGCTTTTTATTGGCAGAAAAATAAAAGATGAATGCAAATAGTATTTAACTATAAACTTTTTTCATAAATCTTTACAAAAACCCTCCAACTGTTTGAAACATCAGTCCATTAGAAAACAAAGATTTTCCGTAGTTTTACAAAGCTTATATAAAATTCTTTTCCTAAGTGCAATTTTGATTACTAATAAAGAATTCATGTGGGAATCCTACAACACTTGATTGTGCTAATGCAAAACCTATACTTGGACCAAGAGGCAGTCGTCAGAACAGAGCAAGGAAACACTGCATGGTTGAAAATTGGGAAGGGCGTACGCCAGGGATGTGTCCTATCTCCATACCTTTTCAATCTGTATGCAGAATGTTATCTGGGAGGCTGGACTCTATGGGAAGTATAGCATCAGGATTGGTGGCAGATTCATCAACAATCTGAGTTATGGAGATGGCACAACTGTACTTGCTGAAATTGAGGAGGACCTGAAGCACTTGCTGCAGAAGGTCAAAGACTGCAGCCTTCAATATAGATTGAGGCTCAATATCAAGAAAACAAAAATTCTCACCACTGGGCTAATTGGCAGCATCAGGATGAATGGTGAAGAGGTTGAGATTGTTCACAGCTTTAGTTTGCTTGGCTCCACAGTCAACACTCTTGGCACCAGCAGCCAGGAAATTAAAAGATGCACTGTGATGGGAAAATTGGCTGTTAGGGACCTCTCCAAAGTACTGAAGAGCAATGGTGTCAGTCTAGAGACTAAGGTGCATCAGATACAGGCTATGGTCTTTGCAATCACTTGTTATGCATCAGAGAGCTGGACAATGACTAGAGAGGATAGAAGGAGAATTGATGGCTTTGAGCTGTGGTGCTGGAGAAGAGTATTGAATGTGCCATGGACTGCTGAGAAAACGAACAGGTTCAACCTGGAGAGATACTGAAGCTCCGTCTGACATACTTTGGACATGTTGCAAGGAGG
Organism: Elephantulus edwardii; assembly: GCF_000299155.1. NCBI lineage: Eukaryota > Metazoa > Chordata > Mammalia > Macroscelidea > Macroscelididae > Elephantulus > Elephantulus edwardii. The sequence continues at coordinate 11,349,458 of NW_006399777.1, forward strand.
GATCAGTCCTTGGAGAGGAATGTCATGCTTGGGAGGGTGGAGGATAGCACAGGACAGGAAGACCCTCTATGAGGTGGATTGATTCAGTGACTGGGGTAATAGAGGTAGATGTGTCAGAGACAGTGAGATTGGCACAGAACAGAGAAGGATTTAGGGCTGTTGTACATAGGGTCACTATGAGTCGCAGGTGACTCGATGGCACATAACAACAGCAGCAACAACAACAGTCCAAATAAGGTTATGTTTCAAAGTTGTCAGATATGATTAGTTCTGGAGGCACTTGGCATTTTGCTGTCTGGCCCTTAACTAGCTTTGTCTTTTTGAATGATACTTCTCTAAGACCACAGAGGCAGTGCTAACAGTTAGACCAGTCATGTCTCCTTCCACCTGACACATATGCGGACAGTGAGATTTTCAACAGAAGAAATTATTAGGACACTCTGAGAAACAAATACTTCAGAAAGTTAGAGACTCTGTTTTTTTATCAAGTGGCCTTTTAACAATCTTTAAAATTATTTGAGAAGTAAAGTAAAAATACCTTTTATATAGTCTTCTCGTGGTCACTTTCCTCCACTGTCTCTTTATCTTTGAGTTGTGGTATTTGACAAAGACTTGACAAAGAGAGCATCAGATACACCCTTGGCAAAGCGTTTTTTAAAACCTCATTTTATTGCCATTAGAAACTCAAGCATATGCGTTTATATCTCTTTGAATTTGCTTTAGATCTTTTGTTCATGGGTTTGACTTGATAGCACTTATCAACCACAAGATAAAAAGGTATGCATATCCACTCAGAGGAGAATATAGAAACTTCCTCATATCCTCCGAGTCTCTGGGGCACAGACCGTTTTCTTGTTTTGTTAGGGGACTTCCCACAGCTCCTCAGTGAAGGTGCCTTTGAAGAGCAGGTTGATAAACACGGGAGCTTGTTCCCAGTTGTTATTTTGCCAAAGGTGTTGTCTGAGTCAGCAGAGCTCTTGGTACGGGATGGCCAGCGGAGGGACAAGGCATGTAGGGCCATCGTGGAGCTTTGTAGAGTAGAGAATCAAATGTTATGCTTTTCGTCAGTCTGATGACAGTTTGCCTACCATTCCAGCGAATGGGTAGAGCAGTCCCTGGCATATCTCTAGCTGATCCGATGTATCCCAGAGATAATCTGGGAGGCCTTTCTGGTAAGAATAGCTCTGTTTTGTTTTGTGGTGTTTTGTTTTTTGTTTTTCTTCTTTTTAAAAGTTTGAATGACTTTGAAGATTTAAATTGCCTTTGTCTTTCTTAGTTCCTTATCTGCTGAGAGAGCATGTCATACATTCTGAATTCCTTAGTTTTATTACATTAGATTTGGTCTTGGTCTATAAACTGCATGTGAATAAGCTCCCAGACTCTGTGGAGAGAAAGTTCTGTCCCTTTTTAGAGCCTCATGTGTGAAACAAAGGATTTCACTCTGTGACAGCCCCATTTGTGCTTAGTTTTAGTATGTGTTTTTATCGCTTTTTCACTAATCAAAATATAAATAATTTTCTTGCTGTAAACAGCAATATCAGTTTTAATGTAAAAGAAGAAAAAGCCTGACAGTGTTCCTGTATTTTGTCCAAATGTCACCTCATTTCCAAGTTGTGTTGGGCTTTCGTTTTTTTAAAAAAAAAATTATTATTGAGGAATTTGTTGCACTGGAAAAAGTTTTGGAGTGAGCTATCATAAAGCATAAAATGAATTTAGAGCCTACGAGTGACAAATAAGATTTATCAAGCAGCAAAAAGCAAATTGGTACATTTAAAAGTTAATGGTATTTTGGAGCACTGAATTACGGTGGGGATATGACAGAAATATTTTGCAATTCCAAAAAGCACCCTAAAGACTTGAAGTGTTTAACGAACCATAGCATGTGGTATTATAATATTGGTTTACATTCCTGTTGGACTGTGATTGCATTAACTTATGTTTTCCAGAGGTGGGTGTTTTTGTGAAAGGCGGCTGCGTATTAATGTTTTGTCATTTTCTTCATAAAGCTTGGTAATGGGCTGTAGCTGGCTAATTTAATCCATAAGGCACTTTCATACTCTGTTGCAGGTTTTAAACAGAAGTTGAATGGCTTTGTTAAATGTAGGTATAGAACAAAGGCATTATGTCATTCTCTATGTCTGTATCACAAAGCTCTAGTTCTTAAAACGAAAATGGTGTTTAGTTCTTTCCCATCTCTGATAAGCCCTAAGCATCTGACCTCCAAAGCAAACACAGGGATCATCATGCCTTTAAAATGAACTCTCTTCTCTTTCTCATCATCATCGTGCCTTTAAAAATGAGCGCACTCTCTTTCTCCCTCCCCCTTCTTTTTCTCTCCCCCTTCTCTCCTCCCTCCCTCTCTCACACTCTCCATCCTCCCCCCTCTTTCTTTCCCTCTCTTCTCTTCTCT
>NW_006399777.1:11351967-11358987 GCF_000299155.1 Elephantulus edwardii
TCTCTTCTCTTCTCTTCTCTTCTCTTCTCTTCTCTTCTCTTCTCTTCTCTTCTCTTCTCTTCTCTTCTCTTCTCTTCTCTTCTCTTCTCTTCTCTCTCGCTGTCTCTCTCTCCATCTCCCTCCCTTCCCTCTCCTTCTACTTTCTCTCTAAGTATATTGGCCTTAAACACTGTTCTCCTTCAGGGTTTATCTTTACGGGACTAGACAGAGAAGAGTCACCTGAAAAGTGAGAGAGGAAGTTAGAGGACCACTGAGCTTATTTATGTTAATGGGAAGGGACAATTCAGAGAAAGGAGAGCCTCACAACTTGAAGAATATGACCAGTGTCAAGGAATTGCACATTTAGAGATTGTCCTATTGGTGGCTGTTCTGCTTGTATCGTCCCCGATGGCAGAATGTGTGTGTGTGTGTGTGTGTGTGTGTGTGTGTGTGTGGACGTGCATGCACCCTCTGGGAATCCTGGTGTCTTTCCTGTTTAAGCTGCTACTGCATCCCACCTCTTCTTGAGTCTCTTCAACTCTTCTTGCTTGTGCAGTCGTCTGTTCTGACTTCACAGCAGAAGGGAATGAAATTTTTTTAAACCTGCTGTTAATGCTGTGAAGCATCCACACCCCTGACGCTGAGGCAGCAATTGGCGAGGGAGGTTGGTGCTGCCTTTTCCAGATCAGGGGCCGTGTCCAGTACTGCTGAAGTTTGAAACGATGAGTTTATGATGGGAAGCTAGTGTTTTCAAGTTGGCTGACAGTGTGAGGGAATCTTGTTACGATTCAAGAGTTGGATTGTTTGTTTTCCCTTTCTTCTGTGATTGCTTTAATCGGGCATAATCATAACTGAACCGCAACAGCGTGGGAGTCGGCGGCTGGAGCCCTCTCGTTGCCGCTCTGTTGACAGGGAGCTGCCGCATTGTTCCCTGTTTCTGGTTCATTTTCATCTTTCCTTGTTTTGGCCATTGATGAATGGGCACAGAGGAGGTGAATTTTGTTTCATGATTTGCTTAGGGAAATGTTGAAATGGAACAAACGTGTTGAAGGGGTCTGGGTGTGTGCTGAAACTTCACTGAAGAAGCTGGCGCTGCCAGAGAGCAGAACGTACCATGGTTTTGTGTTTTTGTTTTACAAAAGCCTCTTGGAATTCTAAAATTACCATCTAAGGACTCTGATCTAAATGGATTTTCCTATTACAGATTCAGTCACTCTTGTGTCTGTTACTAAGGAGACCAGGTGGCTTGATGGAGTAAATGTTAGGCTGTTAATAATAAGAGCAATGGTTCAAATCCACCAGGTGCTCTCGGGGGAAACAGGGTGACCTGTTCACAGTAAGACTATAGTGAGGTGATGGATTGGAATCAGATCACCAGGGGAAGCTGGGTTTCAGCAGGTTCTTTTGGGTCCAGAATGTGAGGTGGGTGCACATGTCTTCCACCTGTGACGTACGTGATGGTGTATGCACTTTTTCCTGGCTTGTTCCTCAAATCACCACTTAATAAACTGGGCAGAGATTTTTTTCCCCCCTGAATTTTGTGTACTGGTATCTGATGTTACAAAATAAAACTAAAAAAAAAAAAATCCTAAAATGATAAAATCCCAAGTTTATAATATGTCTTGTGACTTTAAGGAGGAGCTCTAGCAACCTATGGTATAGAGCTGTGTTACAATCCTGAAGGAACACAGTTCAAATCCACTAGCTACTCCGAGGGAGAAAAATGGGTAATCTCCTTCAGTGAGATTAAACTGCCTCTGAAAACCAGCTGGAGGGTCTGCTATGGGATGGTTCTAACTTGACAGTGTTGTTGTTATGTGCCATTGAGTCGCTTGTGACTCATAGCGACCCTATGTACAACAGCCATAAACTCTGCTCTGTCCTGTGCCAATCGCACCGTCTCCAAGACACCCATCCCGATTACCTCAGTCACTGAATCAATCCACCTCATAGAGGGTCTTCCTCTCCTGCACTGTCCCACCACCCTCCTAAGCATGATGTCCCTCTCCAAGGACCTGTCCTCCTTACAACATGTCCAAAGTATGTTAGACGGAGCCTCAGAATCCTTGCCTCCAAGGAGCTGCCCGGTTTAACCCTTTCCAGATTGACTCTGTTTGTTTTCCTAGCCGTCCATGGTACCCTCAATACTCTTCTCCAGCACCAAAGTCAGTACAAATCAATAACAAGAAAATATTAATAATAATGATAATAATAAATAATGATAATAATAACAACCACAAGAGGGCGCTCTGGTGGCATCATGTTGTTGTTGTTGTTGTTAGGTGCCGTCGAGTCATAGACGACTTATAGTGACCCTATGAACAAAAAAGACCTGAGCACTGTTCATAGAGTTACTAGAGGCAAGCCTTTCGGAAGTGGATGCCACTCCTGCTTCCAAGCTTGTTTTAATCAGGGAGCTCCACCAAACACCATCCACCATGGGTAACCATTATCTCATTTGGCACATCCGTGTCACAGTGGCTTGGTGGTAAGGAATTGCACTGCCAACACAAAAGTATATGGTTCTGACCCACCAGATGCTCCCTACAGTCTTCTGGCATGTGATTTACAGCGTTAAAACTCATTGGAGGGTCAGCCATGGGTCGATTTCAACCTGATGGTATACCACCACCACCACCACATGACCTTAATGTGTAACATACAGTCTATAACCTTCTCTGAATACTCAAGCCCAGGTGCTTTTTTTCTGAGTCACGGAGCAGCATAGAGCACTGCAATCCAGAAAGACATTTTTCTCAGTAGCTTAACCAAGAGTCTTCGCGGAGGCAGCTAATGATCGGGCCAAATGACTAATTTCACTCTCTTCTCTTTCTTAATCAGAATTCTGATACAGGGATTAATTAGCAATAAAGCAACACGAAGAAGGAGAAAAGAAAATGAGGACATCCATAATCCACAAACTATATATAATCATTCCTGAGTAATCAAAAGTTAACCGTCATTAACATGACATTTGCTTTTAAAGCCAGGCAGAAAATTATGATTTTTGGCACTAACTTAATCTTTAATTATAGCACAGCACCATTCTTTCTGTGGGTTAGTTCAGATAGCTATAAATTATATTAGTCTAGGGCTTTTGTGTCATTTCCTTTCCTTTTCCGTGATTTATGGAGTCAGAATACTGACCTATAATTAAGTGTACTTGAGAATGGTCTCTGGTTAATTAGAAGCTGGGGAGCGTGTGGGGTGTGCTTTGCCAAAATTCCAAGGAAAGGGCCGGCCGGGGGTTAAATATCTATAAGAAGTCCAATGAGTTTTCCATGCAGGTCATATATGCCTGCAGAAGCTGTCGGGAGCGATAAATATGACTCTGTTAACCATTGTCTGTCAAAGCATGTAAAATGCCTCTTTTGTGTAATTTAAGAATATCCCTTCAGATAAGTGACTGGCTTATTTGAGGCATGTCCTGGTTTTGTTTTTAACAACTGTTAAAACAGATCTATTATTACATGGAAACAAAAATGAAACTCATGTCTTCTTAGTCTCTTTCTTCCCGCCCTCTCATCTGTCCTCATAACAAATCTCCACCGTCTGCCAGAAAAACTCACTCAGTTTAACTCAAGACATGTAGAAGAATTAATTGCTAGGTGCTTTAAGCTGAAGTGATGATGGTTGTTGAGTTTCTTCGATTTGAAACCAACCCCGAGCTGACCCTCCAGTGGATTTTCAGAGTCAGTAAACTGCATTTTTAAGAGGAGACTGCCCATCTTTCTCCCACAGAGCAGCTGCTGGATTCGAACTGTGCACTGTTGGGTCGGCAGTGCGATTTCTTCCCACTAAGCAGTGGCCTAAAACTGAGGGGAAGTGGAAGCTGTGCCCGAGCCCATCGTGTTTGTTATTGGTTCTGCCCTCTCTGGACAACTAGTCTCCACTCAGATGCCCACCTGGGCTACATAACCAAGAACTTAACTCTGTTCCAGGATCCCAAGGCAAATACTGGGAGCTGAAAGGTCCAATAGGAAAATAAAGGAGAGAAAAGTGCATGGTAGAGAGGAAGAAAGGCCCTCTTTCATCTCCAGCTTGATTGAGGAAACTTTAGAAATGGCTAGAGGCCGCATTAAAGCGTATCTGCTAGCCGTCGCTCAATGCAACCGATCAGAGTATGGAGCAGAGGACATGCACTGGCAGCGGCATGGAAGGGCTAGAAATCATGCGTTTTCTTCGACACGCAGAGTGTTGGGGGGTACCCACAAACAACAACAAACAGCCTTGAGCTAGTGTTTTAAAAATGAAAACACTGCAACCTCGATTCACCTGTGGGCTCCTTTCTAAATGATAAGGGGCGTGGCGAGACTTACTCTGTGTATGTCCATGGAGATTGTGGATAGGAAGAGCAGGCCATTACGTCACAGCCTGCCCCCAGGGAGGACTCCTTTGAATCCACACCCCTCACCACCGCCCTTGTTACGCAGAAATATAATTAAAAACTTGCTTGCTTTTTGGTGGTGGTGATTTGTAGGAAAAGAGAAAGAGATTGAGAGGAGATAAAGGTGAACTTTGTTGTTGTGTACATCAAGTTAGAGATGACCCGTCGATGACCTTCCAATGGGTTTCCAGAGGGCAGTTAATAGCATGGGAGGCGACTGCCCATCTCTTTCCTAGGGAGCAGCTGGTGGATGTGAACTGCAAACCTTTCCCTTAGCAGCTAAGTTACCAGAAAGAGTAAGAAGAATGGCAAACTGTTCCTCCAGGTATTAAGCTGTATACCATGTGTAATGTCTGTTTTTATAGGTAAAAATTGACAAAATATCAACAATTTTACATGTATCACCCACTTTGAAAATACTTTACACTGTTGTTGTGTACCTTCGAGTTGGAACTGACCCATAGCTGACCCTCCAGGGGAGTTTTAGAGGCAGTTAATCCCACGGGAGGAGACTGCCCATCTTTCTCCTGCAGAGCAGCTGATGGCCTCGAACTCGGTGCCTTCAGGATTGCAGCACAGCTTCTTTCCACTAGGCCACCAGCACTCCCTAACTTTACAGTACAGCCGTGGGTTTTCCCAGCTCCCTGGGATTTAATGGAGAACTATGTTTTGCCATTAAATCTCCAGCTTTCAGCATTCCTTGCTTAATTTTTAGGAAATGACTGTTTTCCTCCAATTCCTCAAAGAGTAGGTGTTTGCCTAGGATATCGGGCTTCTCACTAGTGGGGACAGGGGACAGAGGGCAGAAACCAAGATAAAAAAGAAATCTCAACTGTGTAGAGATAGATTCATTGCCTGTGCTCCTAGCTACAGCATTCCAAACCCTGAAGAACCAGTTTCTAGATATTCTATTGTTGTAGGTGCTGTTGAGTTAGTTCTGACAGAGTAGATCCTCCCTGTCAAGTTTCCAGGCAGAAATGCTACTCCTACAGAATGAGTACACTTGAACTTTCAACCTTTCCCTTACCAGCAGAACACTTAACTGTTGCACCACCAGGCGTCATTAAAAAGAAAGAAGGAGAAAGATGACAAACACAAACTGCATTACATGGTCCTTTCAAAATCGGAGTTAAGTGGCTTTTATTTTGCAATTAAACACCCACTCCTTCTTTTTTCTTTTGCCCTAGAAAAGATTTGTTGGATCAAAGAAAAGGCAAGTTATTCTTACAGATTCTAATAAAAGAGTTTTATTGGGGTTAAACTTTCATCAGCAAAGTTTCCATTCTTTTCAGCTCCACATGCAGCTGGCTTTGGTTTCAGATCAACTGGTCCTGGTTATGAGGGTTAGCATTTTAATTCCGCTGCAAAACCCGTCACAGCTTATAAGCCTTGCTCGTTGCAAAAGCAGCAAAATGATATTCCTCTGACCTGCCAGTGGGAGCCCTGCCTGGCATCGGGGGTTAGGTTTTGATCTGCTTACCAAAGGGTTGGCAGTTCGAGGGCATGAGCTGCCCTTCTCCACAGCAAAAGGTGAGGCAGTTGATTGTCTGGAAGATTTAGAGCCTCAGCTGAAAAGATTGTGGTGCAATTGTGCTCTGACTGGACCTGTTAGGGGTGCAATGAGCTGGAATCGGCCACACAACAGTGGGAATGGGTGGGACCTTCCAATGTTAGAAGTTCATATTGTGTGTTAACATCGATGAGAAAGGTCTTTGAATCCTCATACATGAATACACGTGTTCTGTGATTCTCGAGAGACACACACATACAGAGAGACTTAGGAAGAGATTAGACATGAAATCTAAAATAACAAATTCTGTCTTCCGTTGTGCTTTTCTTATAAGTAAATGCCAATAACTGGAGAGCGATTTTATGATTCTCATCAAAACGATATTCTCACTCATTTAGGCACGCTTTAATTTTATCATGGAAATGAGCCTTGGGGAGGAGCGTGTCACATCAAAGCAAGTCATAGTTTTCACTTCACCATTTGCTTCAAGAGGAAAGATGCATCTCTGCTGCCAGAAATCTGAACTCTTCTCCTTTAAACGGGTCCAGTGGTTCGTGTCTGCACTCAAAGGCATGGCCCACCTTTTCATCTTTTCATAGTACAAAAGCAGTTTCATTTCACAATTTCATACCAAATAGTCTCTCCTATTCAGCCATGGAAATAATGGGAACATCTCAGTGGGTGGGAATTTCTTCGTCAGCATGGCAACGTCTCAGAGCCGAGATGCAGGTCTGTGAGGTTGACAAGGTGGAGAAGGGATTCGACATGGAGTTTTTATTTTATTTAAGGATCTAAGTTAATGCCTTGGTTTTCATAATAGGAAATGGGGTTAAGATGACTTTGTATCATTTTTCTTTTCAAATACCCCTGTTAGTGAACTGCCTGGCTAAGCAAAAATCCAGAATTCCTCTCCAGTCAATTCCTTTCCAGGATTCCCCCCTCCCCTTCTTGCACTCAGTGGTGACACCCCACAGAGTTTCCTCTTGCATTTCACTGGGCCAGATTGAGGTCCTGCTCATGGAGAGTCTTCTATTGCCAGCCAACCTTATCTGCCACTTGCCGAGGAAGGTGGAAGTCACTGACTTCATCATCTACCCGACTGTGTTGGGACATGGGCAGGGATGATGAGACGTGGACAGGCATG
>NW_006399777.1:11359392-11365704 GCF_000299155.1 Elephantulus edwardii
AGGCATGATGGGACGTGGACAGGCATGATGGGACGTGGGCAGGCATGATGGGACGTGGGCAGGCATGATGGGACGTGGGCAGGCATGATGGGACGCGGGCAGGCATGATGGGACGCGGGCAGGCATGATGGGACGTGGGCAGGCATGATGGGACGTGGGCAGGCATGATAGGATGTGGGCAGACATCATGGGATGTGAACAGGGATGAAAGGACACGGGCAGACATACTGGGATGTGGGGAAGGATGATGGGACGTGGGCAGGGATGATGGGACGTAGACAGGGGTGATGGGATGTGAACAGGAATGATGAGACTTTGGCAGGGATGATGGGACATGGGCAGGCATGATGGGACATGGGCATACAGACATCATGAGATGGGAGTAGGGATGGTGGGATGCAGCCAGTCATGATGTGATGTGGGCAGACATGATGGGACATGAGTAGGCATGGGACTCTAGAATGACAACATTCTAGGCGTGGGGTTTGATTCGGTCTCTTACTGACTTTGTGAACTTCTACAAATCATCTAATTTCTTGGAATCCTAATACTTTCTCCCCTCATCTGGTATGTTCTTTTAGAGAAATCTAGAAATTTAGGGATAAAATATGCACAAGGACCAAGACTTGGTGGGAAGACTGAGGTCCAAGGAGAGAACATAGATGGCTTTGAAATGGTTCAGTCAGAGCCCATGCAGTCCTGAGTCAGGAAACACAACAGGTGGAAACCGTAGAACGGGAGACTGGGAAGAGGTGTAGTGAGTTCTTTCAGGTCCTTGATGCAGGGTTATTGATGAATGGATTATTCCCAGGACCGTGGAGAGCTGCACACGTCCCCAGTGACTCATGCAGCTGCCATCTTTGAGCGGGGCAGCACCGCTTCTCTCTCATTGCTATGTATCTTTTTTTTTTTTAAATTAATTTATTTATTTTTCATTTCAATGAACATCTACAGAGATTTTGGAATTCCATTCATTCATTGTTGCACCCTTCTCCCCGCACAAACCCCTCCCCTCTCCCCCCCCTTCGCTCCTCTCCTTGAAAAGCAAAACTCTCTCATTGGTCCACAATCCCCCCTGCACCTCCCCCAACCACACCCCCAACCCCAAATATAATCCACTCTGCAACCCTCATTCTGTACTTTTACGATAAACATAATGTCCTAAAATATAATACTTTTAAACTATTCTCTCCCCCGTAGACTTCAATGCCGTAAACATATTTCATCCAGCAAATTGCACACTGCCCTAGGTTTTGAGGGACTGAGTTTTAAATACAATGTTGACCTGTAGTTTTTCCTATGCCACTAATCATTCTGGTACAGTTAGAGGTTTGTTACAAATCTGGATGTCTTCTGTCAGCCATGATTGACTCAGGAAGAGCTTTCAAAAGGCCTTGGAAGGTCAGTGAGGAATGGGCAGGGGTAGAGCTGACTTCTAAGAGTCAAGCTAGTTACTGTTGAGCTAATTCTGACTTACGCAAACCCAGCATGTAAGAAAGTAGAGCTGGGCACTACAGAGTGTACCATAGCTGGTTGTCAGAGATAGATGGCCACGCCTCGCTTCTGAGGTCCTGCTGGGTGGATATGGGGCTAGACTGTCCCACCAGAACTTCTCAAGTGTAAGGTCAGCCAACACTAAATATTAGATACCTTATCATCCTTTCCATTACTAGCAACAGTTGCTGTTTTTAGGTGCTTTCGGGTCAAGTATATCTCATAGTGACCCTAAAAACAAGAGGTCTGAACCCTGTCCTGTCCTGTGCCACTCCTGCCAACAATAGGGGTGAGGAAGTACTGATTTTATTGCTGATATTTTAAAATACTGATTAATTAACTGGGACTAGTAGTGTGTAGCGAGAAAGGAATAGCCGTGTGTCAAGGCTGTAAGGTGCATAGGGAATGTATCAAAATCAGAAAACAAAATAAGTGATTCTGCTATAAAGTGAGTAGTAACAGCTGATAGTAGATCCCCTGCTCTTAGAAGAACCCACCACACAACATCAAAAGGGCAGAATTTAGTGAGGGATAAAGCTTGGGAGGCATAGAGGGATAAGATGCAGGGATGAAGGAAAAAGAGGATCCCAGAGAGGGAAATGTGCTATTGCAATACCAGGATTATAAGTAATATCGTAAAAAAAAAATGTGTGTGAATGGTGGAATGAAAAATCAACTTGTTCTGTTGACATTCACTCAGATGGTAATAAAATGTTTAAAATATAAAGTAAGTGATTATGAGGACAAATAGAATCTTCTTGAACATTTACAGAGATACCAGGCTAAGCTAACTCTATATTGCCAATTTTATCAAGATGCAAAGAATATTTCAAAAAGCATCATCTTTTCCTAAAATGAGGTACTTTCATGTGAAAGTCAACAGTCATGAGATGGAATAATGCAGCTCTATGGAAACCTTTAATAGATTTCTCATTGCCTCGTTTTTCCACGGACAGTGGAACGTTCCACTCACTCAAGACCCCACTGGTGAATTCTGACTCCAGATTCCAGCTTTGGCTTTCAGAGAAAGGTATCTTCGTGAGGTGACTCATCCAAGTTTACGTAGCTGGGAGGCAAATCCCTTGAATCTTGATTATAGGATTTATGGTCTCTTTCTGTGTGCTGAGAACACAGTGTGGATTTTCAAGGTCCTGAGCTGATGATTCTTCTTTTCTTTTAAAGGAAGAAGCTGATTGGTTCTATAAGATGATTTGTTCATATTGACATGAAACCAAAATCATTGCCACCAAGCCGGTCCCACCTTACACTGACCCTGTAGGGAGAGTGGAACTTGAACTTCCCATAGGATTCCCAATGCTGTAAACCATATAGCAGGAGACTGTATCCTGTTTTTCCCATAGGACAGACAGTGGGTTTGAAGTGCCAACCTTCGGATTACAGCCAAATGCTTTAACCCACAGTACCATGAGTGCTTCTATTAATTTAAGAAATAAATTCTGGAGTCCCAAATCTTCATCGTATAAGACACTTAATTTTAGTGTCATGCATGGCTGTCAGGCATTTTGCACGTGTTCTCTTTTTAAGTTTGGAAAAAGTAAATGACTTAACCAAGGGTTTTGGTGAAAGTTGAACTGATCCCACATTTTACTTTTCCTCAATTCAGTTGGACCTTCATCCCAGCAGCATTTGAACACTTATTCTGTGCTAGACTTCACAATTAGCTCCATTTACCACGTCAATCTGTTCATCCCAAACCATTTCTTTAGGGCTCGTTATCTCACAGGTAAGTGAAAGTAAATAAAGGTCTGTTTTCACCTCTTCAGGTTTGGGACATCTGTAATTAGTGCTTTCTGGGTGACATCTTCCTATTTCCAACAATTATGCACGTAGTTGTAAAACTTTTCTCCTCCTGTAATGTTGCTAGCACCCAATCAGAGCGCTCTGGGGTATAGTTAATAGTTAAATTACTCTGCTAATCCGTGAGTAGTCCATCTCTACCAATTGAAACCCACAGCAACTCCTCAGGAGAAAAATGAGCAATCTCCTCCCCCTAGAGAACATTATGCTGAGTGAACTAACTCAGTCCAACAAGGACAAATACTGCACAAAACCATTATTGTAGAGTAAGTATGAGGACCCGAGGTGGGGAGGTTGGAAGCAAAGGGGTGAGGATGGGCAGGGAGAAGGGGAGGCTTAATCATAGGCTCACACAATTTGATGGGAGGTGTGTGTGAAGGAAATGCGAAAGATCCGGTGTGAAAGCAATGTCTTCAGAATATTTTGTAAATAAATATTTAAAAAAAATATTTACAGCCTCAGAATTTGAAGTCTTTTTATACTTTTTAAAAATTTTATACTTATTTAATTTCAAAGTTTGTACACATTGCTTTTCACACCAGAATTCTGCCTTAATAGTTCATTAGGAGCTCTGGTGGCCTAGTAGCAAGAAGCTGCACTGCCATCCCAAAGGTGCACGGTTCAAGTCCACCAGCTTCTCTGCTGGCGAATGATGAGCAGTCTTCTCCCATACTGTTAACTGCCTCTGAAAATCCACTGGAGGGTTGGTCAGCTATGGGTCATTTCCAGCTTAATGGTGTACAGCAACAACAGTGACAATAGTTAATTAGCTATGAAGACTAAAAGATAATCAAAGATAGAAAGGAAGTACACAAAGGTATCCAAATATCTGAAGATATACTGAATAACGTAGTGATTAAAATCATGGACCGATTCTGTCATTAGTAACTGCTTGACCTTAATCAAATCAGGCAATCCCAGGTAACTTTTTTTTTTTGTATGTGATCACCAGACCTTTAAATAATCCTTGAATTTTTCATGTAGTCAGTGGTTGTGGAGAAATTTCTGTTTATCAATCCAAACACAAGTTGTTAAAAAAGCACTGAAGAGGAAATATATAAAATACAAGGATTGAAATAAAAGTGAAATTGAAAAATGACTAATTTACTAGATTCAGTAAAAGGGGAATGGGTGGGGAGGTAACTTCTAAAACCAAGATTATTTTAATTTGGGGATCTTGGTGAGAAAAAAGGTTTAATATTTATTAATGACTCATGACATGGCATCTAGTAATTTCTCAGCTGGGATGATTATCAAGCAACTGAGAGCTTGATTTTAGTTAGTTTAGGGAACTTCTTTCTCCATTAATATCTGGGTTTCACTTTTGATCTGATATAGCACTGGTCTGTCCGTTGCTGTACAGAGGTAACTCGTGTTTGCTGTGATGCTGAACACTATGACACTGATGTGTCAAATGCGATAATAGTTACCTATAGTAGACAGTGTTTGGTGGAGCTCCCCAATTAAAACAAGCTTGAAAACAGGAGCGGCATCCACTTCTGAAATAGCTTGCCTTCTGAAACCCTATGAACTTGGATAAATGATGAAAGTCACACAAGTGTTGAGGACTTTCATTAATAGGGTCGCTGTGAGTCGCCTATGACTTGACGGCACTTAACAACAACAACAGCAATCCTCTAGAACCTGGTTCTGTCAGTTAACTATTCTTGTGTCTTTAGGCTAATTGAAAATTTTTACATTATTAAGAAAATGTATACTGCCAAAAGTTGTGAGTAGGTAAACATCTGGAGCAAAGATCCGGTGAAACAGAACTGGGAACCGTGTCAAGCAATCGAGACTAGATGTGGTCATTTGCCATTTACAGTGGATAGCACAAACTCAGCTGTCAATGACGTTGAGAGTTTATTTTATTCAGATACTAAAGTCAGACCAGGCAAGGAAGAATTATGTTGGGCTCATCTCTGTCAGTTAGCACTACTTTGTAAAATACTTCTGAGTTTGGGGAAAAAGAGTCACCAAAAGCATCACATAAAACAAACTTCTATTTCCTTTTATTGCACTTGGTGAAGGTTATTAAGAATGTAATTCTTTCTGCTTGCAGTGTGATTAGCAGCCAAACCTTTTGGGGGTACATTTCCATTGCTCTGTTCTTGTTATTGTAAATGGAATTTGCATGCCTAATTCTCTCCCTTCCATATTGAATCCATACCCCTTTAGGTCTAACGGCATGCTAAAAATGATTCCAAATCTCCAGTGTTGATTGTGGGCCATATGTTAGCACTAATTATATAAATGAGACTTGGTGGAAATGTGACATACTAAGCATTCCAGGCTTAAGGAATTATCTAAATGAATTCTAGCTTGAGTTAGTGCTGGCAGAGGCAAGGAGATGGGAGCGCAGGTTTGCGGCAGATGTTCTCAGGTCTGCTGGCTTCTTCATTGTCTTGCTCTGTCTAACTCTAAGGACTGCCAATGCAACATTGTGTCAGAGCATCTTAAGGTGCCGTTTTCCTCAAGATTGCATTTTGCACCTACCGATGGACGATGGATGTGTTTGGTGAATAAGCAAAACAGAGTGACGGGAAATCAGAGGTTACAATGGCAAGCTTGCTGAGCATCTGAAAACTTGGGATCCGTGAGGATCAGTTGTTAGAGCCATCTTGACTTGGCATCTGGGTGCTCCTGGTGGGACACTTCATTTTGGTGTCAAACATGGTTAAATTTTAGTTTTCAGATGGCAGTAGCAAGGTGAGAGAAGGATTGTTCTAGAATATCTGATATTCTCTATGTGTGGTGTTTAAGGAAGAGATTGTCTTGGTACATGCGGACTGAATTGCCTTCAAGGAAGCTTCAAGAACTTAACCCCAGTGGATGGTCACTATGGGTCAGAATGGCTAGATGGTAGTGGTTTTTTGTGGGTTTTGCTTATTTTTTTTTATTAATTTAGTTTCAAGAACTTAACCCCAGTGGATGGTCACTATGGGTCAGAATGGCTAGATGGTAGTGGTTTTTTGTGGGTTTTGCTTATTTTTTTTTATT
>NW_006399777.1:11365954-11376052 GCF_000299155.1 Elephantulus edwardii
TTTTTTTTTAACAGCCCAGATGTCCAACCACAAACGAATGGATTGAGAAGTTGTGGTACATTCATACAATGGAATACTATGCAGCACGCAGGAGCAATAACTTTGTAAATTATTACCTAACTTGGGAGGAACTGGAGAGCCTTTAGCTGAGTGAATTAACTCAGTCCCACAAGGATAAATACAGTATATAAACCATTATTGTAGAATGAGTATGAGGACCCAAGGGAGGGGGGGAGGTGGAAATAGAGGGGTGAGGATGGGGGTAGGGTATTAAATAGTAGGGTTGCACAATTCGATGGGTGGGTGGGGTGAAGGAAATGAGAGGATCTTTTGTGAAAAACAATATATTCAAACTTTGTAAATAAATCAGAATAAAATTTTAAAAAAATCTCATCAATCCACAGAATTCAATATGGATGGAATTAAGCAATACTTTAAAAAAAAAAGATGGTAGCAGTTTTGAATGTCTTCTTAAGGGAGAGCTGGCCTCTTATTTCTCATTCACGTTGTATTTCAAACAATCATTTCCATGTATTGTGTCTTATAAAATTAATCACCATTGATCTATGTCTACTATTACTCCATCTTTTCAGATCCCCTCTGCATCCTTCCTCGTTCCTTTATTCCCTACTTCCATCTACCAAACTCTGCAGCCCTGTGATTTCACCCTCTCCTCACCTCCAGCCACCGAGCCCCCTCTCCTTCCCTCTGTGGATACCCATACACATCTTACTAGTTATCCTTCTGTTTTTACAGTAATGGTTTAGGCAGTACTTGTCCTTATGAAACGGAATTAGTTCACTAAGCATAATGCTTTCCAGCCTCTCCCATGTTCTTTTTCAAAGCCATTGCTCCTGAACGCTGCATAGTATTCCATTGAGTGAATGTACCACAATTTCTCAATCCTTTCATTCATTGATGGACATTTGGGCTGTTTCCATGTTCTTGCTATTGTAAATAAGGCTGGTATGAATTCCGTTAATGTGTTAGTTCTATTTTCCACAGGGTGTGTTCCTAGCAGTGGAATAGCTGAGTCTAATGTAATTTCTATGTTCAGCACTGTGAGGAAACACCAAACTGCCTTCCAGAACGGTTGAACCATTATATAATCCAACACTGTTTGAGAGTTCTAATCTCTCCACATCGTCTCCCAAATTTATTGCACAGCGGTTTTGATTTGCATCTCTCTTACTGCCAGTGTTGTTGAGCTTCTCTTCATGTGTCTGTTGTTCATCTGAATGTCTTCCTCTGAGAAAGTCTTTGCCTATCTTTCTATATTACTGCAATTCCTCCACAAACAACAAAGAAAACACAGAACACTGAAAAAGCAATACCGTTTCCAGTAGCCAACCACAAATTAAGATATTTGGGAATATAACAAATGAGGACACAAAGACCTTTAGAAAGAAAACTATAAAACACTACTTACTACTAAAAGAAATAAGAGACATACTTAAATGGAAAGATGTTCTTTGTTCATGGGTGTTGTGGTGGTGTACCATTAAGTCAGAACTGACCCACAGCTGACCCCCTGGCAAGTTCTCAGAAGCAGTTAGTCATACAGAAGGAGATTGCCCATCTTTCTCCTGTGGAGCAGATGGTGGGCTTGAACGATGTGCCTTTGGGATTGCAGCGTGATTTCTTACCACTAGACCACCAGAGCTCCCTATGTTCATGGATTGTTGTTGTTGTTATGTGCCGTCAAGTTGTTTCCGACTCATAGCGACCCTATGCACAACAGCCCTAAACCCTGCTCTATCCTGCGCCAACCGCACCGCCTCTGACACACCCATCCCAATTACCCCAGTCACCGAATCAATCCATCTCACAGAGGGTCTTCCCCTCCTGCGCTGTCCCTCCACCCTCCCAAGCATGATGTCCCTCTCCAAGGACCCGTCCCTCCTGGCAACATGTCCGAAGTATGTCAGACGAAGCCCCAGAATCCTTGCCTCCAAGGAGTAGCTTGGTTTCATCCTCTCCAAGATGGATCTGTTTGTTTTCCTGGCAGTCCAGGGTACATTCAGTACCCTTCTCCAGCAACACAGCTCAAAAGCATCCACTCTCCTTCTGTCCTCCCTAGTCATTGTCCAACTCTCTGATGCATAACAAGCGATTGCAAATACCGTGGCCTGTATCAGGTGCACCTTAGTCTCCAGAGAGACACTGTTGCTCCTGAGTACCTTTGAGAGGTCCCTAACAGCAGACTTTCCCATCATGATACGCTTTTTGATTTCCTGAATGCTGGTACCAAGAGTGTTGACTGTGGAGCCGAGCAAACTGAAGCTGTGAACAATCTCAATCTCTTTGTCATTCATCCTGACGCTGCTAATTGGTCCAGTGGCGAGAATCTTTGTCTTCTTGACATTGAGCCTTAGTCCATACTGAAGGCTGCAGTCCTTGACCCTTCACAGCAAGTGCATGAGGTCCTCCTCAGTTTCAGTAAGCAGGGTTGTGTCATCTGCATAACGCAGATTGTTAATAGATCTTCCACCAATCCTGATGCCACAATTCTCCTCATAGAGCCCAGGCTCTCGGATAATCTCCTCTGCATACATGTTGAAAAGGTATGGAGACAGGATGCATCCCTGGTGTACACCCTTCCCAATTTTGAACCATGCAGTGTTACCCTGCTCTGTTCTGACTACTGCCTCTTGGTCCAAGTATAGGTTTCGTATTAGTACAATTAAATGTTCTGGGATTCCCATTCTTCTCAGTCAGCCACAGTTTGTTATGATCCACACAGTCAAATGCCTTTGCATAATCAATGAAACACAGATAGACATTCTTCTGGTATTCTCTGCTTTCAGCCAAGAGGGAGACTCAATATAGTGAAAATGATAGTCCTACCAAAGCAGTCTACTTATTCAGTGCAAACCTGCACTGAATTTGAAAAAGTCATTTTTCAAAAGATAGAAAAGGCAATGTTGTAGTTATTCAGTACCAGTGTGTCGGAACCAACCCATAGCTGGCCCTCCAGTGGGCTTTCAGAGGTAGTAAATAGCATGTGAGAAGATTGCCCATCCTTTTCCCACGGAGCAGCTGGTAGAGTCGAACTGTGTACCTTAGGCAAATTTATTTGAAAAGGAAAGAGACCTCAAATAAGCAAAACACTTGTGAAAAACAAAAATGAACTGGGAGGTATAGCACTCCCTGCCAAAACAGCATAGTACTGGCACAATGATAGACACACAGGCCAGTGGAACAGAACCAGGAAACCAGAAATTAATACGTCCACCTACTGTTAGTTGGTATTTAACAGGGAAATAAAGCTCATCAAATGGGGCAGTGTCAGCCTCATCAGCAAATAGTGCTGGCAAAACTGGATATCTACCTGCAGAAAGCTGAAATAGGATCCACATCTCACACCACACACAAAAATCAAATGAAGGTGAATCAGGATAAAGCCCTAAACTATAAAAAACATGAGACAAAATTGGTAGTTTATGGCACAAAAAGGCTGGCAGACTCAGCCAGCAACACACAATCAGGAAAGGATAACATCAATGAATGGGACCTTCTAAAGATTAAGTCTCTGTGTGAATCAAAATCTTCTTCCTACAGGGTGAAAAGAAAACCCAGTGACTGGGGGGAAGAAATGTGGCAATGACATCTCAGACAAGGGCTCCTAACCAGGGTTGACAGAACACTACAGGGCCTCCACAAGAAAAAGACTGATAACCCAGTTACAAAATGGGCAAAATACATGGAGTGCTGTTCTCACTGTCCTGCAACTATGAAAATTGAGAATAAGGAAGTTACATATCTTGCCTAAAAATCACATAAATAGAAATGGTTAAGTTGGAAGTTGGCCCAAGATTTCCTGTTCATGTATGTGCCTACCATGAGGGATATGAATACTGTGCTAAGGTCACACTCTGCAAAGCCAGGTTTCAAGTTGATTCTTGAGATTTGGTGAGTTTCACTGAATGAGCTGGGTTTGGTTTTTAATCGCAGCAGTCATCTAAGTGTGATGGATAACAGTATATTCTTGATAATCAGGATGGGCAAGTGGCAGTACTTTGATGTGAAGTACTATTAGGGCTAACTAACTTCTCTTACTCTAGGGAGCTCTGGTGGCCTAGTGGTAAGGCATTGTGCTGCCAATACCAAGGTACGTGGTTTGAACCCCCCAGCTGCTCCACAGAACAAAGGAGCAACCTGCCCCCACCCCCATGCATTTTACTGCCTCTCAAAACCCGCTGGAGGGTCAGCTATGGGTCAGTTCCAACTTGATGGCACACAACAACAATAGCTATTACTTTAATTGTATAGTATAATTCAGAAAGGACAGAGGTGAACGGAATCTGGGGATACTAATGACCCATGTCCGTGGTGGGTCAGTAACGTGAAGTATTTTGAAGTAGTTTAAATAGAAAACCAAAGAAAAAAAAAACAGTTTCCACAGGGCATGCAGCCACGGTGATGAAAAGCCTGTGGAAATCTTACCTTCCCAGTTGGGCCACGTGCACATGGCAACAGTGATGTCGTTCAAGCCAATCAAAATTTTCCATTGCACTAATACTATGTGGTTAATCTAATTTTTCTAGTCTAATGGACTTGTTTGTTTTTCTTTGTCATCTTTCTTTAGTGTTCCAACTATGAAGTACTTCAGACATAAGAGGTTTACAATCTCGTGTTTGTGCGTATTTATGTAATAATAAACTGAAGTTGTCAAGATTGGGCAGGGAGCCATAAATCCCTCCGTTTTCAAAGGAATCTGTGAGGCCTTTGAAGCGCTCACATCAGCCTATGTGAATTATGGGGTCCCCGGGGATTGATCTGCAAGCAGATTACGATGACTGTGTGTGAGCCCCGTCGTACATGCTACGTGCTTGAGCGTGTCCGCTGATGTCTGGGATGTTCTTAGTGTTGGGAGGTTGGGAGGATGTCTGAGAATCGTCTCATAGAACTCGACCCAGCTACTGAGAGCTTGATTCAACTCACAATTTATGAAGGAACTCTCTTTCCCCATATAATCTATGCCCTGTGTGTCTTGTCTGTCCAATTCTTTGTGTGACAAAGAAACATGACTTCTTTGAACCAATATATTTCCAGAGTCTTATCGCAGTCTATCTTGCCAGGATTTAAGACTGTCTTCCTGATCCGTGGCATATCTTTATATGCTGGTGTGCAGCCAACAGACAGCAAACTTGCACATAGTGATGTTTCTTGTTCTCCTTGACACTTTCTAGAACTCTCCAGGGCATCACTTCTCTCTCCAGTCAGTGAGGCGTCTGTTAGAGTTAGGGAGGTGGGCAGGGAGGGCAGTTTGGAGCACTTAATGTTTTGCTTTCAAGGGAACCGTAACTCTCCCTTAGAAGTTTTATCTGCTCCTCATTCTTCTTGTGACTCACAAACTCTCATGCCTCAAACCATCCCAAGAATCCTATAATACATACTTCAGCATGATTCACATTCAAGTGGTTGTGTCTTTAGCAGACCAATGTGGGGTGGGTTTTCTCTCCTGAACTGAGTATTACTTTTACTAAAACCTCAGCTGGGGAGCTGTGGTGACCTAGTGGGTAAGGAGTTGTGATACCAACCAAAAGGCAAGTGGTTCAAATCCACCAACTGCTCTGTGAAAGAAAGATGGGTGTTCTCCTCCTGTGGTTTATAGCTTTGTAAACAGCCTTAGAGGGTCACTTGTAAGTCAGCACACAAAAGCAACAAAACTAAAAAACTAAAACTCAACAGCAACAAAAAGCAAACTAAAATACTTTAGAAAGGAAATGACATAACCAAATTTGTTTTTGTTATGTGACATCGAGTCACCTCATAGTGACCCCCTGTACAACAGCTCTGAAGCCTGCTCTGTCCTGAACCAGTCTCAGTGACACCAACACACCTACCCTCATTGCCCCAAATCACTGTATCAATCCATCTTATCTGGGTTCTTCCTTTCCTGCGCGTCCCTCCACCCTTCTGAGCATGATATTCTTCTCCAAGAGCCAGTCTCTCCTGGCCACATGCCCAAAGTATGTGAGAAAGAGCTTAAAATTCTAGCCTTCAAGGAGAAACTTGGTTTCACTCTCTCCAAGACAGATAGATCTATTTGTTTTCTTGGCAGTCCGTGGAATGTTCAAGACTCTTCTCCAGCACCACAACTTAAAGGCATCAATTCTTTTGTCAGTTATTTTTCAGCTCTCTGATGCATAACAAGTAATTGTGAAGACTGTGGTCTGGATCAGGTGTACCTTGGTCTCTAGACTGACACTGGTGCTTCTCAGTACTCTGGAGAGGTCCCTGACAGCAGATTTTCGCAGTGCAGTTCATCTTTGGATTTCCTCATTGCTGGTGCCCCGAGTGTTGAGTCTCTTCTCCACGTGTTGCCAGTTGGCCCAGTGATGAGAATCTTTGTCTTGTTGATATTGAGCTTCAATCCATGTTGAAGACTACAGTTCTTTTTTTAAATAAAATTTTTATTTTATACTGGTTTACTTACAAAGTCTGTATACATTGCTTTCACACTGGATCTTTCCACTTTCCTTTACCCACTCCTTCCTCCACCCATCAAGTTGTGTGACCCTATGATTAAGCTTCCCCCACCCCCCCTTCTGCTCCTCTCCCCATCTTGGATCCTTATACTCACTCTACAATAATGGTTTTATACAGTATTTATCCTTGTGGGACTGAGTTAGTTCACTCAGCATAATGCTCTCCAGTCCCCCCAACTTAGGTAATAATTTACAAAGTTATTGCTCCTACATACTGCATAGTGTCCCATTGTGTGAACGTCCCATAATTTCTCAATCTATTAGTTCGTGGTTGGACATTTGGGCTGTTTCCATGTTCTTGAGATGGGGAATAACACTGCTATGAACATTGATGTACAAATAGCTATTCTACTGCTTGGAAAATACCCTGAGTGAGTAAGAACTAAGATTCCAGTGCTCGATCTTCTGCGGCAAGTGCTTCTGGTCCTCCTCAGTTTCAGCAAGCAAGGTTGTTGTGAAACCAAATCTATTGCCTTTAAAAATTAAGATGAGATAGGGACTTGGGAACAATGAACGATATTGAAGGATGCTATTATTTCTTTGTGGAATGTTTTACACATATAGTTATCAAGTTAGATCTAATAAAGTGTTTTTAATACAATGCAATATATGCCTTCAGGGGGAAAACATTGAGATTTTGACAAATGACACATTTATAATGGTAAATATAATAATGACCAGGCTTATAGGAAATAGATCACAAAACCTTATGGTTTCAAAACAAATTTTTTTTGTAACAATAGGGCTTAGTTAAAAATTGTTACTGCAGTTAAGAATACATGCTAAATTCATCATTAAGAAATTTTTCATATATATATGAGATAGTACAGCAGCCAGGAAATTAAAAGGCGCATTGCCATGGGAAAGTCTGGTGTTAGGGACCTCTCCAAAGTACTGAAGAGCAATGGTGTCTCTCTGGAGACTAAGGTGCGTCTGATACAGGCCATGGTCTTCGCAATCACTTGTTATGCATCAGAGAGTTGGACAATGACCAAGGAGAATAGAAGGAGAATTGATGCCTTTGAGCTGTGGTGCTGGAGAAGAGTATTAAGAATACCATGGACTGCTAGGAAAACAAACAGATTTGTCCTGGAAAGGGTTAAACTGGGTGGCTCCTTGGAGGCAAGGATTCTGAGGCTCCGTCTAACATACTTTGGACATGTTGTGAGGAGAGACCAGTCCTTGGAGAGGGACATCATGCTTGGGAGGGTGGAGGGATGGCGCAGGAGGGGAAGACCCTCTATGAGGTGGATTGATTCAGTGACTGGGATAATCAGGATGGGAGTGTCAGAGACAGTGCGATTGGCACAGGACAGAGCAGAGCTTAAGGCTGTTGCACATAGGGTCGCTATGAGTCGCAAGCGACTCGACGGCACATAACAACAACAACAACATATGAAATAGTATTATTTTTAAATAACAAAGTGATTTTGTGTAAAAGTTGCATAATAGTTTGTATAAATTTGAAGCTGCTGAGTTATAGAAATGGGCTGAAGCAGAGAGAAGCCTGTCACAAGCGCTTCCAGGACAGGCCAAGTGGCCAAAGTGAGGCAAGTGGAGGGGAAATTTGATGATTTGATTCTCTATTGCTTTCCCTACTGGCATATCTTCTGTTCAACTACAGTATTTACAGCAAAGCACTACTATACTAGGGAAAGCCTGTATGAACCTATGCAACATCCTCCTTAAAGTGGCATTATTTCTCTACTTGCCAATTGCACATAATGTGCGTTACAGAACTTCATTTTGTAGCCGCTTAACTGAGTGCATCAGGATATTGAAACAATAATTCATCCGATCCAATCTCGGAGACTGTTCGTGTGACGAAGAGTGTTGCTCCGTTTTGAGAAATCGAGCGTGTGTAAATCATAGAATCAGGCTAAGGGTGCCTTGGGGTGCGAGCCAACACTTACTCTGTGCCATGAAAACGTGTACGACTTTATTTATGGTGGTGAAGAGATGTGCCTTTATGGCTCCAAGGAAGACACGCATATACAAATGGGCTTCAGTCAAGGTGCTACGTTCCAAGCTCCTCCCAGTCGAGGCGCGTTGGAGGGGCATCATTTGTTCGATTATTTCTTAAAGGATGGGGTACTTAGAGCATGTAAAGAGGGGGAGAACTAGTCCAGGCTACTTGCAAGACCAGATTCTCAAGTCAAACAGACCCGAGATCGGGTCTCCCAACTGCCACATGGTGATAGTGTGTGATTTTGACTTGCTTACGTAAACTCTGATTGTCCTTCCTATATGAGACCAACTGAATGGTATGTATTCAATAGCATTACTCCCCTCCCCTTTTTCTTTCAAAAGGTGATGCGATAGGCATTTAAGGATCCTCAGAGGTGTTGTTCCAGTGTGCATGGGAGCCGCAGCACCTCACAACAACTACGAGGTCCTCACTCCATCCAGAATGACAAGTGCTCGCTCGATGATACTTCCGGTCCTCTTGTTGTTGTGAACTGTCGAGTCAGAACCGACTCACAGCTGGCCCTCCACCAGGCTTTTCACAAGCAATAAATCTCACAGGAGGCGATTGTCCATATTTATCACATGGAGCAGCTGGTGGATTTGAACCACGTGCCTTTGGGTTGGCAGTACAGCTCCTTATGTTATGGCTAGATCACCAGAGCTCCCGAATCCAGATAAAACCCATCATCTTCTCTCTGGTCGTGAGTCAAGGCTTGTAGAGCAAGCCAGTTGACTGTGGAGTTAAACTCTGATTATTAAAGCCAAGGGAAAGGAGCTTTGAGAAGGAAAAACTGGGAACTCAGAGGCTTGAAGTCTTAATATGCTCAGTGTAGTCCTAGGTGTAGGAAGCAGATTCTTTTGCCCCCCACAGTGACAGGAAGTTGAGACCGAGGGGAGGCAAGAGGGTTGAGAGCAAGGGACATATGCAGATATGACCAAGATTTTACAAGCTGGGTGCTAATGATTTCTGTATCTGAAGAACATGGAGAGGAAATCTATAGGGTAGATGAATGAAAATTAGGATTGTTGTTTATTTCCAGCACATCTCTTCTGCTGGGCAAGGAAAGGGTCTATGACCCTTATTTCTGACTTAACAGAGGCGGAAAGGAAGAGTTCTTGTTATCGTGTGCCGTTGAGTTACAGTCGATGCATAGCTGAGTCTTCAGTGGGGTGTGGACCAGAGACTGTCCATCCTTTTCTCATGAAGCAGCTGGAGGATCCTAATCGCATTCCTTAGGGCTGACAGCACAACTTCTTACCATAAGACCCCCAGGGCTCCCTGATGGGAGAGTGAGGAGGGCACAGTGTTCTCATGCTGACAGTTAGTCAAAGTTAGTTAATGCAGCATTTATAAAATCTGCTAGCGCCTCCCTCCCAATTCTCCCAGTGAGGAAACACTGCCCTGACTCTCTACTCCTGGACACAGCGGTATAAACCTTAAAAGACTCATGTCTCCTCAACTCTGATTTGGCTACCATAGATTCCTGACAACTCACTGCTATTGGCTGCCTCACAACTCACTGCTATTGGCTGCCTCACATCTCACTACCATTGGCTGCCTCACAACTCACTATCTCACAACTCAATACCATTGGCTGCCTCACAACTCACTATCTCACAACTCACTACCGTTGGC
>NW_006399777.1:11376232-11391758 GCF_000299155.1 Elephantulus edwardii
TTGGCTGCCTCACAACTCACTACCATTGGCTGCCTCACAACTCACTACTATTGGCTGCCTCACAACTCACTATCTCACAACTTACTACTATTGGTTGCCTTTCAACTCACAAACCTTTATTCACTTCATCTTTCTTGTGTCTTAGGACCATGCTTTCCAGTATCAAACCAGTAGTTATAATTGCAACTGCAGGATCTCATTCACAGCCATTGAAGCAGTCCCAAGGCACATCCCTCCATTTGCTTCTGTGACTGTAAAACACGATGAGAGGAGACTGCCCGTGTTTCTCCCAAGGAGAAGCTGGTGGATTGGGAAACTGGTGGATTAGAATGCTGGGGGCATGAACTCTCTAGATTAGTTGAGTTACTCCCTGCAGATTCCCTTCTCTGGTCTCAGATGCAGAGGGATTGCCTTACTGAGAGCAGACAGCTGTGAGTCTTCTGCCACTGTTTTGCATATGGCGCTATCGAAGGGAAAATTGAAATAGCACTGGTTTTCTTGGGCTTACAGGACTATGCACATTTCCTGGTCACCGCCTTGGTGGTCACCCATGACAACTCTTCTGAGATAAGTGAAAAATTTAGAATTATCTTTCTCCTTCCCTAGAGCAGATTTGATTCAGTGACTGGGGCAATGGGGGCAGGTGTGTCAGAGACAGTGAGGTTGGCACAGGATAGAGCAGGGTTTAGGGCTGTTGTACATAGGGTCGCTAGGAGTCGCAGGCAACTTGACAGCAGTTAACAACAATGACAAGAGCAGATTTTGAAGCAAGAGGGACCCTTAGTTGAAGTAGATGGAAGTAAGGACTCAGTGAAATTGGAGATTGAAGTAGATGCAAGGCGAATTGCCTAAAGAGCTAATTGTGGTGATTCAAAGTGTGTGATGACATGGTTAGAATTTCATGATTTTGATGCAGATGTGTGTCGGATTTGTTGCTCTTTTGGGTATTGTTAACTTTGCTCCAGTGGAAAAGGACCTCAGGCTTAGGAAGGCGGACAGTCAGAGACGAAGGGAAAGACCCTCTATGAGATGGATCAACACAGAAACGGGAACAGAGGCTTCCAGGGTTTCAGAGATGAGGAGGAGGATGACACACGATAGGACAGGGTTCAAATCCACTGTCCATAGGGTCACTATAAATTGTGTTTGACTTTGTTGTTAGGTGCTGTCGAGTCGAGAACAATTCATAGCCACCCTGTGAACAAAAGAGCTGAACCCTGTGCTATCCTGCGCCATCCTCACACTTCCTGACACAATAAAGCCCGTTGCAGCAGTCACGGTGTCAATCCATCTGGTTGAGGGTCTTCCTCTTCTTTGCTGACCCTCCACCTTTCCAAACATCATGTCCTTCTCCAAGGAATAGCCCCTCCTAGCAATATGTCCAAAGTACGTGAGGCAAAGCCTCATCATTCTTACCTCCAAAGGGCATCTGGCTGCACCCTCTCCAAGAGATATCTGTTTGCTCTTTTGGACATCCACGGGATGTTCATCGCCACAGCTCAAAGGTGTCAATTCTTTTTCTGACATCCTTACTCATCGTCCAGCTCTCAGATGCATAGCTAGTAATCGAACTATGTCCTGTGTTTAACTAGCTGGCACTTAAACAACAACACTAACCACAGTGTTCAGCAGAATGCAACCCTACCCAAGCACATACCATTCTCACAGTCTCCTCTGGGTATAAATCTACTGTTGCAGTCACAGTCCATCTCATTCAGTCTCTTCCTTGCCTTTGCTGGTCTTTCCAGTCTTCTCTCTATAGCCTGGCTCGTCGTGGTATCATGCCCCAGGTACGTAAGCCAAAACAGAAAATAAAAACCAAAGTGCCGTGCTTATGTTATGAGTGAGAATGTATATATTTCCTGAATTCTTTGATTCATCCTAAAAATTAGTTCACTCTTTGATGGGAAACGTTCCCGACTTCTCCCTGTGTGCACAGCATCACACGCGCTTGCTGGAGCTGGATTAATGAACTCTTCAGTTCCAAAAGCTGGTTTATAAATGGAATGCTTTCTGAATGGCCACAAGATGGATTTGATTTGTTCCTTTAATTTCTCTACCCAGCGACGGGGTAGACGCATTAGCCCAGGTTGGCAGCAGGTGTCGGAAACCCACGCAAGATTCAGCAGCCATCCGCATTTTTATACCTCTGGAAGGCACCCAAGATCGGAGGCAAGAGTGAAGTGGCAGATTGTAGCAGATGCAACAGTGTGTAACAAAAATATTGTGCCATTGAAATGCTAATGTGGGTGAGCTTCCAGTTGTAAAATTTACATTGTTAGAAGGCAGGCCTAACCACTTGAATCACAGAGACTGATTTTTATGGGAGACCTCTTATTTTATTCTTTAGGTATTTCATTTTCATTCTGTGTTTTCTTTGGAATTAATAGCGCCTCTTAAAAACGGCTGTCTATAAATTTTCTCCCCTACATATGTCTCGAAACAGTTTCATTTCTTCATTTAAAACATTACAGCCATTTCAAAATGCCCTATTTTGTATTTAATTTCACCATCTCATATAAAATACATGTTCTTCCCATAATTATGTAAAAATGGGCTTGCGAATGCCCTAGAGATCCGTATGATGGGGACATTATAGGATTCTAAGTAATAATAATCCTCTGTTTACATGAGACCTGATTTTCATGCCAGTTTTTATACTTTAATATATCCAGAACACGGCTTTGCTCAAATATGCTAGTTTATTCTGGTCCATGAAATGCATTTGAAATATCTGATTAGTTTGCCTGGCAGAAGGCGCGGTTCCAGCTGATGTTTTTGAGGTGAATGTGATGGAGCCGGAGATGGGAAACGCTGCTTGCTTTGAGCAGAGCTAAACAAAAGCCAGCAGGATTCCTGGTGGACCCAAGGCAACAGAACCAGGAGAGAAGCAAACGGCACACCAACAGTAGAAATCGGGGTGCGGGGATTAAGTAAGCAGCCTAGAGGGAGATGCAGGAAAGCGGATCATAGAGTGAAAACGTGTACAAACAGAGGACCATGAGTAGGAATGAGAACAAAGACAGATTAGAAACCCAGAAAACATAGCATAGAGTAGGACTTCTCAAAGTGTGGTCCCTTGACCAGCAGCGTCAGCACCACAGGGAAACAGTTCAGAAATGCAAATGCTGACACGCTGTCTCCCACCTAACCAGTCAGACTCTCTGAGGCTGGGGCCCAGGATGCTCTGAGTCTGATGGGTGCTCCAGTTGGAGAACCGCCTGTTTCCTGTGTGGTTTCGATGGCTCAGAGTTGTTTATTGAATACTTAGAGATGTTCTTGGTGTGCATGAGAGGGACCCCAAGCTTTCTGGGGAAGCAAGGAGCATCAGAGGCCTGAAAGAGAAACAGGTACAGAGCAGAACAAGGCTAACAGAGGGGTCTGGAAACAGCTGTCCTGTCTGAGCAGGTGTCTGGAAAGCAGAGCCTTTTCTGTGAAGCACAGCAGAAAGGAGGTTCCAGGCAGAAGACACAATCTTTGCAAAGGAGGGAAGACACAGCGCTCTGGGGCACTGGGTGTGAGCAGTACATCTGGAGGGTGGAAGTGAGGGCATCTTGGCCAGCGATGCTGTGTGTCTGTGGTCCAGCAAAGCACATTCTAGAGGTTCATCAGACCTTGCACTGATGTGATCAGGCTCCTGTGAGAATGACAGGAGTGAGACAGCGTGCCTACTTCCCGAGCACTCTCACATCTGTGCTGCCAGTGGCAAAGGGCGTTCCAGGTCAAAGAGGGATCAGTAACTCCTATTGTGAGGGCCTTCTCTGAAACACTCGTGCTGGAACAGCCAACTTTGGTCTGGTCTAAGAAGACTCACTTATATCTGAGAGGGTGAAAATCATCTCTTCTAGAGGAAGTTGATGCCTATAAACACCATCCCCAAAAAGCAGATGTGATGGGGAGCTAGAATTCCTTAGTTTGCTTGACCTGACCACATTCACAGTAAACAGTATGTCTCATTAACCTCCCAAGTCAAGTTCAAAGAGATTCGAATCACCTTTGCTATCTCTTGGAAAAGACATAGTTTATGCAGATGTGCATGATGGGAAATGTAGTCCTCCATCCTTGCTGGGTTTAGTACATTGCCATGAGCTGGTATGCACGATAGATTATCAAATTACTTCAGGAGCCCCTGGTGGGAGATGGTTGTGTGCACTACCACTGACCACAAGGGGGGTGGGGATGGTAATGGTGGTGGTTGTGTCCCATAGAGTCAGAACCAACCCATAGCTGACCCTCCAGTGGGTTTTCAGAGGCAGTTAATCGCACAGGAAGAGTTGCCTATCCTCCCACAAAGCACCTGGTGGCCTTGAACCCCATGCCTTTGGAATTGCAGCACTGCTTCTTGCCACTACGCCACTAGGTATTGATTTGAATCTCTCAGAGCTGTCTTGGCAAGCTGCTCCCTGAAGTTCAAGGTCTGGAAGGTCCTGTGGAGTTCAATTCTCCCCTGGCACAGGAGACGTCCTCTAACACAGTGCCTGGCACGGTGGAGGTTCACTACATAGTCACTGTTGTGGTGGTGGTTTTGTGTCAGTCAGAACTGACTCATAGCTGACCCTTAGCAGGTCTTCAGAGGCTGTGAGTCACACATTCATTAGACCACTTAATTATTACAGAATACTGCAATGTGGATCTGCCTTCTAGAAGCTGTTCTCTATCTCCTCCTTCCTATCTCCCTCTCTCCTCTCCCTCTCCCTGGTGGATCCATTATGAAGACATTAACTCCATCCTCAATGTCTCTGAACTGTCTGTGGAAACTCACGGAATTGTGTGAAAAGGTTAAAAAAAAAGGGTAACAAATCCCCTGCACACACGAAACCAGCTAATTTTTTATGCATTAAAATCTGCATAACTTAGGGATGTAATGTAACTCAACAATACACATTAATTATGAAAGAATACTTCTATATTATGTCCTATTAAAGTTACTCAATTCTGGCACTTTTTACACCTTTATTTCAAAAGTATTCCGTTTAACTATAGCACCTTCCAGGTACAGGCTAATGGGAAGAGTGAGCTGGGATTTGGGGGTCATTTAGATGCCTATAGATAAAAAGGTTGACGGGCAAGATTTCATGAAATTTGAATGTGAAGTGATATTATGCATCTCTTTCATTTAAATAAACTAAAATGAGTAATTCATTCCCTAGAACATTGGTTAAAAAAATCCTTGGAAGTATGCCAGCAGGCAGGGTTGGGGAGGGGTAAAGAATTCATGCTCAAAAGGAGAAGAGGGGAATTAACATTTTTTTAAGAAAGAAAAGGAGAAGGAACAAATTAGGAACAAACCCTGAGGAAGCAATTGATACCTGATTTCTAAAATAAGTGGGGGTGTCTTGGTTACACGCTTTCAAGGACCAGGGCTTCCCCTTGCACCCTGAGCCTTCTGGAAACGCCCCTCAGAGATCCCAATGCAGCCGAGAAGGGACCCACCCTGGAACAGGCTCTTTGCATTGTACTCACCTCAGGCAGCAGAGCCCTGTGAACTCAACGCTTGGTTCTGGAGTGTCAAAACACCGCCTTGCTATGGTGATCGTTGCCATAGAGATAACTGGATGATAGATAGCTAGATGATAGATAGGCCCTGAATAGATTGTAGATAAATGATCTTATATGTCAGAAGAGGCCTTTGTGCCTTGGAAATTACTGATTTCCACCCCCCCCCCCAAAAAACAATTCTTCTGTCAAATTCAAAAATAGAACTCTCTGCTTTACACCCACTCTATATGCATTTCCATACTCTTGCAAAGCCTCTCTTATTATCACATTTATGATGGGTTACGCCCATTCAATTGCTACTTCTCATGGAGCCCATTGAAGGACTGGATGCACTCAACAGTGCTGGAGGGGCAGGAGGGTAGACCAGAATGACCATGAACTTTCCTTTCTTTGTTAAAAACAAGAATTTCATTTGCTTTTGCTTGGTGGTTGTTTTTTTTTCTTCTTTGTAGTCATCAGGAATCAATTTTTCCTGTCTTCTCCTTTACTTTTTCTTGATTTCTGCCTTTCTCCGACTCTATCCCTTTCTCTTTCTTTATCTATAATATTCCACACCCCCTTGCTTGTTCTTGTCTATTTTACTCTGCCTCGCCTCCCTCGGTGTTTTCTCTTCCTGGTCTTTTTGTAGTGATACCTCTGTCTTTCCCTCCTTCTAACACTTGTGGTAGATTGAGTCCTCTTAATTTTTGAAAGAATAGATAATTTCAGCACACACGCATACACATACATTACAATCAAACTCACTATATCAGATCATCATCTCTGCTGGTGGCCACTCACCATCTGATTTCCAGAGCTCTAAGTCTTCATGGGAAGAGGTGACCCATGTTTCTTCTTCCAAGAATCAGCTAATGGTTCCAAACTTCTGATCTTCTAACAGCATGTTACCGGCTGTTAGAAATGTGTGTGTGTACATACATTTCTAAAATGACCAGAGAAAGAGACAATCGTTGCTGCTGAAGGAATTCTGAGTGGAGAAAGGAAGAAAAGGAAATAATTTTAAGGAAGAAAGTGCGAGTGTGACCGAGTTTAATGATGAGGGAGGAGGAAGATGAAGACAGGAAATCATTGGGGACTTTGTTGGCCCTGCCACCGCTCAGCTGTCAGTTTGCCATACTGTCATGGCGTCCGTGCTGCTGTGATGCTGGGAGCGACTCCATTGGTATTTCAAACGCAGCAGAGTCACCCACGGTGGACAGGTTTCAGTGCAGCTTGCAGTCCAAGAAAGACTAAGAGGCAGGACTGGCCGGTAGTGTCACATTGTCCAAAATAGCACAGCAAGAGGAGCTCCCTGCAGTTCGAAAGCACTGCAAATACAACCTGGGAAGGCCTTTCTCTTCCAAGTAGTAGCTGCTGTGGTGTTAGATGCTGTTGAATTGTGTGTGACTCAGCGACCCTATGAACAAGGGGTCTGAACCCTGCCCTAACCTGTGCCGTCCTCATCATCTCTGACACATTGGAGCGCATTGCTGCAGTCACTGTGTCAACCTGTCTCATTGAGGGTCTTCCTCTCTTTAGCTGACCCTCTATGCTTCCAGGCATGTCCCTTATGTAACAAATGGTCAAAAACATGCCAAAGATAAGTGAGACAAAACATCCTCCCCTCTTCTAAGGTGCACGTTGCTTGTACTTTCTCCAGGACATATTTGTTTGTTCTTTGAATAGTCCATAGAATATTCAATACTCCCCACAAAGTCCAAAAATAGAAGCTATTTTAATGATTAAATAAAATTCCACCAGTAGCCAGAAAATTAAAGACGTATTGCAATGGCAAAGTCTGCTGTTAAGGAGCTTTCTAAAGTACTGAAGAACAATGGTGTCACTCTGGAGACTAAGGTGCGTCCGATACAGGCCATGGTCTTTGCTATCACTTGTTATGCGTCAGAGAGTTGGACAATGACTAAAGAGGATAGAAGGAGAACTGACGCCTTTGAGCTGTGGTGCTGGAGAAAAGTACTGAGGGTACCATGGACTGCTAGGAAAACAAACATTCATCCTGGAGAGGGTTAAACTGGTGACTCCTTGGAGGCAAGGATTCTGAGGCTCTGTCTAACATTTAGACATGTAAGGAGGGGCCAATCCTTGGAGAGGGACATCATGCTAGGGGGTGGAGGGACAGTGCAGGAGGGGAAGGCCCTCTATGAGGTGGATTGATTCAGGGACTGGGGTAATCAGGATGGGAATGACAGAGACAGTGCGATTGGCACAGGACAGAGCAGGGTTTAGGGCTGTTGTACATAGGGTGGCTATGAGTCACAAGCGACTCGACGGCACATAACAAAAATAATAATTTTAATGATTTGGGTAGAGTAAAACTTTCAGCTAATGCAGGACACTCCTCTGCTGTTGTAACACAACCCAGCATGAGGATACACAACTGCAAACATGTGTTAGTCATAGGAACGTGGAACAGAGGACAGAGCATTCATCTAGGAAAATTGGAAGTTGTCAAAACTGTCAACTTGACTGCACCTACCAATATTGAGGCCCAGTTTTCTCATTCATTAAACAGCAGTAAAAATATATATTTATCATGAAACTCCCACAAGCTCACAACCATTCGGAGGATTGTACATGGGATCAGCATGAGGCAGGGGCCAACTTGATAGTCGTTAATAGATTGTAGTCTTGTGTTTCATGACCCTGGAGGACATTATACTGAGTGAAATATCTCAGTGACAAAAGGACAAATATTGCATGGGGCCAGTGTTGTAAAATGAGACTGACACCAGGGTTGAGGGAAGACAGAAAATGAGGGGAGGAATGATGCATATTGCATTGAAACAGATGAGGGAAAGAACTGTTTAAAAGGGATATATGAATGGGTGTGATTGTCATTACAGAAATCCAGAGGGAAGGCTGCACAGTGGAGTGGACTTGGGTGGGAGGGATTGCATAACAAAGAATTTTGAATGTCTGGAAACTGTAAGTCTCTGTAAACTTTCATTACAATTAATAAAATAAAATAAAAATATTAGCAAACAGCTCTCGTGAGCCAAGACAAACACACCCCCTCCAGCAAGCCACCAGCAGCAGTCTAGAACCAGAGGTACTTGGATTTGGTTGGGTTTTATTATTGTTGTTGTTGTTTATTTTAAAAAATTTGAACACATTGTTTTACAGAACAGATTCTTCCACTTTCCCTCACCCCCACACCAGAGGTACTTTTCTGATAGTGACACATTAGATTCATATTGTGGACAGTGTTTGGTGGAGCTCCCCAATTAAAACAAGCTCGGAAGCAGGAGTGGCATCCACTTCAAATATAGCTTGCCTCTTGAAAATCAATGAACTTGGAGAAACCATAAAAGTTATACAAGTGTTCGGGTCTTTCATTCATAGCAGGTCTTTCATTCATAGGGTGGCTAGGAGTCATCTATGACTTGATGGCACTTAACAACAGACAAACAACAACAATGCATTAGAACTCAAGAGTTCTCAGTACAGGCTCTGACAAGCACTGTGGCAATTGGACAATTAAAACAGACATTCGGAGGGCGGGGGAAGAACAACAAACTGGGGAGGAGGGTAGAGAGAATGGTGCAGCAATGAAGGAATGAAAACCCAAAATCCCTGTAAATGTTCATTAAAATAACTAATAAAATTTAATAATAATAATAATAAAGTTAAAAAAGAGTTCTCAGTACAAACACGAGGTGTAAGGTCGATATTATGATTGGACTTGTAGAAATACAATGCTGTATTGAATTTCAGAACACAATACCAGAAGGTTGGAAGGTTTCGTTGGCCATGATGGAGCAGTCAGTGAACTCTAGAGCTATTACTTTACTCAAGGCTCATTCTCAAAGCCTGCCCTCTAATAAAGAGGAGGGGCAAACAGCTTTCTCTTCTTAGTCGTTTGGTTCCCAGGCGTCTGCCAAAGCAACCATAAAGGCAATTCAATGAAACGAAAACCAAAGAATCATTCAAATCCTCTCCCTCTGATTTTTAGGAAGATCTGCTGTTCTCTTTAGGTTTCACTTTTCAGTGGGTTGGGTTTGTTTTTGTTTTCCCTTTTGTTGGCTGGGAATTTCGTTGTGGATTCTTCCAGAGTGATCAGAAGCGAGTCTGGCCTGCTTGATGCATAGAGTTAAATCTCAGTGAGATTGCCATGCTCTGAGAAGCACAGCTACCACACGTCTTTATTTGAGTTGAATTTATAGTCATGCTATTGTTGTACAATAGAATGTACTTAGAGTAGACGAGCAGATATGGCACTGGAGACAGAGCCTGCTTCTTGGGAAGAAGCACAGAGGAGAAAGAACAGGTGGAAACAGAGACTCCTGATTGGAACGTGGAACATGGAATGGGAGAAGTATGAATGTAAGAAAAGTAGAGATTGCTAAGGAAGAAATGGAACGTATAAATATTGACATGCTAGACATTGGCAAAATGAAATGGATTGTCATGGGACATTTAGAGTTAAATCTACTATGCCAGAAATGAAAAGGTGAGGAAAAATGCAGTCGCATTCAGTTAAAAACACCATTTCCAGATCCATCTTGAAATGCAATGTTGTGACTGACAGGATAATATCCATATGCATACAAGAAAGACCTGTTAATACCACTATCATTCAAATACATGCACCAACAATCAGGGCCAAAGAAGAGAAAATAGTTGACATTTATCAACTTTTTTAAAATTGTGATTTTAATGAAAGTTTGGAGAAGATGGATTTTTCATTCATTCATTGTAGGGGTAGCAGGTTGATTAGAACTGCATGCCTTTGGAAGTGCAGTACAGCTTCTTGCCACTAGGCCACCAGAGCTCCCATTAAGAATAATTTCCATTAAGAATAATTTGTTTCCTCCCCTTGTAGTGTGTGTAAGTCACTAAGCTATTTTTTGTCTTGATGGATTTGCATGTTCTGGTGGCCTTGTGGCAAGAAGTTATACTGCAATCCTGAAGGTACATAGATCTAATCCCCCAGCTGCTCCACAGGAGAAAAGCGGGCAATCTCCTCCTCCTGTGCAGTTAACGACCTCTGAAAACCCACTGGAGGGTCAGCTAAGGATTGGTTCTGACTATGGTACACAGCAACAACCATAACAGCTAGTTCATATATTTGAATAATAACAGAATTTATCTTTTCATGTCTGAACCATTTCACTTGGTGTAATGTTTCCAAGGCTCATCTGTACTGTATAATGTATTACAACTTTCTTCTTAACAGTCAGATAACATTCCATTGTATTTAATATTTATAAATATTTTTCTATATACTACATGTTTTCAATTGTGTGCTATGCATCGGAGAGCTGAACAGTGATGAGGGGTGGTAGAGAATTGATGCTTTTGAGCTGTGGTGCTGGAGAAGAGTATTGAATATACCATGGACTGCTAGGAGAACAAATAAGTTCATCCTGGAGAGGGTGAAGCCAGGCTGCTCCTTGGAGGCAAGAATTCTGAAGCTTCATCTGACATACTTTGGGCGTGTTGCAAGGAGGGACTAGTCCTTGGAGAGGGACGTCATGCTTGGGAGAGTGGAGGGACGGCACAGGAGCAGAAGACCCTTGATGAGATGGATCAATTCCGTGATAGGGGTAATGGGAGTAGGTGTGTCAGAGACAGCGAGGTTAGCACAGGATAGAGCAGGGTTTAGGCTCTTGTACATAGGGTCACTATGAGTCGCAAGTGACTCAACTGCACATAACAACAACAACATGTTTTCATCTATTGATGGATTTTTGAGATATATTTTGCCTATTATGGAAACGGCTGCAATACATGTTAATTTCCATATCTGATGGGAGGTAATGATTCAGCCTTATTTGGATGTGTGTGGAAATCTAGTTGTCTTGGTCCCATTTGATGAAAAGACCATTCTTTCCTCTTTGAAAGGACTTAGTAAAATCAGTTGGCCACGTTATTGTGAGGTGCTTTCGAGTTAACTGTGACTCATAGGAAGCCTTTGGATAACAGCTCTGAACCCTGGCCTATCCCACACCATCCTTTGCCCACTCTTGAAGTCACTGGCAATCCACTTGTTGAGGGTCTTCCTCTTTTCCTCTGACCCTTGCCCAGGGTGCTGCCTCTCTCCAAGGACTGATTGCTCTTTAGATAAAGCCCACAATATGAGTCAAAGTTTCACTTTCCTTGCCTCTAAAGAGACCATCAATGTATGGTTTCATTTCTTTTTTTTTAAATTTGTATTTTATTATTTTTTGTGTGTGTACCGTTAAATTGGATCTGACTGGTACAGGAGGAGATTGTCCCTCCTTCTCCAGCAGAGCATCTGGTGGATTCAAACCGCCTATCTCTGGGATTGCAGTGCAGCTTCTTGCCACTAGGCCAGCAGAGCTCCCCTGGTTTCATTTCTTTAACTGTTACGTTTTCCCACTGATTTAAGTCTATACTAGCTAGGACTATACTGTTTTGATTATTATAACTGTGCATTCTTAAGATATTTTGAAATCAGAAGGCGTTAGTTCATCTGTGATCAAAGCAGGAGAAAAGACGGACAGTCTCTTGCTGTGCAACTTACAGCCTCTGAAAACCTGCAGGAGGGTCAGTCAGGAGTCGATTCTAACCTCATGGCAATGAGGATTTTTGTTTTTAAAACTTTGCTTTTCTGCTTCAAAGTCCCTTTTGCTCTTTGGCGTTCCTTGCAATTCCATATAGGTTGAAGGACCCTCTTTACCAGTTCTAGGGAGAGACATGCACATTGGAAATCTGATAAGAATTGCATTGAGTCTATAATTTCCCTTGAACACTGTTGACATTCTGGTTTGTGACCTTGGCAGTAACTGATAGGAGACTTGAAACAGAGCCAGAGAAGGGGTGGGCTTTAAAAGTCAATCCAGAAGTCATTGTTCAAGTTCATTCTGACTCATCACAACTCCACCGAACAGAGTAGATCTGACTCATTGGGTTCTGAATGCTCCACTCTCTATGGAAGTTGATAGACTCACCTTATTCCCTGGGATCGCCGTGTGAGTTTGAACCGCCAAACTTCTAGGTAGCAGCGTAGTGCTCTGCCTGCTTTCACTAAGCTCTCTAAAGTCTCTGCTTTCTTGTTTGTTGAATTTAATTAATGGTCTCTGTCGAGTTAAAACCATTAACCATGAAAGGACGAGGGAATGCATTATTGAAAACTGTAAAGCATTGTTCTTTCATTGTTGGGTACTTAGCTGTTATAATTATTATTTATAAAGAGGACCCTAGAATTTGATTGCAAGTTTTAATTGAGACACCAAAGTGTTTCTATTATTCACTTCAATTCCATAAATAAATATTTATTGAGCCTGTACTGTGCCAGGCAGGCACCCTGCTAGGACAATTATATGACAACTCCAATTTCCCCCTGTGCTTCGAAGCCCACAACAAATGTTGTGCTGTGGATATCTGGAAAGATCGTTGGCAATCTCCCTGAAATCTTCATTCCTCCTTCCAGACTAACAGCTTCATTGCTCAGCTTTGCGGGTATGAACAGATGATGAAATTGATAAATCACAGTACAATTGGCCATTTTCTGTTATCTGAGAGAGTTTATGAAAGAAGAATTAATTTTTCAGACCAAGCGGCCCTCTACTAATAATGGTAATAACTCTTGATTTCGGTGGGATGAATCATTTGGATGCTCCAGGTCATTGAGAGAGAGGAACGCCTTGAACTTCGGCTCGCTGGGAGAGGGAGGGTGGGGCACGTGGTACTGAAGCGGATCAAGGTGTCTCAGAGGGGAGGCTGTGAAGGACAAACACCACAAAAAAGACAATTACTCAGCTAATCAGGAAAACGGGAGCTCCCAGAGGTCATTTTAGCAGCAGCAGAGCAGACGAATATAAAGAAAAGTTGGGATTAAGCTGGGTTATCTGAGGATATAGGGGAGAAGGATGGGCAGTCTCCTCCCACGTGATTAGCTGCCTCTGAAAGCCCGCTGGTAGGTCAGCCATGGGTCGGTTCCTACTCTGTGGTACACAACTACAGCTACAACATCCAGTTAGATGGCTGTGCATGAGTGGGGATGACGTGCTCATAGTTTTGGTCCATACCCTGTGTATGCCTCCGGAAACTGTGAACGTTGGTAAATGTCGATAGTTGTAGAGGGGCTTCAAGGCCTTTGTTCATAGGGTCGCAATGAGTCGTGCTCGACTCCAAGGCAATCTACAACCACCACCACTGCCCTGTATAGACTTTTCACATACACAGTTATCAACAAGGTTTCTCAGTCTCACCACTATTGATACGCTGGGCCAGATAATTATTTCTTATGGGCACTTGTAAGATGCATTGTAGAAGATTTTGTAAATTGATCTGATCTCCAGAGGCCAGATTCCAGTAGCTTTTCTCATTCATGATAAGCATAGATGTCTCCAGAAACTGGGACCATTGGCCCTAGGAACCATGCAGCCCCTGTTTGAAAATCTCCAGCTGCTTCTTGTTGTTATGTGCAGGTGTGTCAATTACGACTCGTAGCCACCTTCTGCACAATAGCTCTGAACCCTGCCCTATCCTGTGCCAGTCGCACTGTCTCTGACCCACCTACCTCATTACCCCAGTCACTGAGTCAGTCCATCTCATTCGGGTTCTTCCTCTCCTGCACTTACCCACCGCTCTTCCAAGCCTGATGTCCTTCACCAGGGACTAGTTCCTCTTGGTCACATGCCCAAAATATGTAAGACGGAGCTTCAAATAAGTATTCCAAGTGCAATGGTGGAAATGATCATTAAGGTCTCTCCTCTGCCGTTATGATATCTTTTGATCCTCACAGCTAGCTGATACGATAGACTCTGTGTCAGCCCCGTTTCCCAGAGAAAGGAGCACCACACAGCATTTAGACAACTTGCTCAAATGACTCGACTGCTGTTTGATCCCTGTCATTCAGTCTCCT
This sequence comes from Elephantulus edwardii, assembly GCF_000299155.1. NCBI lineage: Eukaryota > Metazoa > Chordata > Mammalia > Macroscelidea > Macroscelididae > Elephantulus > Elephantulus edwardii. Next base: position 11,390,565 of record NW_006399777.1, read on the forward strand.
TCCATTTAAACCACGTGGGCTTCCTCTTCTCATGAGCAATCCGTGCTTACCAAGCACGTGTGCACGTTATTACTCAACAACTCGAACTTCTTGATGCCTTGCCATCTGCTTTGTGATGTCTTCCCCTGTTTACTTTTGTGAAACCAAGCGAAGCCATGCCTTCTTTCCTCTGGTGTGATGGATCTCACGGGTGGTTTGGAAGTTTACAAAGGAGGAGGCACAGGGCAAGCTCCTTTGCAACATCCAGCCCAGGAGTCGGTTAGTACACATGCTCAGAGGATGACACACTGAGGCTGGCTCAGGAGTGAGGCACTGGGGAGTCATCTGTTTTCGTCCTGGGTCAGCTGCGCTGTGTCCACACCATTAAGGCCCTAATGGCTTCCCTGTCTTATTGTCACGCTCCTGCCTTCTTGATCTCGTTTGCCTCCTCATGCTCCCTGTGGCCTCACTGTGGCCTCCTCTGAGGATGAAATTATTTCCCATTACGTTATGATTATTATTTGCTTAATGGGCCAAACTCAGGAAGCATGATAACTTTCAGGACTGTGTCTTCCAAATCTTGAAAAGCGAAGCATTGTTGGAGGAACCCGGAAACCAGGCTAATGCTCACTAGTCACACAAAGATGTTGCTCGGACCCTTGAACCTTTTGTGACGAGGACGCTGTGGACATTGCGGATAGGTCAGTCAGATAGACGTGCCTGACAAGAACAGAGACTTGGCGTGAGTGTCTCTCTTCTCCTTGAGAAAACTACTTCTTGTGGTTCAATCAATACTTAATTAATCTTTCCAAGAAATCTCATTGGCACGTCCAGCTACAGTTGTAGAAATAAAATCTTTCTCTTCCCTCTGCAAAGTCTTTTTCTGGACTTCTCGTTGATCATCTTGGATAAAATGTTGACCAGCAGAGGGCTTCCATACCTGATAAATGATGACCAAACGGACAGAACAAAAGGAATGGAGACACATTGCCTATATTTGACCATGGCTTCTCCTCCTCCTTTAACTTTAATTTTATTTTTCTCCTTTTTCAGATTACCAGCATCCTTTTAAGTTGAGTTTTTACTGTACTATTTTTTTTCCTTTGTTTACATATGCTGCTAGTATAAAACCAAATCCTGTTAGGATTGTGTACCAGGGAAGGAGTGTTTCTTTTATTTTTGAAAGAGAGGAGTGAACTGGGGTGGGGGGGGGGG
>NW_006399777.1:11391858-11404816 GCF_000299155.1 Elephantulus edwardii
TTTCAAAAAGAAAGAAAAGCGACTCGAGGTGAAGGGGTGGGCAGGGAGAAAAATGTAACAATGAATGAATGGAAATCTAAAGTCTCTGTAAACTTTCATTAAAATAAATAAAAAAAAAAGAAACAACATAACCAAGGGGGGGGGAAGAATATAAGATTAAAATCGTGGTAATGCTTTGAATCTGTTTGCTTAAATAAAGGCTGTGTTTAGGGCGTTTTATATTTTCTAGAAATTTACAGAGTCTGGGAAATCTGATCTTTGCCGTCCCCGATTAAGAGAGACAAGTTAAACCAGGATGCTTATTAGAGGCAAGGACGGTGAAACGTCCATCCTTTGGGCATGTTGTAAGGAGAGACAGTCCTTGGAAACAGACATCGTGTTTAGAAAGGCGGAGGGTCAGTGTGAGAGAGGAAGACCGTCACGGAGATGAATTGACGCAATGACTGGACCGGTGGGCTCAAGAGTATCCGAGATGATGAAGATGACTCGGGACAGGACAGGTTCAGATCCATTATTCGTAGACTCGCTCAGAGTCGTGGATGATTCGATGAAGCCCAACAACAACATTAAAAGAGAAAGGCCTTCTTTTTATCTTCCCACATCCCATGACTTGACAGTTTGCTTTGGGATCTTGTTAGTCTTTTCCTCCACTCACTGTTTTTGAATCTTCTTTTCAGTTCTGTAGATCTTTTCGGCCTGACCTGCCTACTGAGGTATGAGGAGCTGTGCTGTTAACCCGACCACTTCTCCTCCGCCCTGACTTCTCTTTTTCTTTTTATTTCCCCCTCACTGCCCTTACTCTCACTCCACATTCCATCTCTTCCCATCCTTCTTAACAAATCAGCCGGCTTTGAGAGCAGGCACAAGGTTGTCCTGAACACGTAAAGGGTTAAGTGGATTCCGTTACTCCTGCATGTCTTGCCCACCACGACGAGCTTTCTGTGCTGTGTTCTATTTGTTCAGAGGCAGCCACGCCGTTGAACTTGGAGGTGACGACTGGTGATTCACATGGATTCTTCAGGGCCAATGTGTAAGTTGGAGTGTCTTGAGAAGTAATCTTGCCCCTTCGTCCTCCCAGGCATGCAGCCCACTGTCACTCCTGTAAAGTTTCATTGCATTCCGGGGTCTCCTTCAAGCGAGTTCTCTAATGCTGGGTTCTTTGGATGCATTTGTTTATGTGGTGGTGGTGGTTCTTGTTATGTGCCTCTACCCTTCCAAGCGTGATGTCCTTCTCCAAGGATTGGAATACACCCATAGTATATGAGACAGAGCTTCAAAAGCCTAATCTCCAAAGGGCATATGCAAATTGATTTCACCCTCTCCAAGACAGACCTGTTTGTTCTCTTGGTAGTCCAGGGTACGTTCAATACTCCTCTCCTGCACAACTCAGTGGAGTCAATTCTTCTTCTGTCTTCTTTCTTCATTGTGCAGCTCTCAGCTGTATAGTGAAAAGAAGACCGTGGCCTAGATTAGGCACACCTTAGTCTCTAGCCTGACATTGTTCCTCTTTAAACCTCTAGACAGGTCCTTGACAACAGATTTTCCCAGAGCAACTTGTCTTTTCGTTTCCTGACTGCTGATGCCAAGGATGTTGATTGTGGACCCTAGCAAGATGAAATCATTAGCAGTCTCTATCTTCACTCCATGTATCATTGTGTTGCCTGGTAGCCTGGAGGTGAGGATCTTTGTTTTCTTGATGTTGAGATGCAATCCGTACTGAAGGCTGCAGTCCTTGATCTTCTGCAGCAAACACTTCAAGTTCCCTCCTCAGTTCCTGCAAACAAGGTTGTGTCATTTGCATAACGCAGGTTGTTGATGAGTCTGCCTCCAATCCTGATGCCACATTCTTCTTTATAACGTGTAGCCTTTCAAATGATCAGTTCTGCATCTAGATAGAAAAAAAAGTGTGCATACAGGATCCATCCCTGTTGGGCAAGCTATTTGTGGGCGGAATTCTTAACTTGTATCATGTATGCAACAATCATTTGTACTAGTCTGTTTGTGAGTCATTTATACTGTTAGGGATACTTGCCGGCAACTGGGTAATGCGAAAGTGAGTTTCTATTATAGAAAATTCAGCCCAGAACTGTAGTTTGGATTTACAGAAATTGTATTATGTAATGGTTTATTCTTTCTTTCTCTCTTGGCTGCTGTATAAATCAGAGAAACAGTTACTATGTCCCCTTCCAACAAGGGTAGAGAATCTTTCAACATGGAATGTGTGTCCACCTGCTTTTTCCACCCATGTATTTTCCGATCATGAAAGGTCAGGTAATTTTTTAATACCATTTCATATGCCATAGACCACAGACAAGTAGGTATTTTGAAATTCTAAATCCAAGAGTAATAGTACCATGAAAAAAAATTCATAATAAAAAAATTAAAATATTAGAAACAAGCACTATTTTTATTTTTTCTTGTTTTTTTATTCACATTGTAATTCTTATGATCATTTTGTGATATGATATAATGTGTCATTTTGAGATATAATGATATAATGTATCATATGAAATTCATCACCATTGATCTATGCCCACTATTACCCTATCTTTTCGGATCCCCACTCTATCTTTACTAATCCCTTCACCCTCTCCCTCCATCCACCAAACTCTGCTTCCTCATGACCTCCCTCCCTCCACGCTCAGCCTCTCTGTTCCCTCTGCTTCCCTGTTGAGATATCCATACACACCTTAATTGCTTATCCTTCTGTTTTTACAGTAATGCTCTTATGTAGTGTTTGTCCTTAAGAACCTGAGTTAGTTCACACAGCATATGCACTCCAGCCTTTCCCGTGTTAATACAGTATTTTTCAAAATCATTGCTCGTGAGTGCGGCATAGTAGTCCATTGTGTGAATATACTACAATTTAGTCCATTCTTTAAAATTGTTATGTTATATTGGTTTTCGTTAAAAAATGTATATATTATGTTTTAAACATTGCTCTATTCACAACAGATTCATCCTAGAGAGGATTAAACCAGGCTACTCCTTGAAGGCAAGGATTCTGAGGCTTCGTCTGACATACTTTGGACATGTTGTAAGGAGGGACAGGTCTTTAGAGAGGGACATCATGCTGGGTATAGTAGAGGGACGGCGCAGGAGGGGAAGACCCTCTATGAGGTGGATTGATTCAGTGACTGGGGTAATCGGGATGGGTGTGTCAGAGGCCATGCGATTGGCACAGGATACAGCAGGGTTTAGGGCTATTGTACATAGGGTCGCTATGAGTCGCAAAGGACTCGACGGCACATAACAACAACAACAACAACAACAACAACTGTTCACATTGTATTTCATAGCATTATTCCCATATGTGGTGTTTTATAAAATCACCATTGATCTATGCCCACCATCACCCTGTCTTTGCAGGTCCTCACTAGATTTATAACAATTCCTTGACTCTCTCTCTCCATCCAGCAAATTCTGTGGCCTCATGATCCCCCTCCTCAGTCCTCCATACCCCTTCCATTTCCTTTTTGGACATGTATCTATTATCTATATATCTGATTAGTTATTGTTCTATTTTTACAATAATGATCCTATGCAGTATTTGTCCTTAAGTGTCTGAGTTAATTCAGCATAATGCTCTCGAGCCTCTCCTGCGTTATATAGTATTTTCTAAGTCATTGCACCTGAGTGCTGCATAGTATTGCATCGTGTGACTGTACCACAATTTCTCAATCCCCTCATTTGGCAATGAACATTTGAGCTGTTTCCATTTTCTTGTTTTGTATGTATAAGTCCTGTGAACATCTGTGTACAGGCATTTATAACTTTTAATGTCAAATTGTGGACGCATTCCAAAGTAGAATGTAGACCTCTATTACTGGAATTTGGACAAGCCTGAGGAGGTAGGGACTGGGAAAGGCTAAGTCAATTAAGCCAAAAATAAACTTGAAGATGACACATGGAGTAGTGGGGAGTGTAGTCCTGAATTATTTAGGAGAAGCAGTCTGGAAAATGAAAGAGTGTGTGTGTGTGTGTGTGTGTGTGTGTGTGTGTGTGTGTTTAAGTCGTTGAGAGTCATTGAGTCTTTCTGTCCGTACTTGACTCTACTGATTTCCATTGTCACATCAGCAGCTGACTTGCATTTCTAACAGCCCTTGCTTTTACTGCCCTGGTGATACTTCATAGTGTCCACACCTTGGAGTGCATTTTCCCCCGACATGCTCCCTGGTCTGATGAAGTACAGGAATGTCAGGAGTCCCTGGTTGACACTCGTCCCCTCATCTCCTTCCTGGAAGTCCCTAACGAGAAGCAGAGCCGTGAGTGGAGAGGTTACACGGATGTGTACCAGAACAAGAGACACCCAAAGAAATGGTTGACACTCTTTAAAGGACAGCAGCAATATCCGCGCTTGTTTTTGCCATTTTTGGTTATCAGCAAAAATTGCGAGAGTGTACTGTAAATAATCCTAACATGTGACTCTAGTTCAGATAGTTGGATTATGTACTGGAGTCATGTATCTTGGATGGACGACAGTGAACTTCTCATACTGTCCTCAATTCACCATTCCACTTGCATGTGTTCATACTTCCTCAACCTAGAAAGTTTTCTCTACAGGGAGACATAAGTCAGCTCAGGTGCCTGTATTTAAAAATTCAGTCTGTTAATGTGTTCCACTTACTTTGTGTGTTGTTTCTCGTTTTGCTTTTAGTTGGTATTAGTTGCATATAAGTCAAAAGGAAATTACTTGAGGTCCATATTATCTTGAAAAATCAAAAGCATTTACAACTCAGGACTAAGTTTCCCCATCTCAGTGTCCAGGCTGCGTGACAACTGTCAGCTCTGACAATATACAAGCATTCTTTGGTCATGGATGCTACCATTCCTTTGCTTTCCCTTCCCTCAGCCGTCCAGCCCTTTAAAAATACCAGTCTGTCTCCTTAATATTGAGTTCATGACCTTGGAATAGACGTTTCCTCATCTCTTGTGGCTTCTCACGTTTGCCTAATCCTCTGTGTTTCTCTTCACATCAAATTGAAACCAACTCATAGTCAATCCTCCCGCTAGTTTTCAAGTCAGTGATATGAACAGCAGGGGATTGCCCAGTTTTTTTTCCCCCAGGAGTTGGTGGTTTTGAACCCCCAGAGAGGGAACCTTTTGAACAGCAGCACAACTCCCTACAGACCAAGCCACTGGGGCTCCCTAGTCAAAGTAGCATTTCTTCCTCTTATTTTCTCTTACGTTGTAAATGATGTTGTTAGGTGCCATCCGGTTGACCGTGACTCAGAGCCCACCTGCGAACACCACCTCTGAACCTTGCCCTCTCCTGAGCCTTCCTCACTGTTCCTGGCACGCTTGGACCATTGTTACAGGCACTGTGTTCATCCATCTCTTCGAGAGTCTTCCTGCCTTTCTCTAACCTTCCTCCTTCGCAGAAGAATGTCTATTCCCAAGGGCCAGCCCCTCCTGACAACATGTCCCGAGTATGTGATGATGTTTGGTTCACCATCCTTGCCTCTAAGGGGCACCCCAGCAAGTTCCATCGTCAGTTTGTCCCCTTCACTCACACGGGCAGCTTTGCAGGGCAGACCCTGCACCCTTTCTGTTTTATCTCTGATGGCATTGAATGTAACGTGTCGGTCGTGCATGTGTGTGCCGGCACATTTGCCAGTGTCAAGAATGAACTGGATGAGGGGTTGTAAGAGGCGAAGAATGAGTTATTGCCCTCTCACAGGCCTTTATGGGCCCCTCTGAAGTCATGTAATTAAGAAGGCATTCACAGTTTGCTTTATAGCACTATCAAAGTTTCCAAAATGAATAAAATAGCCTCATCATTAATAATTTGGAGTTGTCATCTTTGACCCAAAGGCATCCCACACTGGAGACTGCAAATATTATCTTAAGCAGTTTAATGGATTACCAGTCGAGTAACTAATGGATTAACAGGTCAAATAAATTAATGGATAAATTGATGTGAACATGTGGGCAGATGAGTCTCCAGTTGTAACTGGAACTGAAGACAGCCGTCACCCTGAGGGAGAGAGTGAAGCAGGAGTCACCAACGCTGTTAGCATTAGAGTTACCAGAAGCAGCTATCACGAACAGGATGGTTTCTAAAGAAACTATAAAACAATTGTAAAAGCTCTTTGGAGGGTTGGGGGGGCGGTTTGTTTTGGTTTTGGTCCCCCCCTTAGTATATTAAAAGGATAAAGCTATATTGGAGTGTAAGCCTGTTAGAAACATCTCAATTTTTATAAATAAACATCTGTTCAAGGGCAAAAATAATAGGTGGCAAAGTAGACCATTAAACCTGTGCTCCATAAATATGCATAAATCCAGTGCCATCTGCCACGTTGTCCAGTTAGACTAGTTGTCTTTTTTTGCCTATCATGTCAGTCAATCAAAGGCCTTTGAAATGCTGTCCCCAATAACGACTGACTAAAAGGTCTTCATCCTTTTATGATGACTTTTGTTGTCATGTTTCTCATGACAGAAATGGTGGGCTTCCATTTGAAGTGTGTTGTTGTTGTTGTTGTTAAGTACCGCCAAGTTGTAGACAACTCATAGCGACCCTGTGAACAAAAGTTTCTGGAGGCAAGCCATTTCAGAAGTGGATGCCACTCCTGCTTTCAAGCTTGTTTTAATCAGGGACCTCCAGCAAACACTGTGCACCATGGGAGACCATTATCACATTTGAAACATCAGTGAAGTGTAGAACCAGTTAACTTTGCCATGTCACCAACTCTCTTGGAATTTAGTGGCTTAATCCATGATTCCTTTAGCGACCCTGGCCATGGACTAAGTTGAATGTGGATGAATTTAGCTGAAGTGCCTCATGCGTTTATGGTTAGGTGATGCATCACCCGGGAGATGGCTAGCCACTTGCAAATCTGATGTTTGGCCGGAGCATCCAGAGTAACTGGAATATGTGCACACCCTCACCCTCCAGCTGGTTGGCACAGGCTTGTCCCAGGGAGACACCAGTTACTATCGCACACAGCAAATCCTGTGGCTTAACTTCAGAGTCAGCATAGAAATGGCTGGATGCAGACAGAAGTCTGAGCCAATTAGAAGCTATTTCTCAGGGAAACTATTACAAATATTTGTTGAGAGGCTTATCAGACTATCATCACTGAATTGTTGTCTGTACCATTGAGTTGGAACCAACACATAGCAGGTTTTCAGAGGCCTTTAATCGCATGGGAGGAGATTGCCCATCCTTCTCCCACGAAGCAGCTGGTGGCCTTGAACCATGTGCCTTCAGGATTGCAGCGCAGCTTCTTGCCACTAAGCCAGCAGAGCTCCCTATTATATATATATATATATTTGGCACTTTACAGAGTCATTTCCCATATATTTTGTCATCTTTTTTTTTTCTTCTTCTTATGTCTTCTTGTTACTAATGATTTCTCTGCACAGGAAAAAGAAATAGAACTCAACAAGACTCACTGTTGTCCTTCCACTGGCTTTAAGGTTGTAAACTGCGTGGAAGAGGGGTCCCTAGCTCCCTCCGACTGGTGGCTTCCGCTTGGCAGAGACATACAGCCTTTGGATTAATAGCACAAAAAAGCTGTGCTCTATAATTTTTACACAGAACCAGTATTCATTCTTATAGGGAGCTCTGGTGGCCTAGTGGTAAGGAGCTGCCCTGCAATCCCAAAGACACGTGATTCAAATCCACCTTCTGCTTTACCAGAAGAGAAGGGACAGTCTCCTCCCATGCAATTTAATGCCTCTGAAAACCCACTGGAAGGTCAGCTGTGTGTTGATTCAGACTCAGTGGCACACAACAACAACAACATCATCAACGTGAATTCTCATAGGTTCACAAAATAATGTGAAAATAATGCATCTTTCAAAGTAGGTAAAGCTTGACCCATACATGGTATGCCAATATAAAAGTACTTCTGTTTGTCAGAGTTCTATGCATGTTTGTCTTTCTCACATTTTGTAGCTGTAAAGAGCATATAAAAAGTACCTACCCTTTAGAACATAATCTGGGCATGTTGCAAGGAGGGACTGGTCCTTGGAGAGGGGCATCATGTTTGGGAGAGTGGAGGGACGGCGCAGGAGAGGAAGATCCTCGATGAGATGGATCGATTCTATGAGTGGAGTGGTGGGAATGAGTGTGTTTGAGACGGCGAGGTTGGCACAGGATAGAACGGCGATTAGGGCTCTTGTACACAGGGTCACTGTGAGTCACATGCAATTTGATGGTACATAACAACAACAACAACAACAACAACCCTTTAGAGCAGTTGAGCGACTCAAGTTTAATGCCCATTACATCAGAATACGACTCAACTCATTGCCTTTGAATTAGAGTCAACTCAAAGCTGATACTCAAGCGGGTTTTCTGTCTGCACCAGCCTTTGTGTTACTGTGAACTGTGTACCCTTTAGACGCTTCTGCGTAACTTCATCTAAGGTTTCCCTGACTCCCTTTTATTGATGCACGGATTCGTTTCTCCATACTTGAGATAAGGTACTCATTGTGCCTTTCTCAATACATCAAATTACCAACTAATTTTGTTTTAAGAAGGAAGAGAGAGCTGGAGAGTGGACTGAATTTCAGTTACTATTTCCTCACTAGGCAGTTTCCGGTGCCTGTGATGAGGCATGAAGTTCTGCTTTAGAGCATTGGATAATAGGAGGTGTGGGGAAGACGCTCCCTCAGAGAGGAGGTGGGGGGAAGACGCTCCCTCAGAGAGGAGCTTGTCTGCTTAGTGACGTACGTGTTTACCAGTAAATGGAGTTTCCGTTCTATGTTGCCTTTCCTCCAAAAGCTTTGTGTCACTCAAGATCACTCTCTCTTTACCCAGAACTACTGTTGTTGCTCTGTGTGCCCCCCCCACCCCGGGAACTGATTCATAGCAGTTCCTCCAGCTTTGTGTCCAGAGCCAAGATTGCCCACCTTTCTGCCTTGAAGCACCTGTTGGATTCGAACCGTATACCTTTGAGTTGACAGCACACCTTACCTACTAGGCCACTAGGGCTGCCTTCAGAACTGTTCGTAAAATCTCATTTTGAATGTTATTGTTCTTATGTGCCATTTAGTCTCCTGCCACCCATAGTGACCCTGTGTACAGTAGCTCTGAACTCTGCCCCGTCCTGAGCCAGTCTCACTGACTCCAGCACACTAACCCCATTACCCCAGTTACTATGTCAATCCATCTCACCCAGAGTCGTCCTCTCCTGCACTATACCTCCACCCTTCCAAGCATTTTGAATAGCACATTATATTTATGACTTAATTGAAAGGAGGAAAACAAACAAAAACTCCTTAACTAGTAACTTGGTTTTGGGTTTTTTTTTTTTAAGAGCAGAAAAAATATTTTAACTTTTGCAGAGTCTGAGGTCTTTGCTGCAACCCCTCAGCTCTGCTCACACTAGTGACTACTTTTGCAGGGACTCTTGGTAAACGAATGGGTGTAGCTGTGTTCTAATAAATCTCTTAACAATGCAGCAGCAAACTAGATCTCATCTGTGGGCTGTAGTTTGTGACAGGACTTTGAACTGATTTATTCCCATTTGACTCCTAGCTGAGAATTTGTATTTATTTTTCTTCACTCCAAATATAGATTTCAGGATCTCCCTTGCTCACAATCCTCAGGTCCTATGTGCATGAGAATTGCTTGGGGATCTTGTGAAAGGCTAGGTGCCAATCAGTACATCTGGGATGGAAATGCAAATTCTCAGCAGAGGGTTAAAGAGGAATAAGTTCCCCCACTGCCCACAGGAGGTTTACCCACCTGCGGTGACCTACAGGGAATTCTAAATCTTTGAATAATCACTACAAAGAAAACCCACACAGACGTGATGAAGAGTTCTCTGTGGTGGTGAAACCTACAATTCCATCAGTGTCCAAGCTTGCTTTCCTTTAAGTTAACCGAAGAAGACAAATTCTGCTTTCTTCAAAATGATTTCCTTTTGCGTGTGAAGTCTATCTTTTAGATGAGGAGGTTGACCAACATAAGGTTTCCAGTGCATATAAATAGTAATAAAATAACTTGTGCACACCCTCAGGCCCACAAGTACATGCAGGGGTACCCTGTTACCACCAGCAAGCTACCAGAAGTTCTGGCGGCGTGGGCTGTAGGGTATGTTGCTCTGCTAACTCGTAAGTGGTTCGAATCCACCAGCCAGCTCTCCAGGAGAAGAAGGCAGGAAATCTCCTCCCATGCAACTTACAACCTCAGAAACCCAATGGAGGGTCTGCTCTGAGTCGATCCTGACAATGAGACTTTAACCCTCATAAGGAAAATGCTTCATTTCCGTATCTAGAAAAGACATTTAAAGGACAGTCCTTTGAATTGGGAAAACAAAGGGTGTCAAGCAGTAATTATCTGTATTTCCCAACTTCTCATGAGCCTTTAGTCATGGACTAATTCTCATTCACAGACTCATAGTTAAGGGTTGTATTAAAGACTGCTATTACCCCTTACCTGAAATGGTAGCTGAATGGTTAAGGAGCTGTGCTGCCAACCCAAAGTCAGGTGGTTCAAATTCCCCAGCTGCTTCTGGGGAGAAAGATTGCCATTCTCCTCCTGTGCAGTTCACTGCCTCTGAAAACCCACCTATGGGTAGGTTCCGTTATGGTACACACCATCAACAGCCTCTCCTCTACCACGTGGCCTAGCCGGGAGAGAAGGATAACTTCTCAGTGCTTTGTGGTTCAGTAGCAACTGAAAGGCCTTTTACTGTGTGCCCCAACTGTTTTCTCTAAGGAAGCAGCCCAGTGCTTCTGTGAACATCACAAATGTCATCTTTCTTAACAATTCTGACCGAGAGGGTCTTAAGAATTCCAGAAATTGAAGCTCAACATACCCCCGCCCCCAACACACACACAAAGATTCTCACCACTGGGCCAATTGGCAGCATTATGATAGATGGTGATAAGATTGAGATTGTTAACAGCTTCAGTTTGCTTGGCTCTATAGCAATCAACACTCTTGGTACCAGTAGCCAGAAAATTAAAAGACGAATTGCACTGGGAAATTCTGCTGTCAGAGACCTCTCCAAAGTACTGAAGAGCAACGATGTCATTCTGGAAACTAAGGTGTGTCTGATACAGGCCATGGTCTTTGCAGTTACTTGCTATGCATCAGAAAGCTATACAGTGACTAGGGAGGATAGAAGGAGAATTGATGCCTTTGAGCTCTGGTGCTGGAGAAGAGTATTTTCTATACCATGGACTGCTGGAAGAACAAACAAGTTCATCCTGAAGAGGGTGAAACCAGGCTGCTCCTTGGAGGCAAGGATTCTGAAGCTGCATCCGACATACTTTGGACATGTTGCAAGGTGGGATCAGTCCTTGGAGAGGACATCATGCTTGAGAGGGTGGAGGGACTGCACAGGAGAGGAAGATCCTCGATGAGATGGATTGATTCAGTGACTGGGTTAATAGGGATAGGCATGTTGGAGACAATAAGATTGACAAGGGATAAAGCAGGGTTTAGGGTTGTTGTACATGGGGTCACTATGAGTCGCAAGCAACTCAACGGCACAATAATAACATATTAACCTATGAAGAAATGAAGGGTTAGTGTTATATATCCAATAGGAGTTTACCTAACCTCATGCACCTCACCACATCTAAGCAGAGATTTGAACCTATGCCTGCAATACCAATGTACTGGTACTGCTCTGTCCCCAACAAGTCCCCAGCTGGGATACAGACCTCCACACTGCAATGCTCCTCAGAGCTGGACAATTGCTGTTGCTCAAGCTGTGGTCAGCTCTTTCCTGGCCTCTCTTTATCATTAGCTCTTTCACAACATCATCCTGTTATCTGCTCATGTCCAACCCAGGAGACCTGGGTACCATTCCAGAGAGATGACAGCAACAGCCAGAATCTAACAAATGAAGCCACAGAAAAGGAAGGGCAGATACCATGCTGTGTGTCTTCAGGGGGCGCTTCTTTTTCACAGCAGGTGCCTAAGCTATATGACAATGATAATTACTTAAAGATGAAGAGAAGGAGGTTCAGAGGTGAGCCCTTTAGTCCTGAGCTATTGACTTTCTTTCTTGAACTTACTATTTTAAACCCTAGCTTGTTGTTACTTGCAAAACAATGAGATGAGTAAATCTTGCGTAGAACTAGAATCTTGTGTGATCATCAGCCTTGGAAACTTGTGAACCCCGATGTGACCCTAGTAATAGCTTTAAGTGACTACTTTTGCTTGAGAGCACACACATGCCATTTCTAGTAATTACGTATGCATCTAATATTGTGGAGTATTTCTTGTAAGTGCTATTGTTTCATATAATTAAATGTATTTTTAAGTAACAAAATTTGAAGTGCTCTTTTGGAAGGCTGACTTCCTGAAATGGATCCCCTCGCTGCCCCCCTATCTAGACAGGTCTTGATAAAGTGGCCACTGAGTTGGGGAGATGATTTCAGATTCCTAAGTAAGTGAGGACCTTAGCCTTCCATTTTTCTATCAGTTTTCTAAATTCCAATAACCTTGATTAGGTAAAGAATGGCTATTTGGTGTACAAAACATACTCTTTACCCTGTACTTTGTATAATCAGAGAAACAAAAAAAAAAAGTGGTGAGACCATGTCAAGCATTGGGTTATTTTTAATTGTATTGAGGTTAATAGTATGCTTGTCTGTGTGTCTCCCTCTAAGTCACTGGCGGATTTGAATTAGCAGAGAATCACCTCATTTGGGTTGTGATGGATCCCCCAACCAAAGCTACTTTAGTTATCTGAACCTGTTAAAGCAGCAGTGCTACAAGGGATAGCTTTAACCAGCAGGTTCTTGTTCCACCTCTCTCACAATCTGAAAGGCTGAAAGTCTGAATTCAGAGCAACAGATCTAGGAAATGCCTTTCTTTTTCCCCTTTTGACTGTGAAAAGAGATCCCTGTGGGTTCCACATTCCATGAAGGTCTATGTGTGTCTTGGCATAAATATCTCCTGAGTCTAGGAGGTTCTCAGTGTAGAGACCCTAGATCCAATTGACGCATTTCATTTCTGATTCTTCTTCCCTAATGGTAGTCTTAATCA